>NC_137645.1:7520990-7554883 GCF_963383615.2 Lipophrys pholis | reverse complement strand
GGAACAAAAAAGAAATAAATCTCGT
The DNA here is from genome assembly GCF_963383615.2 of Lipophrys pholis. Taxonomy (NCBI): domain Eukaryota; kingdom Metazoa; phylum Chordata; class Actinopteri; order Blenniiformes; family Blenniidae; genus Lipophrys; species Lipophrys pholis. Next base: position 7,554,858 of record NC_137645.1, on the reverse strand, counting down.
CATGTTCCTCGCAGTGTCAACAAAGTTGACACGGAAACCGTCCCACTCGCCTCATACCTGCTTTTTATCCAGGCCAGGGACAACGGAGGATAACGTTGTTGTTGTTGTTGTTGTTGTTGTCCGTCTACTGAGCACGTGCAGAACAACTCGTTGCTACGGCCGTGGTGCACATGACCAGCAGCATCGTTTCAGGAAAGTTGCGTTTTCCATGGAGACAGAACATTTTTCCAAAAATTGCACGTTCCCCTGTTTCCACGGAGGCGGACCGTTTACAAAAAGTTGCGTTTTCACCCTTTTCCATGGAGTTGGAGCATTTTCAAAAAGTTTGAGTTTTCTACAGTTTCCACGGGGGCCTCCAAAAAGTTGCATTTCCATGGAGTCGGAGCATTTTTCAAAAACTTTTTTTTACATTTCCACGGAGTCTGAGCGTTTTCAAAAAGTTGTGTTTTTTTCCCCCTCATTTCCATGGAGACAGAAAATTTTTCCAAAAATTGCACTTTCCCCTGTTTCCACGGAGGCGGACCATTTTCAAAAAAGTTGCGTTTTCCCCCTTTTCCATAGTCTTGGAGCATTTTTCAAAAACTTGAGTTTTCCACAGTTTCCACGGGGGCCTCCAAAAAGTTGCGTTTCCCCATTTCCATGGAGTCGGAGCATTTTTCCAAAACTTTTTTTATATTTCCACAGAGTCTGAGGGTTTTCAAAAAGATGTGTTTTTCCCCCCGATTTCCATGGAGACAGAACATTTTTCCAAAAATTGCACTTTCCCGTTTCCACGGAGGCGGACCGTTCTCAAAAAGTTGCGTCTCCCCGTGTCCATGGAGTCGGAGCATTTTTCCAAAACTTTTTTTATATTTCCACAGAGTCTGAGGGTTTTCAAAAAGATGTGTTTTTTCCCCCCATTTCCATGGAGACAGAACATTTTTCCAAAAATTGCACTTTCCCCTGTTTCCACGGAGGCGGACCATTTTCAAAAAAGTTGCGTTTTCCCCCCTTTTCCATAGTGGTGGAGCATTTTTCAAAAAGTTGAGTTTTCCACAGTTTCCACGGGGGCCTCTAAAAAGTTGCGTTTCCCCATTTCCATGGAGTCGGAGCATTTTTCAAAAACTTTTTTTACATTTCCACGGAGTCTGAGCGTTTTCAAAAAGTTGTGTTTTTTCCCCCCCGATTTCCATGGAGACAGAAAATTTTTCCAAAAATTGCACTTTCCCGTTTCCACGGAGGCGGACCGTTCTCAAAAAGTTGCGTCTCCCCGTGTCCATGGAGTCGGAGCATTTTTCCAAAACTTTTTTTATATTTCCACAGAGTCTGAGGGTTTTCAAAAAGTTGCATTTTCAAAAAGATGTGTTTTTTTCCCCCCATTTCCATGGAGACATTACATTTTTCCAAAAATTGCACTTTCCCCTGTTTCCACGGAGGCGGACCATTTTCAAAAAAGTTGCGTTTTCCCCCCTTTTCCATAGTGGTGGAGCATTTTTCAAAAAGTTGAGTTTTCCACAGTTTCCACGGGGGCCTCCAAAAAGTTGCGTTTCCCCATTTCCATGGAGTCGGAGCATTTTTCAAAAACTTTTTTTACATTTCCACGGAGTCTGACAGTTTTCGAAAAGTTGCGTAATCCCCATTTCCATGGAGTTAAGCGCTTGGACCCTCAAAACACAACGCAAGTTTTGAAAACGTGTGAGCGGGACCTCCGAACCAAAGAAAAGTACTGCGATATGCAGAATAGCGAGCCTGAAAACACAAAGAGAAACTTTCGTTGGACGTCTTTGAACATTTCCTTCAATATGTTGACGGGACCAAGACGTGCGACCTCACCAGCGGTTTGTATTTAAGTTTGCTCTCCGTTACAGTTCCTCTCAATATGCACCATCATCACTCGTGTGTAATTTCCAGCGTGCTGTTCAATCATTAAAATCCCATTCTCCCGTTCCGCTCGGTTGCTGGAAGACAAGGTACGACCCCCAGGAGGACTTTTAATTTGCGCCGGTGGAGTTGGGCAACCATAGAGGAAGATCAATGTTGCGTCCAGCTGTGCAATCGTCTTCACTGTTGTGTGTGTGTGTTTTAATTGACTCTCTTTAAAACTTTTTGGAAACTATATAAATAATATAAATGTAAATATATGCGGTTTGATAAATCCAACAACCGTCACAATTTGTTGTCTTCGAGTCAAATGTACAGAAATCTTAGAAGAGAGAAAACCAACAATCCAAACTTTTTTAAAGATGAGTACAAGTACCAGTACTAACCTTTAGTTGCCAATACTGAGTACAGATACAAGTACTAACCTTTAGCTACTTGCTGATAGAGTACCGATACGAGTACTAACCTTTAGCTACTTGCTGATAGAGTACCGATACGAGTACTAACCTTTAGCTACTTGCTGATATTTAGTACCGACACAAGTACTAACATTTAGCTTCTTGAACATAATGAGTACCAATACGAGTATTAACCTTGACCTACTGGCTGATAGAGTACCGATACCAGTACTAACCTTTAACTACTTGCTGATACAGAGTACCAATACGAGTACTAACATTTAGCTACTTGCTGATATTAAGTACCAACACCAGTACTAACCTTTAGCTACTTTGCCGATACCGAGTACCGATACGAGTACTAACCTTTAGCTACTTTGCCGATACCGAGTACCGATATGAGTACTAACCTTTAGCTACTTTGCCGATACCGAGTACCGATACGAGTACTAACCTTTAGCTACTTTGCCGATACCGAGTACCGATAAGAGTACTAACCTTTAGCTACTTACTCATATTAAGTACCAACACCAGTACTAACCTTTAGCTACTTTGCCGATACCGAGTACCGATACGAGTACTAACCTTTAGCTACTTTGCCGATACCGAGTACCGATATGAGTACTAACCTTTAGCTACTTTGCCGATACCGAGTACCGATACGAGTACTAACCTTTAGCTACTTTGCCGATACCGAGTACCGATATGAGTACTAACCTTTAGCTACTTTGCCGATACCGAGTACCGATACGAGTACTAACCTTAAGCTACTTTGCCGATACCGAGTACCGATACGAGTACTAACCTTTCCTGACCATAACTCATCGGAAACAATGAATGATTTTCAATTTAACTCACAGTTCCTTCGATTCCGTGTCTAAAACTAACTCGCTCATGTTTCAAAATAATGGCTCAATAAGACTTTCAGCCTCGCCGTTCTCCCCGTAAGTACACACTTTACATTTGAAAGTGACGATTTCCGTACACAGACTTCATCGATATTTATTGTTCCGTGAAGCCGAGACACACACATTTCAGAAGAAAAAAAACTTTTGAGAAAGAGCAATCACACGCTTGTACTCGGCAATAACGACTTTGAAATTGCCGAAAATTAAAGCGCGGGCGTTTAAGATGTCACACTCCCAACGCCATTATGTGTCATTACGTCCAATCCAGAGCGATTTCTGCTTCGCCGGCCCAAATGACGCTCTCTTTGTCCGCCAGTTCTCATTGTTTAAGCTGCGGCGAAAAGAAGAACCAAACTCCCCAAAACAAACAAAAAATTCCTTTATCAAGGAGTAAAACGCCGTATTTCACTCGTCTCTTCCCGAACAAATCGAATTCGCCGACAGTTTTTTTTTTTTCTTCCCCCCGGAGGACGCTTTGATTTTATTTATTTTTTTAAAAAGTGATGTTCCTCTGCGGCTCCTTCCAGGCGGCCATTGATCAGCATTTAATTGAGTACAACGTGAAAAACAACTTAGAGAAACGTGCCTCAGGTAGGTAATGTGTCACGTTGGGGGGGGGGGGGGGGGGGGGGGGGGCAACAAACAAACGACAGCAGCTTTTATCAAGGTGCCAATTTACGGCAGAGAGAAATAAACACTGCTGCCAATTCCACAATTAAACAGGCTGCAGTGCAAAAAAAAAAACGGGGGAAGCCCGTTTATGCGCACAGACATTCATAGGGACAGATGGAAACGGGAGAATTTTTTGAAAAGTTCCACGTGGCGAGCCGTTCTCAAAAACTTAAGTTGTCCGGATATCTTTGAGACGTAGTCGGGGCATTTGCAAAAAAGTTGCGTTTTACCTGTTTCCGCGGCAAAAAGTGGCATTTCGCTCATTTTCATATGGAGACGGGATTTTTTTTTTTTTAAACTTGCATTTTTCCCGTTTCCATGGAGATGAAGTCAAGAGTGTTTTCAAGAAGTTGCACTTTTCTATTTCCATTGAGATGGAGCATTTTTTATTTTTTTTAAAAAATTCACGTTTTCCCTATTCCCATCGAGATGGAGCGTTCTCAAAAAGTTTCATTTCCCATTCAGTTTCCATGTTGACAGAATCCATGTGTTTTCAAAAAGTTGCGTTTTCCCAGGTCTCCATGGAGCTGGAGCGTTTTCAGAAAGTTGCATATCCCAGAGGATTGCGGGAGGATTTTCAAAAAAGTTTGGGTTGGTTTTTTTTCTCCCCCATTTCCATGAAGACGGAGCCCGGACGTTTCTAGAAAGTGTTGTTTTGACCAGGAGCGTTTTCAAAAACTTCCACCTTGTGAGCCACTTTTATAAAAAAAAAAAAAATGAATTTTTTAGTTAGAACAAGAACGCAGCGTTTTGTCGGTACCTGTGCCATGTGACCACGGGGTCGGGGGATCCGGAGGTGATGCAGGTGAAGGAGACCGACTCCTGGTAGTCGGCCGTGGCGTTGAAGGACTGCTGGGACACCGACAACACCGGGGGGACTGCGGGACAAAAAAAAGACACGTGTCAGTTAGGGAGGCGCGAACGGAAACCAAAAAGCAAACGTTTCAGTCCGACATTTTCGTAAAGAATCCCTCGGGAATTTTAAACACTGTCGTCTGATGAATTGGTCAAAAAGTTTCACGAAAAAAAGAAAATCAATAAATATTCCCAGAACTAATGAAGACTATGTTTTCACATGTCGTGTCTCTTTGAGGTTTTTCTCCATTTTTCGGGGAAATTGCCCAAACAGTCGCGGTAATTTGGATCCCTGAAGGAAAAAGTCGTGAGGACGTGAAACTTTTCTAAAACAAAAATGATGCATTTTCACTCGATACGCCGCGTGAACACAAAACTTTTCCGAAACAAAAACGATGCATTTTCACCTGAAACTTTTTATAAAAAAAAAAACCAATGTGTTTTCACTTCATACACTGTCGCGTAAACTTGTGTATTGTTCTCTCCATTTGTTTGTCTTTACAAAACCAAACAAACAACACCCACTGGTTGCCCAACACGCTAGCTAGCGTTTTCAGTTTTCCGCCATTTCATCGTTTCCTGAAACAAAATCGCGGAAATGTGTCGTTGGGGAGCAGGAGAACGTAAGCCAGCCAGCTTCAATCTCACTCGCGACCTTTTGTCGAAACTTCTCGCCTCTATATTGTCAAAACAAAATAACCAAAAAAAAAAGAGGGGATGAGTGGGAATCAACCCGGCGACACGCGGAGGTGGAGATCGGAGCGACTCTTGATGAAAACGCCGGTGTTGAAAGGTCACCTTGCTCTCCCCCGGGAGCTCGTCCTCCCAAGAGGAGGGGCTCGACGCACGGCGGCGTGAGGGTGTGCCGCTTTTGTCAATTAGTGCGCCGGCTCCACCTACCGCATTAGCGCGACGGGATCCGATTACAGCGGCGAGGATAATGACAACGCTTATTAATGCCGGATGGCGCTGCCATCAGATGTTATTAACGGGATAACGCGGGCGAACCGCCGCAGCGGCGGGTGATTGAGCTCCTCCTCCGTCTCCTGGTGTAGCGACGGAAAACTACACGCGGGGAACTTACTTCAATTAAGTTCATTAAGAGGGATGCACCGATACCACTTCTTTAAAAAACAAATACAAGTACTACCCTTTAGGTACTTGCTGATACCAAGTACCGATACAAGTACTAACCTTTAGGTACTTTCTGATACCAGTACTAATTTTTAGCTACTTGCTGATACCGAGTACTGATACGAGTACTAACCTTTAGCTCCTTGCTGATACCGAGTACTGATATCAACACTAATCTTTAGATACCTGCCGATACCGAGTACAGATATGAGTAGTAACCTCTAACCACTTGCCAATACGAGAATAAATACAAGTACTAACTTTTAGCCACATCCGATGCCGAGTACCAATATGAGTACTAACCTAGCTACTTTCTAATACCGAGTACCGATACCAGTTCCAAACTTTAGCTACATGCCGATACTGAGTGCTGATACGAGTACTAACCTTTAGCTGTTTGCCATTACTAAGTACCGATACCAGTACTAACCTAGCTACTATCTGATACCGAGTACCAATACCAAGACTAACCTTTAACTACATGCCAATACTGAGTACTGATACGAGTACTAACCTTTAGCTGTTTGCCATTACTAAGTGCCGAGTACTGATACGAGTACTAACCTTTAGCTATTTGCCATTACTAAGTACCGATACCAGTACTAACCTAGCTACTATCTGATACCGAGTACCAATACCAAGACTAACCTTTAACTACATGCCAATACTGAGTACTGATACGAGTACTAACCTTTAGCTGTTTGCCATTACTAAGTACCGATACCAGTACTAACCTAGCTACTATCTGATACCAAGTACCAATACCAAGACTAACCTTTAACTACATGCCAATACTGAGTACTGATACATGTCCAAGGTACGCTGTGAAAATCTACTTGAAAAAGACAAGAATGACCAAATACTTCGGCAGACGCATCTCTTGTGTACTTAACCGATCAAACCGTCTTTAAAACACGCTCCATCTCCGATTAAATACGCGCGTTCAAATCCCGGCACCAACTTGTGATTTTTGAAACCCATCCTCCGACGGAGAAACAACCGAACGGAAAATCAACACCGCCCGCGCAAAGACGCTCGAGCGGCCCAACGGGGTTCTTTTGTCGCGGCGCCCGCCGAGCAGATGTTTGTACTCCTGTTAAATATGCGTGATTGGAAGCGGCAGCTGCGGCGCGCTCTCACAACAACGACCCCCACCCCCACCCCCACCACCACCACCCCCACCCCCACCACCCGATCAAACACAAAACGGCTGAAAGCGAGAATACTGTTGTTTCATACTCCCCGTGTCCAACGTGGGAGTTATCGAAACTTAATGAATTGGATTTGTCCTCCAAGTGATGTCCTCTGGACGACAAGTATTCCAGTATTAAACATGTTTATGTTTTCATCCCAAGAGCAGAAACTATTACGTTTTTACCAACTACACCGTGTTTTCCCATTGTTTATGTTTATAACACATATTTTACAACTAAATTATTATATTCTAGCCTGTATATTTTAGTGTATGTATTTAAAAAAAGTTTTTTAAATGTTGTGCGAGAAGAAATCGTTACTACCGTTCTTCATATATGTGAAAATGTGTAGCAGAACAACCAACCAACAGCGCCAACTAGAGGCCCAACCTGAAAGCAAATTTCTTTTTCGAAATGTTGCCGTGAAACTTTTCGAACCCCCCCCCCCCCGCAAAAACGATGCGTTTTTAGTTTGAACGTTGTCGTGTAGATTTTCAAACTTCCGAAACAAAAAAGATGCGTTTTCACACCAAAAACGTTGCCGCGTAAACGTGAAACTTTTATGAAACAAAAATGCAAAAACTATGCTTTTTCACTCGAAACGTTGCCGTGTAAACGCGAAACTTTTCGGAAACGGTTGCCTTACGCCGTAATGGCGGCAAATACAACACCGTTGAGAAAGTTGACATCGATAATCTTTACAAAAAACAACGTGGCGGGAATCGAACACCAAGCCGCCGGGGCCGGATTTACCAGTCGCTGAAACGCGTTTACGTTCCCCCCCCCCCGAGCCGCTCGCCGCTGTGATTGATGTGGTGAGAAAAGTTGAAGGACGGCAGAGGTACTTTCCGCCGACAGCTGAGAAAGGGCAAATTGCAAGTCTGTCTCGTGAGTGAGCGGCCCGACAATTAGGCGGAGGGATATGGGCAGTCAAATTCACATCATCGCTGGTTGCCACGGTAACTGTGAGACTGAAGCGGAGGGACGTTTGACACGGGATGAGAAGTCTGAAGGAAAATTCGCGGAAGACAATCGCTTTCACAGTCGTCTGATTTAATGATTGAAAAAGCGAAAATTTTAAAAAGGACGCTAGTTAGCTTAGCTTAGCATCAATGCTAGCAATACGAAGCCACGGTCCTCTAAAAGCGTCGCGAATAGTTTCTGTTTCACGGAATCACATATCAAGGCACATCGTTTCCCTTTTAACTGTGAAGTGGACAAAGCTCAGAGTCACTGAAGACACAACTTTTTGAAAACTGGGGTGGTAAATAAACATTTTCAAAATGTTCTGCCGCCATGAAAATGGTTAAAAAAACGACCGCCCCATCTCCGTGGAGACCTGGGAAAAGAAAAAAAAAAACTTTTTGAAAATACTCCATTGCTGTGGAAATGTGGAAAATGAAACTTTTTGAAAAATTCTTCAACTCCGTCTCCATGGAAACAGTAAAAACACCACCTCTGTCCGCCTCCGTCTCTGTGGAAGTGGGAAAATTTACGACATCATCACTATAAACTACCGCAGCGGGTCGGCCGCGGCTCGTTCTCCGCACATATCGGCGGGAAAAAAGAAATCCCGCTTTTTTTTTCCCCCCAAGCGGCTGCTGAATATGTTATTGCTTTACACGGGGAGGAGAAGAAAAGCACGTCAACACGCTGCCGAAATAGTCGCTCATGACTCGAGGACGCCGTCGTGCGCCGCTCCTCCGAGACGAAACACAAATGGGCCGCCGATTGGTGATCAAGTTCAATTGTGGATCACAATGGGAAATTAACCCGCCACAGTCAAATCGGCCAATCAGCACAGCGGGTGGGCCGCCGTGGAGAAAACACAATCGCAATTTGACGCCCGAACCCGAGTTGCGCCGCCGCTCGTGACAAAAACGCGGTGATTCGAGAGGCGTTTTCTCAGCCGACATACAGGAAATCACTGGAGTCATCAAGGGGCACATTTTTTGGAAAATTTTTTGTGGTCGAGTCAATGGCAGGAACTAATGTCTCGTTTTATTTGGTTCTAATAGGGTTTAAATAAAGTCTCCCAACCCGACCCTTCAAAATAAAGTTAACTTAGTGGCTAACTTCTGGGTCTACGTGACGTTTACAAGTGAAAGTCAAAACTTTTGGAGGATTTCTGGGGTCTCGTTACACGATAACGGTGCCCAAGGTGGAGCTTTTTGAAAAAGCTCCAACTCTGTTTCCGTGGAAATGGGTGGGAAAACAGAAATTTTTCAAAATAAACTGACTCCGTCTCCATGGAAATGGTAAATATGCAACTTTTCGAAGATGCACCAACTCTGTCTTTATGTACATGCAAGTTTTTGAAAACGACTTGACTCCTTCTCCATGGAAACGTACGAAATGTACCGAATCTGCCTCCGTTGAAACGGGTGGGGGGAAAACAAGCAACTTTGTGAAACCGCTCCCTCTGAAGCCCTGTGTAAACAGGGGAAAGGAAATTTTTGAAAACGCACTGACTCCATTTGAATGGAAACACTAAAAATGCTACTTTATGAAAATGCACCGATTCCATCTTTGTGTAAACGGGGAAATGCAACTTTTGAAAATGCCTCGACACCATCGCAGCGGAAACAGTAAAAACACAACTTTTCAAAAACGCACGTCTCTGCGGAAACGGGTTAAAACAGAAATTTTTGAAAATGCTCCCACACAAGGGGAAAACACAACTTTTTGAAATTGCACAACAACAATTTACTAACTGCAACTTTTTGAAACGGGTGGGGAAAAAAAGCAACTTTGTGAAACCGCTCCCACTGAAGCCCTGCGTAAACACGGGAAAAGCAAATTTTTGAAAACGCACCGATTCCATCTTTGTGTAAACGGGGAAATGCAACTTTTGAAAATGCCTCGACACCATCGCAGCGGAAACAGTAAAAACACAACTTTTCAAAAACGCACGTCTCTGCGGAAACGGGTTAAAACAGAAATTTTTGAAAATGCTAACCACACAAGGGGAAAACACAACTTTTTGAAATTGCACAACAACAATCTACTAACTGCAACTTTTTCGCATTTCGGAGCGTTTCTATGTAAACACACGTCGCTTTTAAAACATTGCTGTGTAAACACGAAACTTTTCAAAAACCAAAACATAAAAACGACGTCTTCTCACCCGGAACGTCGTGTAAACGGGTACAAACAGTAACATTCTCTCTCAAAACCGTCTCTCCAACCTGGCAACAACCGAACAATGTCCCTTCCCAGATGTTTTGGGGGGACAACCAGCTGTCGGGACTCCACACGGTTTGATTTCAGGGGGTTTAAATTCACCGTCGTACCAAACGGCGCAGCGGCAGGGCCTCCGGGAAGCCTCGTGGCCGATTTCTGACTTCATGGACACAATCAATGTCCAGTCTGATTCTGCAACAACAACAACAAGAAGAAGAAGAAGCCTTTAAAGTCGCCCGGGAGACGAGGTACAGGCGAAAACAAACCCTGTGGCAGCGTCGGTTCAGCGTTCAGAAAGAGGAAGACTCCGTTTGGAGGCTCGGCCGCATCCCCAGGCGCCGCAGCGCCCGGGCCTCTGCTGCCGATTGATAAAACGTGGAGTCTGTTGAGCTCATTGATGGAACCGGGCCTCCGAGCAATCTACTCAATCTCCATGTTGCTTGTGTTGTCCAACCGATCCCGGTTGCTGTCGATACGGTTTGTTCTCGCTCAGCGCCGGCGGCTCCTCGTAGAAACCCCAGAACGGTGATGGAATATTTCCTTACTTTGTGGATTTCGACAACATTTCCGAGGGGAGAAAACAGACATTTTGTCATGTTGTGGGGTCCAGCAAGCTGGCAATGCAGCTTTTTGAAAAAAAAAACGCTTTGCCTCGGTCTCCATAGAAACAAGAAAAAAACACAACTATTCAAAAAGGCATCCCACTCCATCTGCATGGAGACAGGGGAAGACGCAACTTTGTGAAAAACGATCCGACTCTGTCTAAATAGGCGAAAGTGCAAATTTTTGAAAACGCTCCAAATCCGTCTCCATGGACACGGGGGTGAAATGCAACTTTGTCAAAATGCTCCGACTGTGTCTTTGTGGAAACAGATAAAAAGGAACTTTTCAAAAACACACAGTCAAAACAAATTTTTCAACATGGTCTGACTCCATCAACGCAACTTTGTGAAAATGCTCCAATTCCGTCTCCGTGGAAACTGGGGAAACGAAGCTTTTTGAAAATGCTTCACATCCGTCGCCTGTTAAATGGGCAAAACGCAAAATTTGGAAAATGCTTCGACACCATCATGGAAATGGAGAAAACTTTTCGACACCTTGAGTCTGTCTCCACAGAAATCGAAAAAAAAACACAACTCTTCAATAACGCACAACACTGTCTTCATGAAAACTGGGGTGTGCGCAGCATTTCGAAAACACTCCCAACTCCCTTTCTGTGAAAACGCAACTTTTTGAAAACGCTTACACAACATCTTCTACCTATATTGGACTTTTTTTTTATTCCACTTTTGCGAGAAATCTCCCTGGAAAACCTTAAAAAATGGATGTCAGCAACTGAGACCAGCCAAGTTTCAAAACTCTCCACCGTTCCTTCAGCTGGAAACACAAAAAGTTTTTCTCTCGCTAAAGGCGAAGCTTCGGGTACGAGACGCTCGCGTGGCCCACGTTCACTGCAACCGGTGAGTAACTGTCGTATACGTAATCTAGGAAGACGATTACACACCACGTACCCAGCGGTCAAGGAGCAATACCATTCCAACGAGTCAATAAACTTTTATTTAGGTACCTGCCTCAATGTTTACTTGCTTGTTGCTGACTTAGCAGTTTGGTCTGCGGCAAGCACCGTACAAAGTGGTTAGCAGGCTGGAAATGTGGAAACAAGGCTGGCGGGAGTTGTAAAGGGGAATCTTAAGGATTCAAGCTGAAGGCAAAGCGACAAGCCGGAAGATGTTGAAACAGCTGCTTTAATCAGGGAGAACTGCAGTCAAGAGGCGCTTTTTGAAAGGTTCAGTCACTCTGAGTTCCTCTTTCTTCAAACTTAAACAAACGTTCCTCAAACAAATAAACCCACTGGGGTTGAGTTCCGTGGCTCACACACCAGCGATGCTACATGCTACACGCTAAAGGGTTTTGGGGCTCACACACCAGTGATGCTACATGCTACATGCTAAAGAGTTTTGGGGCTCACACACCAGTGATGCTACATGCTACATGCTAAAGAGTTTTGGGGCTCACACTCCAGTGATGCTACATGCCAAAGAGTTTCAGGGCTCACACACCAGCGATGCTACGTGCTACATGCTAAAGAGTTTCAGGGCTCAAACACCAGAGATGCTACACGCTAAAGAGTTTCAGTGCTCACACACCAGCGATGCCACATGCTAAAAAAGTTCATGACTCAAACGCCAATAATGCTACATGCTACGTGCTAAAGAGTTTCAGTGCTCACATACCAGAGATGCTCCATGCTAAAGAGTTTCGAGGCTCACACTCCAGCGGTGCTACATACTATGTGCGAAAGAGTTTCGGGGCTCAAGCACCAACGATGCTACATGCTACATGCTAAAGAGTTTCAGTGCTCACGCACTAGCGATGCTACATGCTAGAGTTTCAGTGCTCACACTCCAGCGATGCTACATGCTAGAGTTTCAGTGCTAACACACCAGAGATGCTACATGCTAAAGAGTTTCAGGGCTCAAACACCAGTGATGCTACATGCTACACATGGTTAAAGTATGACAGATGACATTCATGGAAACAAAGAAAAATGCAACTTTTTTAAAATGATCCGACTGTCTCCGTGGAAAAACTTTATCAAAATTATCAGACTCCGTGTATACAGGGGAATACGCAGCTTTTCGATAATGATATGATTCCATCTAAATAACAAACTACAACATCTTCAGCATTCCTGCAATTTCAATGTAAATGCAAAACTTTTCTGAAATGAAAAATAAATACAAAAACGACACATTTTCTCTTAAAACACCGTCATGGAAACGGGTACAAAGTCTGACATTGGGAGTGGGCAGACCGTGTCTCCGCATCCCCTCCTAAAAAAGGAACCGACGTGACGGAAAGAAATGAAATAAATAAATGCTAATGGCAGAGAACTTTATGAGACCCTTTCAAGTTTCCAAGTATCGGAGAAGTTTTGAAGTCCTACGCCGGAGCTGATTAGTTTGAACAAGTCTCACTTTGCTTCAAGTACATTAGATATTTCAAGAGGACCCATAAAAAGTGGAAAATTAGACTTTGTCTGAGAGCGCGGGGGGTCCTCGGGGATCGGCTGTAGCCGTCACTTTAAAGCGCCTCCCTCGGAGGGTCTTCTCCTCCGTCGGCGAGGCGGCCCGTCCCCGGGAAAAGTGCCGCGTCGCCGCAATAATAGGCCGCGCCTCATTGAGCGGGCTTATTGGATCTTCCTCAGAAGTGAGGTAAGCGCTGTGCTAAATTGAATGAAATTCATAGTTTTTTTTCGGGGTCTGGGGGACCGCCGCGCTATTACACTGGGAGGATTACACAGGCGGAGACAATATGGCAGCCGCTCAACCGAGTGGAATCACATTTCGGGCGCTTCCACGGTCTCGTGTGACGCAACCGCAGATAAGGATGGAGGAGGAACCTCAATGGACGCATCGTTTTTGTTCCAGAGAAGCACGACGTCCGCCGACACGGCGACAACGGAAGCACTGAAAAACGATGTAGTGAGCATGCCAGGCCACAAGTGGGAGCTGTTGGTTGTTTTGATAGAGACGTTGTAAACGCAGATAATGGGAGGACACAGACACTCCAGTGGACAGACGACCCAGGTTGGATTGTTATTACGGTGACTGTCAAAATAAAAAGTCCCAGGAGAACATGGACTGGGTGTGATGACACTCTGGACCGTGTTGTGTGCCGTCACAGCTTTTCAGAAAAGTTGCATTTCTTCCGTTTACACAGAGACGGGAGTAGGAACATTTTCAAAAAGTTGCATTTCCCTCCCGTTTCCAAAATTTCTTTCCAAAACTTTCAATGGAGACATAGTTGAAACTTAAAAAAACCCTGCGCTTTCCTCTGTTTCCACTGAGACAGAGAGACTTTTTGAAAAGCCGCAACTTTTCGAAAACGGTCCAGCTCGTGGCCATGGAAATGGGAGGGGAAACTAAACTTTATGAAAATGCTCCGCATAAACAGGGCAACTGCAAATTTTCGAAAGCAGCCCAACTTGTCTTGGTGGATTTGGTGGAAAACTGAACAGCGCCCACTGGTGGCAAGACATGAAAACGACATCATTTTCAGCATACGTCATTTCCGTGTAAATGTAAACTTGAAATTTGCAAAACAAAATGGCAAACCAGGGGTAGTCAAAAGTACTCACAAGTACAGATACCTCTACCTTACAGAAAGGAAGTACAACTGCAGTACTTGCCCCAACACAAGTACCGGTGAAACCCCGGGGACCAATCAGCCGGAGAAATGGTTTGAATTCAAGTGGAAATCCAGACGAGTCCCGGCAACACCCAGCGTGAGACTTTTTTTTGATCCGCTGGGACGACGGCCCGTTGCCGTTGGCGACAGGATTCCGTCTGCGTTTCCGGGTTTCTCACAGCAATCGGGGGTCCGGTAAAGACTTTGGAGGAGAGACACGGGCAGAGACGGACACGGAGGGTCGCGTCCCTAATAGAGAGACAGCCTGTCTCCATAATTGACTGGATTCGCCTGACGAGTCCAGACGTCTTCAATAATTTATCGACTTTTAATAATGATGAGACGAGCGGCGACCCCCCGACCCGGCGACGCTTCCTTGAGGGCTCGCTTGCACACCATGGCGATCGGGGGGGACGGGGGGGGGACGGGACGAAGCCGCTCACCGTTGACGACCACGGCGATGTCCACGAAGTCGATCTCGCCGCGCGCCTCCACGCTGGCCTCACAGCGGTACACGCCCTCGTCGGCCTTGGTCACCTGGTGGATCTGCAGGTTGTTGTTGGGCAACAGCTGGAGCCTGCCTTCACAGCACGGCGGAGAAAAGAGAGAGAGAGAGAGAGAGAGAGAGAGAGAGAGAGAGAGAGAGAGAGAGAGAGGGGGAGAGAGAGAGAGGGGGAGAGATAAGACGGGAAAACAGCGGAGGGAAAATTGCCAGACTGTCAATCTTCACTTCCGCATATTTTACCTGATAAAAGTCCACACAGATAAACAGTCGCGCAAATTACAGTTGTGGGTTCCGCCGGCCCGTCTCGGCGAGGCCTTCGATATTTATAACGTCGTAATCAGAGAGCAATGATTAAAATAAATAAATAAATAAATAAATAAATAAATAAATAAATAAATAAATAAATAAATAAATAACAGCCCCAATTAGAAATGTGACAGAGGCAAAGCGCCACAACAGTCGGCCGCCCTGGACGACTGTTCAAAAGATGCACGGCGCTCCTCTGTCCTCCTGATGGGGTTCCCCATTCATCGAATTTGATATCCTTGTCTTATTGTGAAAACACACAAAAGCAAATTTCCTAGAGAAGTGAATAGTTGGCATATTAGCAATGCTGTTTCAATGAGAGAGAGAGAGAGAGAGAGAGAGAGAGAGAGAGAGAGAGAGAGAGAGAGAGAGAGAGCACAAGGGGGACTCAGGAGCGTTCCCCCCCCCTCTCAGTAATCAAGTGTTTCTGGCACGTTTACATTCGGAATTAAAAAAATAAAAAAATAAAACATTGTAATCCATTTGAGACCGTCGCTTTACTCGCAACTTTCATTCTTACAAATTCACGTAGCGATCAAAACGGGGCTTGAAAAGAGCCAGTGGCGCTTCACCCCCCCCCCCCCCCCCCCCTGGTATTTTCAGAACAAAAGCAACAGTTAATCTGGAGGAAGGGGGGGACAGGGTCGTCACTGGGTGGGATTTTCAACAATCCTCTTTGCTCTATAAAAAAAAAAACCTTCTGCTAAATTATTTTTTATCGCGGGCTGATGGCAACAATCAACCCCACCCATTCCACCCCCACCTCGGTGATTAATGCTCCTTCGCCAGCGGACTATATGAAGCACATAAAAGAAACGTGTAATATCTAAGTAAAGTACTGCGACTGGAGACGGTCTGCAGCTCACACAGGGAAGCCACTAAACGGCTCAAAAGAGGAGTAGAAACGCGGGATGGCGAGTGACGCCGACCTGACATTGTTTACCCCGGAGCGCAGTATTTTTACCTGCTGCGAGGAGATAACGTAGGTTATCGGGGAGCGCAACTTTACGACATGCGACTCAGTCGAACTTTGTTAAAGACTTCAGGAGGTTAATGGAATATTTTCAGTTTCAGCAGATGGAACTTGGGAGATAAATGCGAGTGGAGATGCACCGATACCACTTTTTTAAAGGACGAGTACAAGAAGGATTACCTTTAACTACTTACCGATATTGATTGCCGATACAAGCACTAACCCTGAGCGACTTACCGATACTGAGTACCGATACAAGCACTAACCCTGAGCGACTTACCGATACTGAGTACCGATACAAGCACTAACCCTGAGCGACTTACCGATACTGAGTACCGATACAAGCACTAACCCTGAGCGACTTACCGATACCAAGTACTAACATTTAAATACTTGCCGATACTGAGTACCGATACGAGTACCAACCTATTATTATTGGCGATACCGAGTACCAATACCAGTATTAACCTTTAGCTACTTGGTGATACCGTGTACCAGTACAAGTACTAACATTTAGCTGCTTGTTGATACTGAGCACAATATCATTAGTAATCTTGAGCTACTTGCCGATATTAAGCATTAATACGAGTACTAACCTAGAGCTACTTGCCGATATTAAGTACCTATATGAGTACTAACATTTAGATACTTGCCAATACTGAGCACTGATTGAAATGCTAACCTTTACCGGCATTGTTATCGGTGCATCCCTACTCCACAGTACTCCATAGTGTTCTAGAAAGTATTCAATAAACTAAATGGTTTGAAAGAAAATTCGATGCAGCGAGGAGCCTAAAACTACAAAACATTTTTTAATAAGTCCCGCCTAATTACATTTTTAATCGCCAGTCAGCGTGGACGTTCTAATTATTAGATCGGTTCTGTTGATAGCGGCGCTTATAAGGAGACTTACTGTGGCGCTCCTCGGTGATCTCCTTGTCCTGGTAGTACCACACCACTGTGGGTACCGGCGAGCTGATGACGTCGCACACCACCTCCGCCGTCTCGCCGTGGCGGAACTCCTGCGGCGACTGGACATCCCGGAACGTCAGCCTCTCTGCAAGATCAAACACGGCGGAGATGTTTTATGGGGAATTTCAAGATTGTTATTACGGTGACTGTCAAAATAAAAGCACCAAGTCCCAGGAGAATATGGACGGGGGAGTCATGACGACGGAGGAAACGTTGTCGTTGTTGTCCCTCTACTGAGCATGTGCAGAATTACTACTTACTACGGCCGTGGTGCACATGTGCAGTTTTGAAAAGTCTGGTTTTCCACGTTTACGTGGAGACGGGGCATTTCCAAAAAGTTGCGTACACCCACATTTCCATGAATGCAAGTTGGACCGTTTTTTGTAAAGTTACGGTGTTCCCCGTTTACGCGGAGATAGAGCGTTTTCAAAAAGTTGCGTTTTCTCCATTTCCATGGAAATAGAGTCTGAACATAGTTATTGTCCCTCTACTGAGCATGTGCAGAACAACTGTCCCGCAGGACTTCAGAAAAGGTGCGTTAACTACCATAGCCACAGAGACGGAGTCTGCGTTTTCAAAAAGTGGCGGTTTTCCCCTGTTCCCATGGAGACGAGTTGGACCGCTTTCGGGAAGTTCCAACTTGGGAGCCGTTTTCCAAAAGTTCTCCCAGTTTATGCGGAGAGGGAGCGAAATCAAAAAGTTGCAAAACAACTAATTACCACGTCGCGTTTCTGCCGTCTACGGAAAACGTTTTCAGAAATACTCGTTTTCGCCTCCTTGGCAGCCGTTTCCAAAAAGTTGCGTTTTCAGTGGCTCCGAGTACCGGAGGCATGTAAACATCCAAGTCGCTGCCTTGTAAATGAATCGTCGGCGTACGTTACGTGATCCGGCGCACACTCGGCGTTCCGTGTCTTTTCCCCCCAAGGTCACCCTGTCGTTGTGAGACGGGGAAATTGAACCCCCGACTTTGGAATCGGAAGACGACCCGATCTACCGCCTGAGCCGCGGCGGCGGCAATGTGCCAGCGGCGGTATGAGAAACAACCTTGGGGACGCGCGGGGAGCTCAGGAAAATCAAATAAAAACAAAAGCCAAATCCCTCTTTGGCTGTTTTCGGGGACACAGATAAGGCGTCTCTGCTTAAAGCAGCACAGGAGACAGAAAGTTGATGGTTTACGAGCTGCCAGTGAAGAAATAAAGATAAATAAAAAAATACAAATAAATCAATGAGCAACTGTACACAAAAACAGTTTTCATCCCGTCCGAGTTGATTTAAGGTTTAACCCTTCATGGTCCCGGAGCGAATCGCTGAGTCATGCGTTTCAACACTGTGTGGTCGGATGCGTCCTTCACGACCCCGGGAAGTGGTCCGGTTCCTGGTCACGCTTTTCTTTTCAGGCCCGCCCCCTCACGCTCGGATCAACTGAAACGCGCGGTAACGCCAGGTGTAGCTAGATTACCGTTTGATCCAAATCTTAAGAGGACGTGACGTAGTGCGCGTTGCATTTTGGCTAGTAAACAAACAAAGCTAACGGCGCAAGTCGTCATATCTCGCGGGCGGACTTGAAGAAGTCGAAAGGAAGAAGACTCAGATTGAGATCTGGTCTGAAGACTAAATATCGCGGCCGTTTGTGGCTACCCGTTAGCCACGAGCTAACTAGCCTAGCCACCACGGGCTAACACGGCGAGACTTCCTCTTTGGCTTCAAACCAATCAATGAGCCGTGTTTCCCCTCTACTTCCTCTCTGGCCAGTGTTTGTTTTTGGGTGACAGCGCCCCCAAGCCAGCAGCCGGTGTAACTGCGTGACGCTTTCCAGGCGCTTTGATCTCGAAGGTGAACGTGAACGCCGCCGAAGATTCTCGGCTCCCGCTCCCTCCCGAGTGAATCGAGTCCCAGACGATCCCAACGTGAACGACCGCTGAAATGGCCTTTTTTTACATTATTGGTTCGGTCTAGTAATTGTTACCTCACAATATTGGAAAAAAAATCTGAAAAAATATACAGTCGTTATTATTTACTTGTTTGTACTGAACTTAAAATTTGAAATTTTTCTGACAAAGACTGGGAAAATTATTATTATTATTATTATTATTATTATTATTATTATTATTATTTTAAGTTGTGCCTTCTGCAAACATAGTTTCATTCACTTATGCGCCTGTGGTGTACTTGTATATACACTGATAATAAATACTGTCAGATATTTCTTTTTGAGAAAAACTCAAGTCAGCTTACGACGTTCTCGACGATCCAAGAGTGCAAGACGACGCAGGAGTTCTAGAATGTGCAGGAAGCGGTTCCAGAATTTGACCGATATCCAAAATGTGACAAGTTTGCTTTCTAGAAACTCCCAGAATCCCCGGAACCGCCCTGTAGCGTGTGAACCCTTGTCAGAGAGCGATTAGACGACCGTCCTATTAAGGGTTAAACCCTCCTGACTGACGCGTAGAGTTTTCCAGTTCCCTTTTAAATGACATTCCTGGTTCCTCGTCGTCCCCCTCCCCCTCCCCCTCCCCGGTTTGCGTCACGCTCGTCGATGTGTGTCAAGGCTGCCGCCGCCGCCGCCACCTGTACTGCGAAGGCGTGCATAAATCAGCGGACAGCTCCCATATCAGTCCCCCTCCGTTAGCGGGAGCTTCGGCATTAGCATTTGGCCGCGTGATTTATGCCAGGCTGCTCCACCAAAATGAGCTCTCACTCCCCGACTGCGTCCCGCGTCCCCGCGAACGTGTCTGGCATCGCAGCATCTCCATTAACTCCGAGGAGGCCCCCCTTTTTTTTTTTTTGCATGTTCTTGTCATTCACGCCGCCGCTCCCTTATCGTTTCCCCGCATTTCCGTTTGTTTTATTCCCGCGATCGGCTCTCGCTCTGCGGGTTGAAGGCTGTCGCTGTCACTTCCTCCCTCGGTTTATATCCGTTTCTGCTCTCTCTTGTAGTCGCGGCGCTCGACGGGGAAACATCGTCTCCGGAGCAACACCCCGCTGCACAACTTGACACCGGAACGCAGGAGGTACTCCGGAGTTTCTCTTCCCCAGAGATGAGCGTTGACAAGCTAGCGCCAAACGAACCCGCCGTTTATTCCCGGCTAATTTAGCAGGTTTGTTGAAAAAGGCCCCGCGCGGTATTAGTACTCCGTCTGTTAATAAACAGAGAGGAAATGAAAGGCGCCGGCCTCGATATTGCTCTCTATTATGAATATGAAATCTCCCACCTGGTGCCAAATGACCAAACTGTCAACGCAACGCAATCGGCGGCGTTTCACGTTAGCACGCTAAGCAGAGACAATAACGCGACGGCTCATTGTCAATTTCAACATACTGGCATTTAGAAATTAGCACTGATTTGAAGGCCAGGATTTCGAATGTTTCAAGTGAAATCGTTTTTGTATTTTTCTTTCAAAAAAGTTTCACGTTTACACGGCGATGCTTTGAAAACAATGTTAGCTATAGCATGCCAGGCCACCGGTTGGTGCTGTTGGCTGTTTTTGGAATGAAACCGCACATGGGCACACGGAACACGACGCAACAACACGCTGTAAACGTTAACAATGGGAGTACGACGCTTCGGAGCATTTTCGTAAAGTTGTGTTTTCCCCTGTTGACATATAAATGGAATGGGGACATTTTCAAAAAGTTGCAATTTCCCTGTTTCTATAGAGATTCAAGGTTTTCACAAAGTTGTATTAACTCCGTTTCCGTGGAGATGGAAGTCGGTGTGTTTTTGAAAAGTTTCATTTCCCCCATTTCCGAACTCCTACACAAAGTTGCAATCTGTCCTGTTTTCACGGACATAGAGTTTTCTAAAAGTTTTCACCCATTTTAATGGAGACAGAGTTTTTGAAACGTTGCGAGACGTTGTTGGGGTGTTTTCATAAAGTAAAAATTTTTTCAGATGACATGGAAACGGAGTTAAAACATTTTCAAAAAGTTGAGATTTTCCCCCGTTTTCATAAAGAAGGAGTCGAGAGCGTTTTGCCAAAGTTGTAATTCCTCCCTTTACCCAATAATCACATTTTTCAGCGGAGACCAAGTGAAAGTGTTTTTAAAAAGTTGCGTTTTCTTCGTTTCCAGTGTTTTCAAAATATCCCACCTTGGGAGACGTTTTTCAAAACGCTCCGAAAACCACTGTTGTGTAAACAGACGGAAGTTTTGCGTTTTCACTCGAAAACATCACCGCAGGACGGCAAATCACAATATCACACTTTTTTTTTTTTTTTAAAAAGTACTCCCGGCTCTCGATCATCCGCATGCTGCTCATGCAAT
Source organism: Lipophrys pholis (assembly GCF_963383615.2). Taxonomy (NCBI): domain Eukaryota; kingdom Metazoa; phylum Chordata; class Actinopteri; order Blenniiformes; family Blenniidae; genus Lipophrys; species Lipophrys pholis. The sequence goes on along the minus strand of NC_137645.1, from coordinate 7,533,445 downwards.
TCAGGAGCGTGCGGCGCCCGGTCGCCATGGAAACAGTGGCGCCGGCTTGTGTGGCGAACGAGGCGAGGGCTGAGCGGCGGCAGGTGTAATAGAGGCTGTGATGTCTCCCCTAACGGGGGTGGGTGTGTGTGTGTGTGTGTGTGTGTGTGTGTGTGTGTGTGTGTGTGTGTGTGTGTGTGTGTGTGTGTGTGTGTGTGCTGAACTTAAACTCCCGCACGCTGACGTTTCCTCCAATTGAACTCAGTGTCGAGTCTTGATCAAAGCCCCCCAGAGTTTTTCCGATGTCATATTTTACGGCGTTTTTTTTTCTCGCATTATAAAGTTAATCCTTTTTTTTGTCACCTGAGTAGTCTTTTTTTACTTTAATCGGGTTTTTAAAAGTAGCAAACTTTGGAATTTAAAGACAGAAGAATAAAAAATAAATAAATAAAATCGGCTGTATGTCCGCGCACACTTCTCAGACCGCGTTTATGAAGACGGCGATTAACTTTTGGACATTTTATAACCCAACCCGGAGCGCTAAACACTAAACACTTCAAAGATCTGCTGAGTCGGAGAATTATTTATCGTATCGGTCCTATCGGCTGGAAGGAAACAAAAAGAAATTAACAAACGGCACCGGTCAGAATTAACACCGCCCTCGATGGCGCGGAATATATTCACACCGTTTAACATAATGTCCAAAGTTATTCAAAAACTTTTATTGAAGTAGGGTTATGTAATACAGTATAATGAATGGAATTAACACTGACAGCTGATTCTATTAACGGGTACTCCTTTTATGATGGAGGGCAAAACGAGAGGAACGTTGATATTATTGAAAAAAGAAGAGTTTTTTCTTTAGAGATGCACCGATACCTGTATCAGGTATCAAGTCCGATACTGTCAGGTATCGGCAAGTAGCTAAAGGTCAGTACTCATATCTGTACGTGGCATCAGAAATTAACTAAAAGTTGTACTTGTATCTGTACTCGGTATTGGCAGGTAACTAAACGTTAGCACTAATATCGGTAGTCAGTATCGGCAGGGAGCTAAAGGGTAGTACTCATATCAATTGTCAGTATCAGGAAGTAGCTGAAGGTTAGTTCTAATGTCAGTACTCGATATCGGCAAGTAGCTAAAGGTTAGTACTTATAATCGATACTCAGCTTTGCAGGTAGCTGAAGGGTAGTGCTTGCGTTAGTACTCGGTATCGGCAGGTAGCAAAATGTAAGTACTCGTATCGGTACTCGGTATCGGCAAGTCACTAAAGGTAAGTATTTGTTTCGGTACTCGGTATCGGCAAGCAGCCAAAGGTAAGTACTCGGTATCAGCAAGTACCTAAAGGTTTCGTACTTATACTTGTTCTTTAAGAAGTGGTATCGGTGCATCCCTTGGTTCTCTCGTTATAGGAACATTTTTAGAATAAATCCAGTTGGTCGAGTCGTAAAAGAGGTCATTTAAAGCGTTTTTTTAAAAGCAACTAATTTTCTACTAATTGACGAGTCGTGTATTTTGATTACTGGTAATCCAAGAAAAAAACATGGTCTATTAAGTATTCAGATGATGTACGTTCATGGTTTCCATGTGTGTTTTACTCTGAGACATTAATGTTTATATATATATATCTTGGCACTTTCTGCTTAACACAAGAGCACTTCCTGTATGATGTCTACTTAGTGCCACAAACACATAGAGTGGCTTAACGCCATGTTCTGTTATTACATATCCAATTCTGTCTCTTAAATAAAGGCAATTTTCCAGCTTCACTGCGTCGATTTGAACCTTTGGGAGTCTGACCGTGTCAAAATGTGAAGGTCCAGTAGTTCTTTATACCATCAAATATCAGTGTGATGTTCACAGGAAGTAATTGTACTGTAAAATTGAATCAAGCTCACAGCGCTCAAGGACACTTTATATAAAAAAAAAGAGGGCCAAATGGCGGTTAATTTATGGGACAGCCTCGCTAAGTACCCGCCACCCGCAGTCTCCCGAGTTTTTTCTGTTGTATTTTTATTTTTTTAAACTCCAGGAAATTGTGGCGGGTCAGCGAGGTGGGTTGGCCTCAGCGCCACATCCCTCATTACGCCTGGCAGGATCCCGGTCCCATGGCAGTACGAGCTGTCATTATACTTTAATCGCGAGAACGAGAGCGCCACACACACACACACACACACACACACACACACACACACACACACACACACACACACACACACACACACACACACACACACACACACACACACACACACACACACACACACACACACACACACACACACACACACACACACACACACACACACACACACACACACACGGAGAGTCCGAGCCCCACGCGTCGAGCTCACGCCTGGAACAGCTTGTGGCGGCGGCGAGGGGGAAGAATACGAATCAGCCGGAGATACGTGTGATCAAACGCTAATGCGCTAGGTTTATTCTCTTCATGTCTTCTGCCTCTGAATCTCCTCGGGAGGGAAACACGGGGAGAAAAAAATAAAAACAGTGTGTGTGTGTGTGTGTGTGTGTGTGTGTGTGTGTGTGTGTGTGTGTGTGTGTGTGTGTGTGTGCGTGTGCGCGCCCTTTCTCCGGCGGGCTTACGGTAGATTTCCAGCACGACCGAGGCCTCCTCGGTGTGGCCGCTGGCGTCGGCGGCCTCGCAGCGGTAGATGCCGGCGTCCTGGACGATGGCGTTGTAGATGATGAGCCGGGACCGCGACGTCTCCGTGTGGAGCGCCATCCGCTTGGACGGCACGATGCGCTCGCCCTGGGGGTTGAACCACTCCAGCCTCACCGGCTCACCGATCGCTGGCGGGTGGAAAAGGGGGAAAGAAAGGAAAATAAAACACATGAGCGACGGCGTTACTTTCACTCCTTTGTTTGCGTTCGTTTCCGAGGAGCGAGCCGATCACTCCCACTCACACCTGGGGTTGCTTCACACCGACGTTCCGGAACGTTCAAACGAACCCACAAGATAAATCTGCAACCTTAAGCAAATACATGAAAGTTTTACCGAGTTGATTGGAAGAGGAGTACCCCTCCCCCCCTCCCCTCCCCCGATACGAGTGAGCGATGTTGAATAAATTGCAGATTTTTCCTCTGCAGCCACACGGGGAAATCTAATTAACACTCACAACTCCATTAATATTCCTGATTAGAATAACAGTGGAGGAGATGGCGGTAGATAATCCGCCGTGGCGACCCCGAATACTGCAACGAGTCAGAGATTTAACTTGATGGATGGAGAGATGGAGGAAGAAGGTTTTTTTTTTTTTTTAAAAGTACCTTGGACAAGTTTCGATGGAAGAGCACTGCCACAGTGAAGTAGACTTTAAAATGTACCCTTGACAAGTTTTTAACAGTGGAATACCGTCAGAGGCAAGTCGGGTTTTAAGGTACCTTTTGACAAGTTTCCACTGTCGCGGCTTTTTAAACGTACCCTCGGACATGTTTCAACAGATAAAGCAACACGGCTTCGACACGTTTTCCGGCCTAAGAATTCCGTTTCCGTAACGCACCTTTGACACGTCCTGACGGAAGAACAGCGTTCCGGGGAAACAGGTTTCCATAACGCACCTTTGACAAGTTTCAGCGGTAGAACACCGAGAGAGGGCGAGCGGGGTTTTCGACAACATGCCGCTGACATGTTTTGATGGGAAAACGCCGTCGCGGGCAAATCGGTTTTCAAACACGCTCTTGACAAGTTTCCACCGAGGAATACCATCATACCAAATAGGTTTGTAAATATACCTTTTACAAGTTTCGAACACCGTCGGGGGCTCGCGAGATTATTACAACACAGCTTTGACGTGTTTTGACAGAAGAGTACGTCACGGGAAAGTAGCGTTTTAGATATATATATATATATATACTGTATATATATAGTTGGACTGAAGAACACTGTTCCAGGGAAGTAACGACATCATTGCCGGAGAGTCGGTTTTTAAAAGTACCTTTCACATGTGTTAATGGAGGTACATTGCGAAAGGTAAGTAGGTTCTTTAAGTACACTTTTGTCCTGTATCGAGAGGCACGTAGGTTTTTGTATATATTAGAGCGCCGACACAGAATGTTCCAGGGCCTGCAACGCTGAAAATGGTTTTTTTTGGGTTTCTCTCGACGTCTTTCTTTTCCAAAAACGAGTCCGTTTGACTTGCAACACAAGTTAAAATAATCTGCATTGGAAGCGTCTTCTGTTCCGGTCCCAGCAGATTTTACATGTCAGTACTCCCGACGACGCCGTTTGGTCTGCTGAGCCCGGGGAAATCTTCCGGCGCTGCTGCTCAAACTAGTGCCGGGGAACAGACGGCCTGACATCGCGCGATTATGTCCTAATCTTTGGATTTACATAGTTAATAAGTCTGTAAAGGAATAGGGACATATGTAGGCTGTAAATCCCTCGCTCGTTCCCGCCATTTCGTCTGCTTGTTTGTGTACCGACACGGCGGCAGACACACAGATTGTACGCCGTATCGCAGGCGAGCCCAGGCCCTGATTGAAACGGGCTGCGGAGCAAACTGCAGGAGACGGCGGGAGCACCCGGCGTGTTAACGACATCGTTTTCACCGTTTCTGCCGCGCAAACGTTTTCAGAACGTTGCCGTGGAAACACAAACATGACCTCAATCCCACGGAATCAAAAACGGGCCGGTCTTTGGCAAGCAGCGATACGTTACCCCAAGAAACCACAAGATCCTCACATGCATGGACGTTGTTTGGGTACTCAATTTGTGAATCAAGAAAACGATACAACACAAACAGTGTTTTACTATGTAGGAACAAACAAACAAAATCTAGAAGCCCATAGCACCCACAGATGCTGCCTTTGCATGGGAGGACGACAACAAAAACAGCTGACAGCACATCCAAACACCTTTAGCCACAAACACAGCCACTGAACACATGGCTAATGGCATACTTCCGGGTTAAAAAACACCACTTCCGGTTTTAAAACGTCCACTTCCGGTTTCAACACTGCCATTTCCGGTTTGCGCAATAATTCCGGTGGGTTGTGAGTACTTTACATATAAACAAAATCACCCCCCCCCACACACACAAAAATTTAAATCATGGTAAGAACCCAACAGTACCGTTACAAGCTGCATTTGATCGGGGTAACAAATGTGTCAGTAGAATTAATTCTGTCCCAAGAGTTGTCGACCCAAACCAGGAGTCTCGAAAGTTAAGAGATCTGTCAAAAGGGAAAAAATAAAAAAATAGAAAATAGCCGTAAACATGCAAAAAAATGTAAATAATAAAAGTCCCAAAGAGAACGAGAAAATCAGAGGCAATTAGTTCAGACCATAATCTTTCCTACTGTCGCCATTAGCCAGATGCCCTTGAGCACAATCCTCTTTCGCCTGCAGGTGCTCAGCGGCCGAACACAGACGGCTGTAATAATTCCACTCAATCACCACTTTCTGGGAAAACATTCACAACCGGGCCTCTTTGGTTTGAGGGCCAACGGAGACGGGAGTGAGGTCTCTACAGCGTGACCGCCGGCGCCTCCTTAGACCCGTTAGCGCCGCGTGATCCAGCGTGTTGACGGCGGCGACGGTGAAACATCGCCGGAGTTGATGACGTTTGCTTCTTCACACGATCGGAGGAGACAGGAGTGCCTCGCTTTCCACTCTCGGCTTTCCGCCGCCGCGTGAACAGTCGCTCTGTCAAAACCCCCTCGCGGGAAATCTGCATAAGCTAGCTCTCGTCTCTTGCGGACTCTTGGCGGGAGACGTCGCATCGGTGACTTGGCTCCTCCGGAGGCGGAGTGGTGGGACAGTGACGGCCGGCGAAGGAGCGCCGCTGTGGCCTGGATTGGAGGACGCAACGGGCACGAGGCAGAATCGACAGTCTGTCTCCACCTCTGAAGCACCACCTTCCTGGTTCTGCAGGAAGTCGGAGGTTCCGTTTACATGTACAAGTGGAGTTTTAGAAAAAAAACGCCACATTTAGGAGGAGGTCCGCTTGGAAGGACAGGACATAAGTCGTGGTTTCTTTTCCAGGATTCTGATTGGCTCGCCCGACTTCATGCTTCTCGTCACACTGCCCCCTACAGGTTCGGCATGCACATAGCAGCTCTGAAGCAGGTCCGTGTAAACTAGGATTTTAAATTAGGATGTGGAAATTGTTGTTTTATCGCGGCCTGAGTCTGGTTCAGCGGAAAGTCTCCACCTCTGGCGGTAATGATTAACAACGTTGGTCAAAGACGTTTGTCTACGTTTTGTTATGTTATTTTTGTGACTTAAATAACCCAGAAAACATCAAAAATGTTGTTAGCGTTAATGCTTCTCTACGTTTTCTTCGAGTACCGGGCGCTTGGTAGTCGGACGCTATCGGTTCGTCCGAGCTTGGGGGGGCGGGGCTTAGCTAAAGGCCCCGCCTCCAGCATGGGTCCCACGTCACGCTCGCGGAGAGGCTTCCTTTGCTCCACATTCTTTAATTGCGGTTCTCAGGTTGGAGGTAAGCGACCGACTGCGGCGAGGCTTTTGATTGCTCATATTCGCTGAGACGTTTATTCCTTTTCTCTTGCCGACGCGGACGCCCCGCCGATTTCATATAATGAGCATTACTTGAAGAGGTTTTCAAGGAAGTGCAATCTCGATAATGTGCAGCGGTGACTTTAGCCGTATATTTACTGCATGCTGGTTGATCCACTTACTGAAGAAGGTAATAAAGACTTAGGAGCTCAGAAACGGATATACTCCTTCGTTTGATTCAAACGCAGCAGAGCGCCGCTGTACGATTCTGACCTCTGGAACGCAGAGCGGCGAGATGATGGAGTGCGACGCAGCGGGGACCGGCGCAGAGCCACACAGCTGTGGCCTCATTGAAATGAATGAAGTGGCGGCGCATTTTTTTTGCAACGCGGCCGCTAATTGGTATCAACGCGACCTTATGCTTCTGCAGCCGATCGTCACGCGGCGCCAGATTAAACGACACTGGGAGTTATCCAACGCAACAGAAGGCGAAGCGCTGACAGCAACCGGCTGGCGGTCCCGCCGGGACAATCGGTGGAACCGATTTGCTCGCGACTGTGGCGGACGCAACAATTCACACGCTTCGGGATCGGCGGGAGTCCGTCGAAAATGGAGAAGAACCGACTCGTCCGCGCTCAAGTTGCTGTTAAACTAAGCCTCAAACGGAGCACTCTCACCAGGTTGCCCGCAATTAGTCAACTTTTTTGGCCAATTTTTCTCGAATGGCTATAATCGGTCGATTGAATCAGCGAGCTGATTAATTGATTGATCCCCAGAACCGACCACGATATCTTTGCCACCGAGCCTAAATAATCTGGTCTACTTGGACTGAAGAAGCTCATTGAACCTCCTGTTCTACAACTTCTGTTGCATTTCTGTCGATGAGGCTACAAGGAAACGGGGTGAAGTCGACGGCCCAACCTGGCAACACTGGACAGAGACAATGGAAGAGATTGATACGATGAAAAAAAACAAACAAAAAAAACTGACATCGATTGAAGCTGCAAGAAACAAACGGCTGAAACCGACATTTTTCAGCACCTTGGACAGCGACAGAGAATTGAATGGACCAGTTTTTAAGCAACCAAAAAAAATAACAATAAAATAAACTGTGACAGAGTTAAGCGCGGAAGAATTAAACTCGGTGAAGGCTAACAGGAATTGAAATGTATATTTTCAAAATAATTTTAATCTCTCTCTCTCTCTCTCTCTCTCTCTCTCTCTCTCTCTAAGCACCTTGTGACTCCAGTCTGTGAAAGGCGCTATAGAAATAAATGTATTTATTCATTTATCGCTGTTTTTCTTATATACATGTAACATTGAGGGAAAAACAATGAATATTAAAGCGATAAAAAAAGAAAAAAAAGGGTATCGTGAACCTTTACCTGTTCATCAATCCCCATTCAGTCTCATGTGCCTCAGCATTCGTCACGCCGCGATCATCCACACCGACGTCAACAAAATTGTCATTTAAACCAACAGTGATGCAACAGTCGGCAAACCCGGACAAAGCTGATGTGGCTTTTAAGACGAGGGCGAGAAATAAAAAAAATGAAAAAAAGATCCTTTCATGTTCTAATTCCAACCAAAGCTAAAATAATTAAAGTCAGCCTTTTCTGCGCCGCGCCGCCGCGGTAATTACTAACATCCTCCATTGTGTCCATTCATCAAAGAGATGTCCTAGAAATTTCCCACAAAAGACCCCCGCCTCTTTTCTCGCCGCGACCTCGTGTACGTCCGCTCGTTCTCCCACAGACCCCCCCCCCCCCCCCCCCCGTTGGAATAAAACATCTTTTCAAAAAAATAAAAAATAAAACGTGACGCCAGGGCGAGAGGCGGCGAGCGAAATGCAAATCCGGCAGGAATGTGTGAATGCGCGTCGCTCGGAGCACCTATAGGCCGCGGCGCCGTACAAAGACCGCCGTCCGTCCGTCGCTCGGAAATGAAACGGTAGAAATGCAAAGCACCTGTAAGTGCTCACCGTCCGCCGCACGATGGACGTCTTTCAGACTTCCAGCGACTGTTTGAAGGTCGTTTTTGACCTCAGTTTTGCATAAATTAGCAATAGTATATATTAGAGATGTCCCGATCCGATCGGTAGATATCGGATCGGGGCCGATATTAGTGATTTGTCAGTGATCAGGGATCGGCAAATCCAGCCGATCACCCCGCCGATCTAAAAAAAAAAAAAAAAAAACGCAGTCCGCAACGTCACTTAATAACCACAACAATCAGAGACTAGAAGCTCCGGTGGAGCTGCAGAAGCTAGAAGCAGGCAGCGCGGGGCCATAGACCTATGAAACTAGAGTTATATAGAGTGGTTTATGTGTTTATGTGCAGAAGTCTACTTCTACATTTCTATGTGGTCTGTCTTCTTCTGCGTTTTTGTTGTGTTTGGTGAGTCACAGCGCCCCCTAAAGGCCTGGCAAATGTGTACTACATGCCCTGAAGCCTCGTGTTGAGGTGTGGACGGTTGTTTGGGAGAAGGCCAGGGAGATAAAAGATTGTTTTTTCGTCGTTAAACAAAGCTTCTGCCAATAGTGCTTTTAGCTTCAGACATCTTAGTTGCTCCAAAAATAGACTATTGCGTACATTTGCAATAGAGTATTGCATCCGAGTATCGGATCGGGAAAGTATCGGTATCGGCCGATACTCAATTCTGAAAAATGGTCTCGGTATCGGGGGGCAAAAAAGTGTGATCGGGACGTCCCTACTATATATTTTTAAAGATTAAATAAACCAAATGATTGATGGAATCGTTTACATGTGAGGAGTTCATCTTTAATTATTCTTAAGTTATATGGATTTTAACCATCGACAAATGACAACGAATAAATATAAGTAGTGTTTAGGTATTTTGTACTGTAGTTGGTGACAGAATTGTATTGGATGAAGGTGTCGTCCGAGGTCAAAGTATTGTGGCGCTAAATCCTTGACAGGTTTATGTTTTGGGGGTTAAAAAGAAGAAAGAAAGAAAGAAGAATCCCAATCTTCCTTCTGCGGAGCGTCTCAGCCGGCTCAGGTCTGGTTTGAGTGACAGTGGCCTGGAAAACACGAAGCAACCATCCTGCCAGGGCTCGATTCCCGGGAGGATAAAGTCACGGCGCGTCAGAGTGAGCGACGTCAAATTTGAAGCAAGAAAAAAAACAAAAAAAAAAAGCCGTTTTGTCCACATTGGCCACGCCCACTTCAACATCGACCTCCTAAATCAGACGCCGCCTTTCCTCGCAGCTCTAGATCGGATCCCTCCGCTCCGGTGGCGTACGGACAGGCGAATCATCCCGCGTTGAAAGAACAGAACGCTCCGTTCTCACAACTTTACTTTCTCCACAGATCAACTCGAGGCCTGATTGCGCCTCGCCGCCTCCTGATCCTTCCTCTGTGGTACCACCACGCCGCCTCCTGATCCTTCCTCTGTGGTACCACCATGCCGCCTCCTGATCCTTCCTCTGTGGTACCACCATGCCGCCTCCTGATCCTTCCTCTGTGGTACCACCACGCCGCCGGCGCTTGGCAGCTGAAAGGTTTTTTTTAGATTTTTCCTTCCCCTCCTCCGGTTGGCAGACACTCGAGTGACCGTGGATTAAGACTCAGGCACCAGTAACAAACATGGCCGCTTATCTGCGTCCATCCACACTTCAGCCATACCATCCCCCCCTCTCGGCGGACATTTAGCGCCATGTCGAGATGGGTTGGCAGGGGAGGAGAGGGGGGGTCGGCGGGAGGTGAGCCGATCCTGGCAGAATGCGCCGGACACCCCGCCGAGCCACTGGCGCCGGGGTCCGGGGAGCTTTGTGTGCTTATAGGCCGTTTAGAGAGGACCGGGAAGGACTGGACCCCCCCCCCCCCCCCCCCCCCCCACGGTGAAGATCCAGTCACCATGGGGTCAAAGAGTCACTGTGTGTGTGTGTGTGTGTGTGTGTGTGTGTGTGTGTGTGTGTGTGTGTGTGTGGTCCGTACGTACCGGTGCAGATGAAGAACTTGGACTCTCCGACACTCAGCTCCACTTTGTTCAGGGATATGGACACCTGCAGGGCGGCTGTAATTCACAAGGGGAGAAGAAGAAACAGAGACGAAGGGAACGGTTACTGTCGAGAGAAAAAAAACAAAACACGGAGAGACGGAATCACACAACACTACGGCGGGAACGCGTCTTTTCGTCCATCTCATCTATATAGAAATACTTCGAAAAGCCACGATGTTCCGGATGTAAAACATCACGTGGCGGTTCGCGGCGGGATTTCTTTCGGGCTACATTTACGTGAAAACGCCATGGGGAATATGGACATGACCCTCTGGAGGCAGCCATGTTTGTTACTGTCACGTCTACTGGGCACGTGCGGGAAAAAACAATTTACCAGTCAAACTCCAGAGGGCGCAAGAAACGTCTCCACAGCTCGACTGGAAGAATTTTATATTCCCTAATATCGGAATCGACCCCTCAAAAAAAATCCAGTTGGACCCTAATCCGAAGAGACGCGAGACACAGTGAGGGGTCTGCCGCGCCGCACGTCATCCGCCGTGACCGCGGGCTGCCTGTAGATGGCGGCAGAGGGGTGTTGCGAAAAGTTACAATGATGAGGAAGCGATCGCTCTGGAAAATGTCGAGGCTGACACACACACACACACACACACACACACACACACACACACACACACACACACACACACACACACACACGCATACACACACACACCAAATGCAGTTCAAAGCGGAACCATCTGTTACGCAGAACAATCGTTCCTATTGTGTTTTGGTTTTTCCCAACAACCCCCGCTGATTAAACAAAAAAAACCCACTTTTTTTAGTTCCTGAGATTTACGAAAGCTGCTTCTCATTGATTCAATATCTGCAGCTGTTCGGGTGGTGGTGGTGGTGGTGGTGGAGGATTGTCAAAAAGCGAATCCACAGGCCGGGACTTGGATCATGTGTATTTAACCCCCCCCCCCGCGCCCTCCCCCACGCCGCCTCGCTCCGCGACTTCAGGCGGATTCCAATCAGCACTCAGAGTAGCTTAGCGGCTTTCAATTATCAATTGATCGCGCGCCTCTGGATGCGATCGGTCACGTGACGAGTCGCCCACACAAACACAGAAGCCCGAAAGAGAAATGAGGCGTTGTCGGTGTGAAACGCGCAATTAAGACCAAAAACAAAAAGGTGGTTGTTGTTTTCTTAAAGCTGAAATGTTCCACACAACGGTGATTACATATTGACGTTATCATAAACACGCTGACTCGGGATGGAAGAATTTGTTTATCCAACACCGTCCAGCCCGGGGGGGGACGGGAGGGGGGGGGGGGGACGGGGGACTCGGAGAGACATGCTAATTATATCCATTTTAGAGCGTGGAAGGTTTTCCAGCGGCGTATTCCAGCGCCCGGGTCAATATGTTATGCGGCTGCTCGCAATTATCAGCTCCAATTATTAGCTCCTTTGAGGAGCAGCGGAGACGGGCGGAATAAGACAACAAACCAAAATGCATCGATCGCCATTCGGAACGTGTCGGAGAGCGTCGATATTAGACCCGACGGCCCCGGCTTTCCGAACAACGCCGACGTGTGATAATTCCTGCACGAGGCGAGACTGAAGGAAGGATCCATCGCCTCTTATTCCTGTTGGATTTAAACGGCGGATCAGAGAATCCGGCGGCTCGCTGAAGAATCGGGGTGATTTGGTCACTGAGAGCTGCAGAGGAGCAACTTTTCTATCCTGTAAAAAAAAAAAAAAGGGATAAAGAAATCTTTTTTTAATTCGCAAAGGATCAGAAATACGGGACTTTTAGGGATCCTACGAACTGTAAATAACTTTTAATAACATTTAAAAAGTATCGCAGCCACATATCGAAAACAGATACTTTATAATCGTGTCCATCAATGATGGATGGATGGACGGGTGAAAGAATAGATGGATGGATGGGTGAAAGAATAGATGGATGGATGGATGGATGGATGGATGGATGGATGGACATACAATTGGAAGAATAGATTGATGGATGGG
>NC_137645.1:7078490-7518490 GCF_963383615.2 Lipophrys pholis | reverse complement strand
TTTTGTTTTTTTTTTAGGAATAGGAAGAAAAAAGATTTAAAAAAGATAAATAAAGAATTAAACAGTACCAGCTACGGACGTCGTTTTCAGAACGTTGCTGGGTGAAAAAGAAACTTTTCGAAAACACTTACCATGGTCACAATGGTGACTTTTTTTTTTTGTAATATGAAATGAAAATTCAAATATTAATATAAATACTCGGTTTCTAAATCTTTGTGAAAACCTCTCCCTTATTTTTTATTATAAACACGCTAATTTCAAAGAGAGAGGACTCACTTCCTGTATGATGTTAATTTACTCGTACTCGCATATATATATACCTGCTTCAGAGCTGCTCTGAGCATGCCAAACCTGTAGGGGGCAGTGTAGCAAGGAGCATGAAGCCTTGATAGCCAATCAGAATCCTGGAAAAAAAACAAAAAAACACCTCGTCTCCCAATTGCGACTTAAATATCCGCCAACCCGCCTGGAGATGCAAACAGAGAGAAATATCGAAGTTTTTTCTAAATACCCGGGTACGTGTCAACATGTTCTTCGAAGAAGCGGGACCACAGACATGATTCCGGCTCGGAAATGCCAGGAGATGTAATTTCAAATTCATTTCCTGCAGCAGAAGTCCGGGGCTGTTTGATGTTCCAGCGCGGCGTAATACATTATTTGAGTCGCATAATACTCTTGTGAATTAGCCGTCGCCCGATTCGCCCGTGGAATCATCTGAAGTTTATTTTGAAGCCCATCAAAGCGTACCTGCAGGTTTGCCAATCCGACTCCCCGAGTCCCCGGCCCCTATACGGCCCACCCTTGCTGGGGGGAGGGGGGAGGGGGGAGGGGGAGGCGGCGCGGCGGCGGCTCTCGCTCAGCCGACCGTGTCCAATCGTACCGACATACAGTACCGGGGCCACATGTACAGTTGGTGGCAGAAACCCACGGCTACCTATTACCGCCCCCCCCCCCCCCCGCTCTCCCACACACCGTCTCCATATCTCTGCTTTCTGCCCTGCGATTTACGTGTCGGCGCTTTAAGCCTCTTACACTCCGGGCTGCCGCGGCCGTGATGGACCTCTTCCCGTCACGCATGCAAATACGCAGATGTTTGGTTTCCGGCAAATGTGAAATCTTCAGCTAATTAGGATTAAAGCAAAAAAAAAATAAAAAAGTTGATCTTAACTGACAGGTGGCTAAAAAAAAAAAAAGTTTTTTGGGGGGCGATTTCATTCCGTCTCCGACTTTTTGGAAGATAAAAATACTGAAATGGATCCGAGCCGCGAGGAGCCAGTTGCTCATTAACGAGACCGGAAGACCAAGTATGCAGAGAGCCCGGGGATATCTGGAGCGTGACAGTACTCGCTGTACTGCTGACTTTGCAGGCAGAATTCGCTGTGTTTACAGGTGGATACATACGTACTACTCGGCAAAATATTCAAACATCTTGTACGGAAACTGAAAATAGTCATCGGACAGATTTTTATTGCAAAGTACTGTAAAAGTACGATAAAATACTTAACTTGCTCCAGATTTTAAAACTATTTAGCATTTTTTATTTTATTTTTTTTTGTTGGTCCTACAAAGTTACACTTATCTGGTTATTGTTGGTTCTAATGAAGTATAATTGTTAATACATACTACAGGAAGGAGAAGAAAATACTTTGGAACATACGTTTTTTGAGATTTTGTTCCAGAAAAGTTCCACATTTCCACGGCAACATTTTGAAAATGACGTAGTTCGCATGCCAGGCCACAAGGTGGAGCTGTTGGACATTTCCGAAACGAACCCACACGGAGGACAAGGCTCGATAAAGAAACTTCGTTTCGCAGGTTTCACCTAATGACGCCTTAATGCACTCCCAACTCAACTTTTAAGACGATAATACGTTGTAAAAAAAAAAAAAAAGAGGTTTCTTCTTCGTATTCCCGCCGCTATTTTTCGGGAGTCTCCAAAAAATATATTGACCTCCGAAATTGCTCCTGAATTTTCTTTCTGTTTATTGTTGTCCCCTCGAGGTGAAATGAAACCTCCATCCTCGGCTCCCCGGTTAAATTGTCCCGCCGCCAGATAGTCGATACCCCCCTCCCTCCACCCCCCCCCCCCCCCCCCCCACCCCCCCACACCACCACCACCCGTCCCTCGACCTCAGACAACAGTGCAAAAGGACAAGAGTTTGAGCAGAATCCTTAAATAACCTCTTCATAAAAAGTCGGGGATCCTGATGGAGGAATCACACTCCGGAGCCGCCGCCCCTCCCTCGCTTTAACACTCGATACGACTCCTGTGAAAATCCTCCTGCCCTCCTGGGTGCAGTTATCCTGATAAAGATGTTGTGGTGGGGTGGGGGGGGGGGTGGAGGTGGAGGCAACCCAATATGGAGGCGAGTCACAAGGCGATAGCATCAGTTTTATCGGGGCAGCCGGCAAAATGCCAAACATCAGGTGCCATGATGCCGCCGCCGCCGCGTCAATCCGAGGCCCCCGGTAAGACAACGGCGGGTGATATTCCTAAAGGACCACTCGCTCCACAAATCAATCTCCAAAACCCCCGTCGAGAGCCAGACAGGCCATTTCGGGCGGTGTCAGAGGGCAGATGAGCGGCCGGGGAGGAAGAGGAAGCGAGCTCCAAAGTGGCGGCGCAATCATGAGCCCCTGATAGAAGTAAGACGACTCAAGGGACGGGGGGCTTTTTTTTTTTTTTTTTTTCAATTGGCACCTTTGCAATCACGAGCCTCCGCGATGTCAAAGGTGGTGGAAAACCGCGGGGATGAAATTTGTCAAATGGGAACTTGAGGAACCCCCGCTGGCAGGGCAACATGCAAATATTCCCGGTAAAAAAAACCCCAAAAAACCCAGTACTAAAAGTACTACGACAACCCGCATCTTTACCCCCCCGGATCACCAAAATGATTTCTATTGCAGACGGCACAGAAAGTCCTCGCGCCGCCACAGTGTAAATCCCATTTTCTTTGATATGCTGTTCGTATTTATGGAAACATGAGAAGAAAATAGAATCGGGGCTGTAAACATCGGCAAAGAGATAATGCTCTTATCCGCACTTCCCTCTTTTCCAAAACAGAATCACGCTCCAGCGGAAATTAGACCATTTCTTTATCCCGAATGTCTTTTGCACTATGTCGAATCTATTAGCACTATTTTTTTTTTCTCATCTCACGATTTCTGTTTCTTCAATGTCTGCCCCTCTCGTACCCTCTCGCCGAGCATTTCAGCACCATTTTACTACCACTGTTGCACTAAATCGCAACTTCTTGCAAACGATGTCCGTTTACGAGGATTGTCCTTATTGGTGATCTACTGAGCGTGTGCAGAACAACAAGTGACCACAGTCGTGCTGCACATTCGTTTCAGAAAAGTTGCATTTTCCACCTTATCCAAAAAGATGGGAGTCAAGAGTTTTCAAAAAGTTGCCTTCCGCCCCCCCACCCCGTTTACATGAAGATGAGTTGGACCATTTTTCATAAAGTTGCATTTTCCCCGGGTTGTGGTGCGTAGGACCAGTGGCAGCGCTTCTACCGAGAGTGAA
This sequence comes from Lipophrys pholis, assembly GCF_963383615.2. Lineage (NCBI taxonomy): Eukaryota > Metazoa > Chordata > Actinopteri > Blenniiformes > Blenniidae > Lipophrys > Lipophrys pholis. The sequence goes on along the minus strand of NC_137645.1, from coordinate 7,514,961 downwards.
CGGTTCCAGAAAGTCTTGTTTTCGGCAATCTGCACAGCAACGGACCACCAGCATTTACTCAAGGTTCCACCTTGGTAGCAGTTTTCAAAAAGTTGCATCTCCCCCCCAGTTGTGGTGCGTAAAGACCTACGAAAATTCGGGACTGAGCGTGAACGGTTCCCATTTTCGGCAATCTACGCGGCAACGGACCACTGGCTAAAGTTCCAACTCGGCAGCCATTTTTTAAAAAGTTTACACCTCAGAAAATTGTGTTTTCAGCATAAACCAACCCCCAAAACTCATCAAATGTAGAAAAAAAAACCATTTTACCCTTTAAAATCAAGACGGCTTCGCAACGCCCTACGACTCTTTGGCGCTCCCTTTGGCGACCGTCACCTTACGAGACATCATGTGAAACGCAAAGTTGGTGAATAACGAGACGTTAGCGGCGGCCTTAACAGTGCTAATGAGTCGTTTTGAGTTTCTTTCTTTCCTCTCTGTATTAATAAGGTCATTCATCAAGAACAAAAAAGGTTCCCGTCAAATGATTGGGTTAATAAAGCCAATTAAAACGGCCGACCGTTTTTCCTGAATACGGTTAAGCTAATTAAATATACATTAGCAATTTGACGCCGCGGCCACTTTGCGGTCGCTCTGCAACACCTCAGCCTGACGGCGCTGCGAGAAAATACTTGAAAGGAGCAAAATCAAAAGTCATTTACAAGAACACGTTCTCAAGGCCGCCGCAGCCGGGTTTTTTTTTTTTTATCGTAAATAGCGCGGGAATCCATCTGGGACGCCGGTTTGGAGCCGACGGTGCTTTCGACCGGGGTGAGACGCAACTATTTCAAACGTCGCATATCGATCTTGCGAAAAAGGGGGGGCGGCTGATCGGTTCCTCCATGGAGCCGGCGACTCGATCGGGTTCGGCAGACGAACGACCCCGCCGTAAAACCTCAAGGCCTCCGAGGCGGCGTCTGATTTCCCCGTTGAAGGGAGAGCGAAGGTCCGACGCTTTGTGAGAAGCAGACGGACGAACAATGGCAAGTTGAACAAAGCCGCAGTCGAGAACCTCCAATCGGGGGAAAAAAGAAGCTCGTTATGTCAAATTGACGTTGGCGCCTTTTTGTTATCCGTGGAGATAAACGGCGGCTTTTTAACAGGCGATCAAACGAGTCGATGCAAAGTGAGACACGGCGTCAGTCGGTCGGGAGGAGGACCCGCCGTATAGAGGCGTCAGATTCGCCCAAAAACACGAAGCGGTGAGGACGCTCGGTACTCCTCTGCTGCTGTTCCGACGCTCCACTCGTTCGCCACACTCCCCCCCCCCCCCTTTTTTTTTTTTTTTTTTTTTTTTTAAAGGCGCCAAAAGAAATGGAGGTAATCTGTGTCTCTCCTCAGCTGTTTCTCGTCCTCGGCTCTCTGTGTGTGGACAGAATGTAATTTCGGAGCAAACCGGTCACAGAAACTCCGCTCAGGGGAAATTAAACCGCGGCAGGAGGACGACACGCATGCATTATGATGACAATGTGTTTGTTGGTGTTTTGCTCGTGCGTGTACCGACCAAACACTACAAAAGAAGGTGAATACCTTCCTACCTTCCTTCCAACAGTGTTGGACAGACGACTCGCGGAAGACGGGGAATTAAAGGATTCTTTCTCAAATGAATCAAGGCAAAGACGCGTATCAAGGTCACGACCTGGACAATGCGTCTTTGCCGGACCCGATCACGAAACGATGGAAACATGATTTGCCACTTTAAAGAAAATGACTTTTCATGGTGGAGGTGAACCGTCTGGAGCTCGGTGGAAATGACGGTAGAAGTACATCCTGAGAGAACGGCGAAGCTGAAGCAATCAGCTCAAATACGCCAGAAAATAAGGGAAGTATCGTCGGCTCAAATGCTTCTCCACGGGGCTGAGAATGTTTCTCCAAGTTTCTGGTAGTTGGTAGGATGCTATTATTCTGTTTGCGTTCGAGGGACGGGGCTTAACCACAGGGCAACTAAAAAAACAATGTAATAGTAACTTTTAGATTTCAACTTTAAAGTTTTCCTTTACGCAGATGATGAAATTGTCTATAAATTCGCCAAAACCAAACAATTAAAGTACTACCAACCGTAACACTGATTTTTACTGATGCAAAATGCAAGTTTTTATAAACTGCGTGGCTTTGAGGCTAATGCTAGTTAGCTAGCTTCAGTTCAGAATTTCTCCTTAAAGTTGCAGCTTTGATGAGCAGCACAGCAAATAAATTGCAGCAAAATAAAAATAAAAAATACATTAATAATAGTGTCTATATCGAGGTACCGATCGTACCGCGCTCCATGACCGACTCACGCAGAAAAAAAAAATAAAAAATTTCAAAGGCTTTCCCTCCAGCTCCTGCCATCTTATCATATTAAACAATTCAAGAGATGGAGTAAAATAAAAACAATTATTAAAAAAACATATCGCACTCTCTTCTGTTTGTAAGTCGTTTTTCAAATGTGGCAACAGTCGCATATGGTATGTTGGCTGGTAGAATTGTCGTGGAGTGCGACTGGGCATCAGAGACTGAATAATGTTCAAAGGAACATGGAGCCCCTCCCAGCTGGGAGATGAAAGCAAAGTTTTCAACATCTTTTTTTTTTTTTTTTTTTTTTTGGGACTGGAAGACGGCAGAATTGCAAATCTTTACTTTGTGGACTCGCACTTGCAGCTGTTGCTTGAGCTGCAGTGATCATTTGATGCAGAAACAATAAATAAAATAAAAAAAACTGGAAAATATAGAGAATAGGCACGATAATATATCCCTCGCCCTCTCATCTGGTAGAAATGGTTTGAATTCAGCCGGTAGCAGATAAAACTGGCGTCGCTCTCGAGGGGTGGGGTGGTGGTGGGGGGGGTGGGGGGTACAGGAGTTGAAGAAGCTCAGCGGCGGATCAAAAGCTGGAGTTCCCATGCGAGAGACGGGGACTAAAAGTCCAACCGAGCGCCTTAATTAAAACACAATTGCCGCAGACGGGAGGGAGCTCGCTGACTTCACTCGGAATTGAAAAGACGTGTGAAACACACGGGTCAACACTTGTTCGGCTGTTGTTGGTTTCCAGATCTCCCAAGGAAAAAACAAAACCAAAAAAAAAAAAGAAAACACAGAAGAAAAAACAAAGAAAAGGAGCTCTTAATCATGTCCCTCTTGAATATTCCAACGTTTCACACGCTGGAGATGCACTAATGAGCTTCTGTTGAAGATTTGCCTGCCAGCGTGACGGCTACCTCTGCTCCGCCGGCAACCGGCGACGCCACATTAGTTTCTCGCCACCGCTTCGATTCCATTCAATTTGATTTACCGCGGCGCCAAATACGAGACAGTATTCGTGGGTACTTTTACAGAGGAAAAACAAACAATTCCACGTGCGCAGGTTCGAGGGGACGGCGGGAAGGAAAAGACACGTTTCAACAGAGGTGGAGGTTTTTTGTTTCCCGGTCGGGGTTAAGGGAGAGAAGGAGAGAAAACTGGCGTTGTCGTCCAGGGATTAGGACGGAGGAGACATCATGTCTGATTGGATGTTTTCAACTGTTCTTTAATAAATAAACCTTTCAGTCATATGGGAATCATCCATCCGTCTTTCCAACCAACCAGCCGACCAGCTTTCCGATCGACAGACCAACCAATCGTCGTTTTTCTAACCAACCAACCAAACAGCCAACCAAACAGCCAACCAACCAACCAACCAACCAACCAAACAGCCAGCCAACCAACCAACCAACCAACCAACCAAACAGCCAACCAACCAACCAACCAACCAAACAGCCAACCAAACAGCCAACCAACCAACCAGCCAACCAACCAGCCAACCAACCAACCAGCCAACCAACCAGCCAACCAGCCAACCAAACAGCCAACCAACCAACCAACCAACCAAACAGCCAACCAACCAACCAAAAAACCAACCAAACAGCCAACCAGCCAACCAAACAGCCAACCAACCAACCAGCCAACCAACCAGCCAACCAGCCAACCAAACAGCCAACCAACCAACCAACAAACCAACCGATCGACCAGCCAGCCAACCAACCAATCGACCAGCCAGTCAACCAACCGATCGACCAGCCAGCCAGCCAGCCAGCCAATCAACCAACCAGCCACCTAGCCAACCAACCAATTGACCAAACAGCCAGTCAGCCAATCAAGCAACAACCAACTGACCAACCATCTTTCCGACCTACTGACCATCCATCCATCCTTCCGACCAAACGGCCAACCATCTTTCCGATCGATCGACTTTCGTTTTTCCAACCAACTGTTCTTCCATCTTTCCATCCGTCCGTCCATCCATCCATCCATCCATCCATCCATCCATCCATCCATCCATCCATCCATCCCTCCTCCAAGGTCTCTCTGGAAGACACGGCTCATCTCGGCAGATGCTTCTTGTAAGTTTTCATTTGACTAAAAACTCAAAGGTGTTTTTACTGAGCAGACTTCAGGTTCACTGACTCTCGACTCCACTCACCTCCTTTTCTCCACTAATTCTGAGCCTGAGGGTTTCCTTCAGTCTGGCAGCGGCGATGAGGATGTTTAAAAGACGTGTGAACAAAATGAGAGACACTCGTATCGGCTCAGCCGTATTCCCTAAATAATCTCCAGTAATTTCCACATTAAGTCTAAATTCAGAGAATCTCTTTTGCATCCTGTTGTGTCTGTAAACTCCTGTAATCTTTAATTCTCATTTCACGCACGCTGCAGGATGAGCATGTTTTTATTTGTTTTTTAGGGTGTGTTTAATTTTTCAGTATGGCGGCAATCGTTGCCGCGAGGATTGAAGCGGCGCGGCGGCGGACTGATTATTCTCCTGCCACATCCTGCCGGTGGCGGTGACATGGCCATTATCTGGGATTAATTCAGCCACAAAGGAGAGGTCAGCGGCTCCTGCCAGGCCTGCGAGAGGAGACTCTGGGGATTTTTTTTTACGAGGGGGAGGGGAGGGGAGTCACGAGAGGCAGAGCTGTCGCTGTTTGGCCTTTCTCTATGAAATTCAAAGGTTTAAGGTCAACAGTCTCCCTAATTGGAAAGGTCCATCCCGTGACAGTCCCCCTGCAGGCCTTGAATTCCAGGATAAATGATCGACTCTGGAAAGGGAAATACGGCCAATTCCTAAGAATTTAAAGCTCAAAGGGATTAAAACTGTGCTCTCAATTTAGGGATGAATTGGATTGCATTCGCCACAACATCTTTACCTTTTCATTTCACCAAAGTTTTATGTTAATACGTAAAATAACGCCATAAACGATGTAGTTACCGTGCCAGGCCACGAGTTGGTGCTGTTGGTCGATTTTGTGAGGAAGCCGCACTCACATGCGTGCAGAAAATACGCTAGAAACATCATGACATTCGACCAAGTTGGATTGTTATTGCGATGACTGTCAAAATAAAACGACCAAGTCCCAGGAGCATGTGGGCTGGGAGTCATGACACGACGGAGGAAACGTTGCTCCTACTGAGCATGTGCAGAACAGTTATTTACTACGGCCGCGGTGCGCATGCGCAGTCTGCAACGTTTCAGAAAAGTTGCGTTGTCCCCGTTTACACAGAGACGGAGTCGCAGCGTTTTCAAAAACTTCCATTTTTCTTTGGGTTTCAACGGCGATAGAGACAAAGGGTTTTCCAAAAGTTGCATTTTGCCCGGTTTACACGGAGATGGAGACGGACCATTTTCCAAAAAATTGCATTTTCCTGTTTCCACGCAGAGTCGGAGCATTTTCAAAAAGTTTCATCCCCCCCCATTTCCATTGAGACGGAGTCAGAGCATTTTCAAAAAGTTGCGTTTTTCCTGTTTACATGGAGATAGAGCCTCTTTTGAGCCATTTCAGGAAAGTGGTGTCTAGGCTGGCTCCCATCACTGTTGTGTAACCGGACGCCTTCAAATGCTCGGGAAGTTTTGCATTTTCACGTTGCCATGGAAACGGGTCCCCAAAATGTCAATCACAGCTTCCTGGCAGTGAATGTTTCACTCCGGTGGGACTTTATGCATCTGTACCTGCAGCTGTGCGGGCTGACGTTTAAAGACCTGAAGCACATTTACATTTCGTACTGATCACATGGCCGTTAAACGGACGTAACTCACACGGCAGACTGCAATTTATATATCTCTATTTATAAAGATTTCAATGGGACCAATCATGGGGACAACGGAGGGACGCAGGCCGTCTGAGCTAATGTCATTTTCTTCTCTGATCTCAATGTCGCTGATTCGAAGGCTCAACCTGTATTATTCACTTCTCCGCTTGTCCATTTCTGCCCGCCGCCGCCGCCCGCCTTTGTATCTCCATTTCCCTCCCGACACGTCGCCCTTAATTTTGCTCAAGTCGGAGCCTTTCATCTTTTCTTGTTTCATCGTGCAGCGACTCGCCTCGCTCACCTTTTCTGTCCTCTCGGAGATCATGTCTCTCTCTCTCGCTCTCTCTCGCTCGCTCGATCGTCCATGCAGCGCTCGTGACAGAAGCCGCCACCAACTGTCACTGTGGCCGGGCCAACTCAGAATTTAAAATGCCAGCGCCAGTCAGTATTCGGTCAAATCATGCCAGTGTAAATATTACTCAAAAACCTTCGCTCCCGCCATCCCGCCATCCCGCCTGGCCCCTCCACCGCCGCTACAACTCTGCTTACGCGTGAGGGCGATCGAAAACAGCTGTCTGCGTGTGTCTGAAGTACTGTTGGTATTTCAAAAGGTGGATTATCAGGACTGAAGGCTCAGTGCATCCTATTAAAGGGTTTAAAACCAACCAACCAACCATCAAATTAGACCATCTTGCCAACCAACCAACCAACCAGTCAGCAAACCAACCAACCAATCATCCCTTCAATTTTATCATCTTTCCAACCAACTTTACCATCTTTCCAACCAACCAGCCAGCAAGTCAGCAAACCAACCAAACAACCAGCCAGGTAGTCAGCCAACCAACCAATCAACCAACCATCACATTGTACGATCTTTCCGACCAACCAACCAACCAACCAACCAATCATCCCTTCAATTTTATCATCTTTCCAACCAACCAGCCAGCTGGTCAGCCAACCAACTAACCAACCAACCAACCAGTCAGCAAACCAACCAACCAATCATCCCTTCAATTTTATTATCTTTCCAACCAACCAGCCAGCTGGTCAGCCAACCAATCAACCAGCAAACCAACCAACCAACCAACCAACCAACCATCTTTCCAACCAACCAGCCAGCTAGCCAGCAAACCAACCAAACAACCAGCCAGGTAGTCAGCCAACCAACAAACCAACCAACCAACCAACCAACCAACCAACCAACCATCACATTTGACCATCTTTCCAACAAACCAACTGGCAGCTTTTTGAAAATGCTCCAACTGCATCTCCATGTAAACGGTGGAAAACTTCCTCTGAAATGCTGCTTCTGGTTTTGTTTGTTAAAAATACTTTGACATTTTGATACGTTTCTTCCGATTTTTGCCCACAGGCCTTATGTTTGACACCTCTGGATTACATCAATGAATAATTTACGACCGCGTTGACAGGTCATGTGACTGAAGTAACTCCAAAGTGCATAAATCAGGATAAGCTGCTAAAGTGAAGATAGGAGCCCTCTTGAATTTTGCAGTACTTTTTAAAAAGCATGCGGCGTGCATCTATTGATTAGCCTTTACATATTTAAAGGATGCTTCTCTGCAGGAAAGCAACCTTTAAATAACGAACGCTAAAAATATCTGGAGATGTCAGTGATGTGAACGTGAACGGCAGAAAAAAAAAAAGAAATCAGGTCGTGATGAAAATGAAGGAAAACTAATTACCCGGCGTTCATCACTCATGGATGGATGGATAATATACAGCCAGAAGGACAGATGGATGGATGTATGGATGGATAGACCTACAACTGGTAAAAGATGGACGTACAGATGGATGGATGACATACAGACGAACGGACTGGAGGATAGACGGAATGATACATGGACATATGGGTTTGTTGGATGGATGGATAGATGATGGATGGATGGATGGACGCAGTGAGGGAGGGAGGGAAGGAGGGATGGATGGATGGATGATGGCTAGATGGATGGATGATTAAATGGATGGATGGATGGAAGGGTTTGTTGGATGGACGGACTGATGGACCTACAACCGGTAGATGATGGGCGGACAGACGGATGGATGGTAGATGATGGACAGAGTCTCTCAGACAGTCCAGCCGTCACTCCGGGTCGAAGCGTTGTGTGTGTGTGTGTGTGTGTGTGTGTGTGTGTGTGTGTGTGATGGTGTTGTTAACAGGCTGACAGCGTTGTGTGTGGGAGGACTGTACATTACATGTGTACTGAACAGCGCTCTGCTGCCGAGCACCGCAGTCAGCATTATTAAAGAGGAATCTATCACCGAGCTCATGAGTAAGTACACCCCCCTCCCTCCCTCCCTCCCTCCCTCCCTCCCTCCCTCCCTCCCTCAACGCTCCCCGTACTGACAGATGAGTGTATTCACTCACACACACACACACACACACACACTGGCTTTCAATTAGAAGAGTCAGCAACGCACACTCGGAGCCCCATTGAGATAAAGATAGACAAACAAATCAATATGCACGGAGGGAAGCGTTTACATTCACATTATCCCACGACGGCAACCACAACGTGGCCCCCGGCGAACACGTTCCCGCTGAATCTCGCGGTGCGTCGTCTCAACATGCGGTCCTCTCCACTGGACACGCGCCTTCGGAATCTATACACAGGCCGACATGCAGTCGAGTGCCGAGCGCGTCCCCGACTTGGATAATTGTCGCTGCTGTAACTCAAAAGTCAACATATCCCCCGGCTTTGGAATTAGCATATTCATTATTTAACCGGGGAGCAGCTGGCTAATTGGCAAATGAAATGCTTTCAATAATGTTCACATGAGAAGGCGAATTTGATTAAACTGAATCTGGGGAAAATGGCCCCAAAAAAAAAATGTACGTCTGGGAGGAGAGTGAAGTGACGCCGGCGTCGTGAGCGCAAATAAGAGGAGTTCTTGGTTCCACGGAAGTGCATCAAAACGTGGCGGCAGTTACTGCGACGTTGCGGCGGCCCGGTAGGGTCAACGCCACAAAGAAAAATCCACAACACGGCAGAAAAAAAAAGCTACAACACAAGAAAAAGTTACAACACAACAACAAAATGCTACAACACAACAACAATAAAACGCTACAACACAACAACAAAACGCTACAACACAACAACAAAAAGCTACAACACAACAACAAAAAGCTACAATACAACCACAAAAAGCTACAACATAACAATAAAACGCTGCAATACAACAACAACAAGCTAACAACACAACAACAAAACGCTACAACACAACAAAAAGTTACAAAAGCAACAAGCCAGGTGTTTGCTGTTGTGTTGCATTTTACAGTTGCATTGTTTTGTTGACCCTTCTGAGCCACCCGGCTTTAACTGTAATTTACCCCCCCCCCCCCCCCCCCAAAAGACCCAAAATACAAACAAACAAAAGAAAATGATATCACAGCTCCAATCTGATGCAGGAACTCCAGTTTTAATCTACTGCCAAAACCAACTGAGTCATGTCAGCTTTCTAAATCAGAAAGGAAGGAGGAGGATGAGGTGGTGGTGGTGGTGGGGGGAGGCAGGGGGACAGGATCGGCTCGTAAATGTAACCCCCCCAGACTCTCGTCTTCGCTCATTCGAGTTAATGACACGCGCACTCAGGCCATATATCAGCGTCTGTTTGATCCTGGTCGAGGATATTAAACTTTGATGGCTTCCCCGCATTCACCAGTTACCCAGTGTTCCCTCGGCAGAGGACAGTTCATTGAACGCGCGCGCCCATCTGATAGCCAACAGGAAATGACTCATTGATGCGGGCCAAAGGAGTTGGCGCCTGCCGAGCTGACACGGCTCCCGCCCAAAACGCTCTGCGTCCATTTTGGGCACTTTTATTTATTTATTTTTTTGATCCACAACAAAAGGTGACATCTGTCAGCGGGACTGCGCCTGAAGAGTACCGGCTGAGTGGGAGCAGAACAGCGGGGCACCGCCACAGCAGAACGGTGGGGGTACTGTAGGGTCGCGGGGAGCTGAGAGCCTGCTAGATAGCTACCGTGGTAAGTTTAGCTCTAAAAACCGCTGGGGAGCCTTACGTACTACTGACATACTGTCGGTAGGGATGTGATGGATGACAGTGCGAGAGACGCTCACTCATTAGGCGAGACTCAGAAGTGACACTTAAGTGCAAAGTTTCCTGAAGGGGTGCCATTGTCAGTGTCCACTTGTCCATGATTGATGTTAGAAATCTACCAAATACCAGGACTGGATATCAGGTCTGATACTGCACAGAGTACACTCCGGTACAATCAGGCAAGCATTACATGACGATATACGTCAACATATGAAGAGGGGACGAAAGATAGTTCGTACAACACCAGCAACTTCATCACCAGAGACATTTGGACCAGCAGCGTTAGCCCCATGTCGCTCAGTGGTTTAACTGGTCGGCATGTAACTCTCAGCAATGCTACGTGCTAAAGAGTTTCAGAGCTCACACACCAGCGATGCTATATGCTACATGCTAAAGAGTTCCAGGGCTCACACACCAGCGATGCTACATGCTACGTGCTAAACAGTTTCAGGGCTCACATACCAGCGATGCTATATGCTACATGCTACATGCTAAAGAGTTCCAGGGCTCACACATCAGAGATGCTATATGCTACATGCTAAAGAGTTCCAAGGCTCACACACCAGCAATGCTATATGCTACATGCTAAAGAATTTCAGGGCTCACACACCAGAGATGCTACATGCTACAAGCAAAACAGTTTCAGGGCTCACACACCAGCGATGCTATATGCTACATGCTAAAGTGTTTCAGGACTCACACACCAGAGATGCTACATGCTACAAGCTAAACAGTTTCAGGGCTCACACACCAGCAATGCTACAGGCTAAAGAGTTTCTGGGCTCACACACCGGTGAAGCTACATGCTACACATGGTCAAAGTCTGACTGGTACGACAAGCACGGTCCTATGGCGCGCAAAGCGCGGCGTGTCAACGCTAATCACTGCGTAAAGGGTTAGTGCTACTACCACCCTGATATAATAATGCAGGAAATAGAGTATTTAGGAAGTCAGTCGTTCAATCAGTTAGTGGGACAAGATAAAAGCATTTTGAAAGGCTACGACGTAGTGAGGGAACATGGACCCTGACGCTAATTAATGAAGGATTTCTTGAAATGACCATCATACAATGCAGCATATAAAGTTGAAGTACCAATGAAATAACAGATTAACACCTGCTTTTGGCTCAGAAGTTACCGTAGAGAATATACCGACCCAGATAATTCAGGGAGTGTGTTCAGTGGTGGATCTGAGCAGGTGTTTGAGGCAATTATCAACAATTGGGGGTGGGGGGTAGAATGCATAATTCGAGTGCCAAGAAGACGGTCAACAAAGATCTCTGGTGGCGTCTCCGGTGGGCGTGTCGACTTTGCCGAGTCTTCACACAATCGTTGGCGAACGTTTCAAGACCCTGCTGGGTTTGCCGGCGATGCTGGTTTTGTTTCGTCCCCTCTACTGTTGATAATAGTATTTGTTGTTTGCGCCACATAAGAGTGGCGGAGGCGATCGCGGCTCCCACAGCTGTGCCGCGGTGGTTTGGTAACAATGGGTGTCCCGGGCAGCTCTGATGCAACACAACAATTGCGAAAAGAACATCTTTTCTTTTTTTTTTTCTTTATGTCTGATTAGTGTTGGAAACCAGCCGCGCCACCGGGGGTCCGCCTCACTAAGGAAGCGGTAACCTCGCAGCCTCGTTGATAACCTCCGTATCAGCGGAGAGGCGCGGGGCATTAGCATGCGCGGCCGCGTTTCCAGTGCCGACTTTGAAGACCGCGACTTCAGCACTTCCCCTTGCCGTCAAACAAGCGTATTATACGGGCTATTGTTTACACCGTGGGAGCCGAAATAACTTCCACTATCAATGGGAAAAAAGAGGGTACAATTTCCATTTTCTTTTATTTTTTTTCCCCGAGTCATCCCTCGTCTCACTTCCCGGTTGTTAATGAGCTGCGGTTTCGCCATCGCTATCAACGGCAACAGCCTGTTTAATTATTCATAGCCAGCCGGTTCCTTCTGCCATTGTTGTCTCGATTCTTTCTTCTTACTTTTTTCTCCTTTTTTTTTTTTTTTTTTGCATTAAGAAAAAATAAATAATAAAAAAAACCTGTTTACACGGGAGCCTGAAGGTGTAGTGAATGACAACCCAGGTTGTACCGGCGATGCGAGCGTTTATTTTTCAAGCCCTTCCCTGCTTTTTTTTTTTTTTTTTTTCTTCTTCTTGACACGGCGAATGCTTTTCATGAGCACAACGAAGCATCGTAGCTCACGACACATATGATGCAGAACAAAGAGGGTGGGTAATGTCTATATCCGCTACGCAAACACCGAGCGGCGTTCGCTCGTGAAAGGGGCCATGTGTGTGATTGATGAATGCACAACAGCAATGATTCACACATCTAACGCGCCACCGCCACTCCAAAACAGTCTCGTATCACTCTTCCCTCTCCGCGGCCCCCTATTCTTCTTTCAGATGCCTTTTGTTTCCATAGAAACTGGGTCTTGTCCCGTGCATCCTGCTCTCACGCCGAGGCTGGAAAGGCTTCTGGATGAGGATCCTTCCCGCCAAACGCGCCGTTGATCAATCACATATAGTATAGAGTAGTATAGTATAATGTCTTATTTTGAAAATTCCCTTTAATAGTTTTCTGATACTAATAATCGTCCCCATAAAATCGGTCCTCTCTCTCTCCCTGGCTTGTTTCAGTTTTTAAAAAGTGTGTTGCTCCAACCAGCCAATTAGAAATCAAACACTATATAGTGTCATCCGGGGTTTAGCCAATCCCAATCAAGGTATCCCTTTGACTCCTCCCACAATTAGGCAGCTCTGGCTCTGGCACATGGCACCACGAGAAGAAGTACTTCCTCCTCTTCCTAAGATGGCCGTGTGTGGGCGGAGCCAGTGCAGCTCGCACAGACACAGCAGATTCTGAATGTAGCTCCTATGATCCAATTATCAAATGGTGGAAAATCAAGGGAGCAAAGTTCCTTATTTAACATTTTGAAATCCAAAATTTACTTGCTAAGGTTACTAAAACTTCAGTTTTTTCACGTTTTCAAGTAAAATCCATTTATTTACCATCATTGTATTTAATGTCTTTCACAAGCGGCTTCGACTTATACAGTCCGAAATTAAACGTCCACTTTGCCTGCCAGGCCGACATAAACCAGGTTTCGGCCATAAAACTGGTTTCAGGCTTGTGGATCTGGTCCAACCGCACCTCAATAAAAAGAATCCTCCACTTAAACATCACGACCTGCGAGAAATTAGACACCGCATGACGCTGGAAATCAATGGGAGGGAACACGCGGAACAAGCCGCTGCGAATAAAGTCGCAATGAAAGCGGCGTCCTAAAGCCCGAGTCAATAAAAGACAGACGATTTTAAAGAACTTTACATTTCCGCGGGTTTCTATTCATCCGAGGCTGGCGCCTCCTTTTCTTTTGACTCTTCTATTGGAGAGGCGTCTTCGCTGTAAAAGGTTGTTTATATACTCTGAGCGCATGCATGGCGAGCCTCTTGATTAATTAACAAAATTCTTATTTACCATGATGGCCCCCGTGCCCTTTATCCAAAAAGGGTAGCGCTGCCAAAGGAAGTTAATGGATGGGACGGAAGACGCGTTTTCACGCTCAAATTGATTCGAGAATCCGGCTCGCGTGTTTCAAACAAGCTACAGAATGGGGGGGGGATTGATGAAACGAGGGAGACGAGGCCGTGGCGATGCCGACATTCCAGAGCCGGGACGGCGAGCAAATCCACGGCGTGACACGTAAAGTTCAAGCCAGATCAGACGCTCTTAACCCCGTTAAGTCCTACGCTGGGGGAAGTCACAGGTCGCACTCTAGGTTTTTTAAAAGCGCCGCGCTCTCATGGCGGACCTTGAACTCTGCGATCCGCTCAATCAAGAGGACGACGCTCCACTTCTGCCCGGCGGAACAAAATCGTTGCGCCTTTAGTCGGTTTCTTGATGTAAAAGTCGAAGTGCGTCGAAAAAAGGTAAATATATATATATGTACTTATAGATAAAGCCACGTTTGTTCGTCCCCTTCAGAAAGCCATAATTCACTAAGTGGAGGACGTGTTTATATGACAATGAAATGAAAACGTCTGCCGTTATCAGCCTGGTTCATTTTGCGCTTTTTAACCAAAAAAATAAAAAAAAAGTCTGAGTCATCAACCTGATTTGCACACATTGAATTTCTTCTCCTGCAAGATGGAAGAAAAAAAAAAAACGCAAGTGAGAATATGAAGGGGGGGGGGGGGGAATACTGTTAAAGCTACTGTAATTAAGTTTACGGGCATGATTGTTATGGATTATTTACCGAGCCGACGCTTGTCAAAACAGAACATTTGTGCCTGTTGGCGCCGGCACAGTGGAGGTTTAACCGGGTTATTAGAGCTTTAACCCATTTCAATTCAGAGCTTCGCTAAATGGATAACAAGCTGGATGGATTTCCCGTTTCCTACGTACCGCTACTCCCACCTCTGAACAGCCATCTGCATCTGGCGTCGCTCTTTTATCATCCGTCTAATTTGATCTCGTCTGCTCTTCAAGCCGGGGCGCGATACATATTTGGGAGCGACGGGGAGGCTAATTAATTAATCGCGATTTCCAAAATGAATCACCCGCACTCGGTTACCGCGGAACGATGCGGACGCCGCCGCCCCGCCACCCCTCCACGATCCTCGTCCGCCGGCGGTTGGCCGAGGCGCTCTCGGGTCCGAGGCGGGGCCGGGGGAGCGGAGCGCGGCTCGTTCTGAATTAGCATCCCGACCTCGCGGAACCTTTAAGCGGCGATAAGAGCCTGCTGTGTGGAGATTGAGGAGGCAATTATAAGAGAAATCCAGAACCCGACAAACCGCAGGTCGATGATGTTTTAATGGAAGCTTTAATCTGCTGAGGGATGGAGGGAAGATGCTCTGGATGTGCTGCGTTTTCTTTCTTTTTTTTGGGGGGGGGGGTTTTAATTGCTTTGTGATTGGACTTTGTTATTGCCTCCATCTTGTTTTTTTCTTTTTTTTTAACCAAGTGTAGGAATAAAAGACAGTGTAAAGCAACTTGATGTGACCTCGGGGCAATATTCATCTCAGGAAATTGAATAGCGGGCCAATGGGGGCGGGTGGGGGGGGGGGGGGGGGGGGGGGGGGTGGAGTCTTTCCGGAGAGGAAGTATAATGACGTTGTTGGCTATGCTAACGGCTAACTGACACCGGAGGCCGAACACGAGCCCAGCCTCCTGGACGATGTGAAAGACGTTACATCGCTACGACCAAATGCAACCGCTGCCGCTCCGTTGGCTAAGCTAACAGTTGATTGACCATGAGTTAGCGGTTAGCTTAGCCACCGTCAAATTAGCGAGCCGTGTTTTTTTGAATTGGCGCCATTGTTACGAGTTCAACGGCGGAAAACAGAGTGAAACGCTCTGCAAGGTCACCCGTGTGCGCCGGTGGCTAAGCTAACAGCGGACTGACTTAGCTTGACGCCTTTTCGAACCATTAGCTCATACGTCAATATTGGGACGCGCTACCAACTTCCAGGACGGAAGGTGGAAAACTTGCGTCCCGGACAGAACGGGAAGTCACCCGTTGACACCGGTGGCTAAGCTAATAGCCGGCTGGACATCAATCGGCTGTTAGCAGCTAGGCGCGACACGGATTAAAACACTGTGCGTACAATGGCCTCGGATTTTCTATAGTATTGCCAGTTTCCGACCACCGCTGTCGAAGGCAGAGCGGACCTCGGCTACCATGAGAAAGAATCTAAAGCGGCCGGAACGCCGATAAAGTCAACCCCTCGTCCAATTTCAAGTCAAGATTAACTGCATCTCAGCCTCGGGCGCCGTTCAATTGACACGGCATAGTTCGCAATTCTCTTAATAGCTCGTTCAATCAGTCATTTTACGACTCAATGGGGTGAGTCGGCGGAACCGATCCACTAAGAAGATGGGACAAGTCGTTGGGAGAGTCGCACATCACTAATCAGATCGTTAAGCCCAAACAACACTGAGGAGAGCGGCGTGGCAGACGGAGAACGGTTTCTAGAGAAAATGCAAATGTTCCGTGGCGTTTTCCAGGGGTTTTTGTTTACGCGGCGACGGTCGGAGTCAGTGAAAACGCAACTTTTCGAAAAAAAAACGGCTTCCAAGGCGGAACACGTTTTGAAATCGCTCCGATTCCGTCTCTGTGCAAATGGGGGAGGAAGCAACTCTTTGTAAACGGGCCTTCTTCATGGAAACGGAGGAAGTCGGACATTTTTGTGAATGTGACAACTTTTCCAAAATGGTCCGACTCCGTGTCCATGGAAATGAGGTGAGGGGAAACAAAACTTTTTGAAAATGCACTATTCCGTCTCCGTGGAAAAGGGGGCGAACGCAACTCTTTGAAAATGTTTTTGTCAACGTGGGAAGATGGAACTTTTTGAAAATGCTCCAACTCCGTGTAAACGGGCTTAGACGTAACTTTTTGAAAATGCTACATTTCCGTCTCCATTCAAAAGGTAAACACTCCAACTCCTATCGCTATGTAATCAGGGGAAGGCGGAACTTTTTGAAAAGGCTCAGACTCCATTTTCATGGAAATGGGGAAAATGCACCTTTTTGAAAATGCTCGATTCCATCTCAGTGGCACGCGGGCACCACTCCCATATAAACAGTTGTAGCTGCACATGCTCAGGAGCTGAACAATAAGAAAAATATTTTGTTTTATTTTGACAGTCACCGTAACAACAATCCAACTTGCTCGTCTGTCCACCAGAATCTCTGCTCGCATGTGTGCGTCATTTCATTACAAAAACAACTTACAGTGCCAACCGGTGGCCTGACATGCCAACTACATCATTTAACGTGTTTGTCGTTTTCCCGAACGTAAGAATGCAGAAACGATGCGTTTTTAATTGAAGCGTTGTGGAAACGGGGGGCCTGAGCCAAACCGCGGCGTGTTCCTCTCTGCTCCCCCCGGTGGGAAAACAACTCATGTTTGCTTTCATCTTGAGTGTTTGAACAGATGGAAGAAGAAAAAAAAAAGGCTTTTCTGCAGCGTTTCATCACCTGGAGGTGGATGGACTCGCCGACACCTACACCACCCCCCCCCCCCCTCCTCTTCACGTCATCGCCCTCCTCTGTGGTTTGCGAGCCGCGCCTCCCTTCACACTGACCTCAGAGACCCCGGCAACCCCCGGCTCCCTCTGCTGCCCTCATTACGGCAGCCGTTTCCTCTGCCGGGCTCCTTCATTAAGGGCTCCACCGTGCTCGCTGGCGAGCCCCCCCCAGGGCTCGTTATCAATAGCGCCGCACCGAACAGCCCCGGCCTGCCGCTGAGGCTCAACGGACGCGCGCGGGGGCGGGCAGGGAGAATTCATTAGAGCCCAGTGGCACCGCTAAATCTGATGCGGCAAACCGCGACTTATGCCTCGGTGTGATAGAAAACAATTTATTGGAGGAGAGTCTTTTCCCCCTCCTCTCCTGTGATGTGGGGATGAGAGGGGCTGTAAACACCGGGCTCTCACCGATAACGGTGGCAGGAGGTTATCGGGGGATTGATGTATGCACGGCAAACACGGGAGAGTGGCGCGGCCCGCCTCCCTCTCACGGCCCGTTCTGATCTTTGCTGATCTGATCTGCGGCTGAAATAAAGATCGGTGGTAAACAATGAGAGGCGTGTGACTCTGGGGGGGGATGGGGGGGGGGGGGGGGGGGGGGTGATCCCGCGCACTGAAATCAACTGCCTGTTTTCCTCTCGTCGTTCCGAAGACGCAGTGGAATCCCGCCGAGCATCGGCAGATTTATCATTCAAAACACGCTAAAATAATCTCTACGAACAATCGACAGGGAGAAAACAACAACCACGCTTTCACAATAAAGACAAAACATGACTTGAGCAAAGTCTTGCAATACCAATTTGTACCACAAGATGGTGCGTTGAGCCACTTATAATGGGGTAATTAGTGAAAATGCAAAACATTTGCCGATTTTCCCGGGGACTGCAAATTAAACTCGCCACGGCTAAATCTGGTACAAAAGCATCTTTTCTTTACGATTTATATTTTTCGTAGTCTGAAAAATAAATAAATAAATAGATTGTACGCGATGTTTTCAAGTGGAAATGGAAAATTGTGGTTGCGTTGTGGGTGTCAAAGCAGATAGGAAGAAAACGCAACTTTTAAAAAGTGCTCAGATTCCGTGTAAATTTTAAAATACCACTTTCCGACAATCAGAAGTTCCCTCCGTCGTGTCAAGACTCCCAGTCCCACTTTTATTTTGACAGTCACCGTAATAACGACCCAACTCGGTCTTCTGTCCACTCGACTGTCCGCGTCCTACACATGCATGTGTGTGTGGTTTCATTACAAAGTAAAAAAACAAAAAAAAAAAAACAAAGAATAAAATAGCGCCTACTTGTGGCCTGGCATGCTATCTACATCACGTCCAGCATTTCGGCTATTCCCGCGGAAACAGACGTCGTTTTTATAAACGCAGTCTTAACACTTGAGACGTTGTTGTATAAACGGGGTCTTCATCACACTTAACCATGTTTCCTTTGACGGTAATTCTCTTCCGCCGCTTCTGACTCGCTTCCCGCCGCCCCTTGTCTTTTTCCTTGAACGCGCCGAGCGGCCGCGCGGTGCCGCGCGCAAAAACAAACAAATGTGCCTGGCGTATGCTCTCGCACGCGGCCCCGGCGGACGCTCCAAGTGCTCCTTAACAACAGGTCACCGGATACTGATTGCAGGCTCTCCGCCGACTCGCTCCTTCATTATCGTCTCTTTAATTGGGAGTGTGTTTGTGTCGCTCCTCCAACCTTCCACCGGGGGGCGGCGGAGGCGGGTGGAGGGGTGGTGGGGGGGTGAGGGGGGGGTTCGAGTTGTGTTTACATCCGCGCTCGACTGAGGCGAGTGTTCTGGCCCGGAGACAAAGGAAACAATGTTCCCCCGTTTAAGACTCGTTCTGCTCGGTGACAGCCGCCCTGGCAGGAGCAAGGCAGCTTCTTCAGCGGCCGGCCTCCACTCGCTCTCTCTCCTCTGGCTGTGAGGAGGAGGAGGAGGAGGAAGAGCGAGCGATGTCGACGGGATAGTCGCTCGCGGGCCCTTATGAGGTTACGGGCAAGTCTAAGTACGTACACACAAACTCCACACGCAAACATGCCACTTGCCCCCCTTGACCCCAATTTCAGTCCGCCGGGCCGCCTCGCCCTGCAGACTGGACTCCATCGATCCGCCCGGGCCGACTAGAGTAAATGTCCTATTCACAATCTGTCTCCTGGCGTCTAATTTCCATTTGAGCGATTGGCGGCCATGGCTGGAGCGCCGCCCGGAGGCTCCGCTCCACGGAGAGCGACTCCATTGTCTCGTGCTTTATTTATTCCTCTCTGAGCCGGAAAGCTCCAGACTCCTCGCCAGCCGCCAGCCGCCGCCGCCGCCGCCATCCAGCTCAGCAGCAGGAAGCGCTGAGCACCAGCCCAAGGCCGCATCACGCCGGGGGGCGGAGCCTAAACGGCGTTTCAGAACGACAAGCGAAGTAGGTGGATATCTTAAAAAGCCTCAATGCTGTCGATTGAAGTAGCTTGTTCATAAACTACAAATACCACAGTGAGTACCAGGGATGCACCGATACCACCTTTTTAAAGGACGGGTATCAGTACCAACTTTGAGCTACTTGACAATACCGAGTACTTAACTTTAACTATTTGCTGATACAGAGTACCCATATGATAACTAAACTTCAGTCACTTCTCGATACCAAGTAGCGATACAAGTACTAACATTTAGCTACTTGCTGATACTGAATACCAAGATGACTACTAACCATTAGCTACTTGCCCAAACGGATTACCAATACTAACGTTTAAGTAATTGCCGATACCGTGTAACGATACCAGTATTAACCTTTATTTACTTGCTGATACCAAGTAAATGGTATCAGCATATTAGTAGCCCCCATCGAGTACTGCTATCTGTACTAACCTTTAGCTACTTACCAATACCAAGTACTGATATACATACTAACCTTTGGCTACTTACTACACAAAATAGCAATACAAGTTGTAGACTTAAGCTGCCTGCCAATACTGACTACCAATACCAGTACTAACCTTTGCCTACTTGACGATACCAATATGAGTACCGACCTTTAGCTCCTTGCCGATACCGATTACTGAGAAGAGTACTTATTAATTCTATTCGCTGGTGTTGTACGGATTATGTTTCGCCTCCTCGTGATATTTTGTCAGAAGTCACGTAATACTCGTCGGGTTGTATCCGGAGCGACGATTATTCCGTGCGGTATCAGCCTGACACGGGTATCGGCGCGTCCCCAGCGAGGACGTCTCCCTCCAACTGCCTGGTAGAGAACCGAGGACAACCTCGGCACAACCTCCTCCGGCGGGAACGTCAAGAGTTCAGCCCACGTCACATTCCAAACGCTCGGCGTTCCCGCCGGGCCGCCCATTCACACACTCTCGTACGCGCTCACGTTCGGCATGTATTATTCAGGAGATCTACTACGGCGCCGATTATCTCTCCGCTCTGTGCATAATGTGCTCACAGCACAACAATTCTCCGCGGTGGAGACATTAGAGGAGCGTCCACGAGCCGAGTTAAAGAGGAGTCAAACTACATCCCGGTCGTAAAGTCGGGAGCCCAAACTGCAGCCTCGGGGGCGCCACAGACCCCCCCCGCTTTGATTTCACTGAAACGGCACCATTTTCAAAAAGTTGTTACGCGTGGGGTTATATGGCTTTAAATTGCCTCGTTTGTTTTTAATGGTTTTTTTTTTTGGTTTTTTGGGGAATACCGCTGTAAAATCCAAGCACTTTTGTCAAAGACAGAGAGATGGTGAATAATTTACCAAGACAAATGTGTAAAAGTCCGTTTGAAGCGACGACTGAAGCCGTATTACGATTCTGTGTCGCCGCACAAAGAACCGTGTCCCGAACTAACCTGCCACAATTTAAACGATTCTAAATCCGCCTTTGTGTCCGGGGGGGGGGATCGGAATTCTTTCCCAAACGTTACCGAGACACAATCGGAACGGCGCGGAAACCCGCTGCCTTACGTTCGAAACAATAAAGGTTTGCTCTTTTGAATTTGGCTCGGATGTTTTCAACAAAGGCTAATCGAGGAATTAAAAAAAAAAAAAAACAGAGCGTCTTCCTGCGGAGCGCTGGGACGCCGTTACTCCATCCTGCTGGAGGATTTTCAGAATGGGGACACAAACGTCTTCATACATCTGAGGACGCAAAGCTGATTGTCATGAACTACACAATTTGCGTCCTGTACTACATGAGGGTGGAGAAGTATTTTCATTTTCATCGCGGGAAAGCTCGTAAATAAAACAATGTAAAGGTAGTTGGACGTAGTTGGTGCAGTTGTTTTGATTGTTTTGTATTGAAACCGCACGCACGCACACGTGGAGAACGATACGTTGTAAACATCAACAGTATGAGGACGCGGACATTCGAGTGGACAGACGACCAAGTTGGACTGTTGTTACTGTGACTGTCAAAATAAAAGTACCGAGTCCCATGAGAAAATGCAACTTTTTGTAAAACAGGGCACCCGAGGTGGAACTTTTCAAAAACAGACACCATCCCCGTGGAAAAGGAGGAAAACGCAAATTTTTGAAAACACTCCGTCTCCGTCTATAATGCAACTTTTTGAAAATGCCGTGACCCCCGTGTCCATGGAGACGAGGGGAAAGCGCAACTTTTTTAAAAGCTTATGAATAATGATAATAACCTCGGAGCAGAATATCCGACGATTTACCGTCAGAGACGCTGCGATTCATCAATTCTACGAATTCCATTTTATTTATTTTTTAATCAAATGTGGTCATCAAATGTTTCCACAGAGCATAAAAACAATGACTTTCAAATATTTGATGTAGCCACACTCGTATTTCTAAAGCTTCCACCAGTTTTTAAATCTAACCTCACACCTAATTAACTTGCACAAATGGCTGTTTTTTGGGTTTTTTTCCATCGCCGAGGGAAGAGGAGATGAGCCGGTTAGTCCTCTGTGCCACCGAATTAACGCCTTCTCAGTTCCATTCATTACAGCCCGGCGGAGAGCGAGCGAGAAGAGAGAGAGAGAGAGCGAGAGCGAGAGACCCCTGTAGAGCGGCGCTGACTCATTAATCACATGCTCCTGATCAGGGTTCGCCTCGCAAGCCGACTGTGACCTTGTTTTGAAATGCTAAAGCGCCCCACTAACCATTAAGTTGAAGTTGTCCTTTGGATTTGGTGAGTCATTAATGTGAGTCTCTCTCTCTCTCTCTACCTCTCTCTCTACCTCTCTCTACCTCTCTCTCGAATATTAATGAGTTGGAGTACCAGGCCCAGTTGACGTGATGTTTCAAGTGAAAACGCATCGTTTTAGAAACGTGTCGTGTTGACACGGCAACGTTTTGAAAACGATGATTGTTTCCTTTGCAGAAACGGTAAAACGATGGAGTTGGCATGTTGGTTCGTTTATATAATCCTAACATTTTCACAAAGTCGCATTTTTCCGCACCCATTTCCATGGAGATGGAGTCGGAGCATTTTCAAAAAGTTCCTTCTTGGGAACGGGCAATTAATTAGTAGTTGGAACGTTGGTCCATTTATACAGTTGTAACATTTTCAAAAAGTCGCAATTTTCCCCCCGTTTCCATGGAGATGATTGATAAAAAGTTGCATTTCATTCATTTATAGGGAATTGGAGCAATTTCGAAAACTTGGGTTGCCCCTCCACCATTTCATTGGAGTCAGTGCATTCTCAAAAAGTTGCACTTTCGCCCGTTTACAGGGAGACGTAGTCGGAGCCTTTAAAAAAAAAAAAAAAAGTTCCTTCTTGTGAGCCCCAACGTTTCCCACCTTGGGAGCAGTTTTCGAAAAGTTGCATTTTCAGTGGCTTGGACAATAAACAAACCACCAAAACGCCATGAAAGTTTGGCATTTTCACGTCATCGTCCCTTTAAAAAATCCAGGCGGCGTTTCAGTCCGATATTGACGGAGACGGAGACGGAGAGAGAAATATATCCTAATGCCAGGTCTTTTATGCCGCGCGCCGCTTCAGAACACAAATCAGTGCGACATTTCTTTGAAGACGACGTCTGACAAGGGGAGAAGGAAAACTCTGCATATGAGGAGTGGAGAAAAACACCCATTGTAATTCAGAAGTTGTTCTCCGCCGCGCTGCATTGAGAAGAAATATGTTCCCGTCGACTTTATGCACATCAAGGATTTTTCTTTCTCTCCGAAACAAGTTGTAGGTGAAGTGGACGATTCAGCGCCGCGCCTGAATACCGATGCCCATCGCCTCACCCGCCGATGAAGATATCCACAAATCGCCCCACTTCCATGACGTATACATTACAGACGCACACGGTGAAGGATTTTCAAAACCTTTTCTTGGAGACTGTCATGTAGGGTTCACCGAAACGCCAAAACGTTCCCCGCATAGGACAAAGTAGAGGGACATTCGTGGGGACAGACGACCGAGTTCGATTGTTATTTCGGTGACTGTCAAAATAAAACCACCAAGACTGGGAGTCGTGACACTGGAGGCAAACAAAACTATTTACCGCGGCCGCGGTGTGAGAGCGTTTCCTGAAATTCTGGTTTTCGAAAAAGTCCCACCTTTGGAGCCCTTTTCAAAAAGTTGCACTCTTGAGATTGTCCTCCGATTCCAGACACCAGATGATAAACCGACGTGGCTCTGCTGAGCGAGGTGAAAGGAAAGGTAGACTTATGGACAGGCAGATGAATGGACAGAAAAAAAAAAGGGGACGGTGACTCATTAAATCAACGGTCTCGTCATTAATTTCCTGGACGCCGTCGCCATTCTGGCCCCGCAGATGCCACCCAAACGAACACGTTAACGACTCACTCATATCTGACAGGGTCTCGTTAATTTGCCATTACCATAGATTATGGTGCATGTCGACTGACACGGTTGAATGTGAGCGCTCCCCGTGCGCCTGTTTGCACACGCTCACTTATGACTGAGGCGAACAGTTGTTGAACCCCCCCCCCCCCACATACACACACACACACACAAACACACACAAACACACGTCAGGGGTTTTCTCGGGCCAAAAGGCGCCTCGGCACCCACAGCTGACCCCGGTCGGGCTTCTTGGGAGGGCCGGGGCTCAACGCTCAGCTGATTGGCTCAATGGCGCATGACGGCCAAGGTGATTGGATCAACAGTGCATGAGATCCAGTTCGATTGGGTGAAGTGACCACCAGCTGAATGCAGAGGACACAGCTGCTCGCCACACCGGCGGCGAGCATGTTGTAGCTCCATATGTAGCGCCATGCCGCGCTGCCCGAGGGAGAAATTACCATTTAGAGTAGCGGGAAGGATCCAGCAGGAGTAGAAGGAGCCACGGCTCATGTGGCGGCCATACTCTGCTCTCAGGAAACGGCGCTCCTCCGCCGCTGCCTGCTGTTGCCGGCTGTATGAATGCCAACAAACCATTAGCTGAAGAGCTGTTCATCAAGACACCTCTGCTGGTTTGACAGGAAAGTACATCCTCTAGTTCTGTCTTCAGGATCATTTGTCCCTGCAGCAAGTAGACGGGCCCACGCTTATCAATGTCCCCGCCAAAAACCTCAAGAGTAAACCGAAGACATTCAAGACCGAACCGAAGACGTTCAAGACCGAACCGAAGACATTCAAGACCGAACCGAAGACATTCAACACCGAACCGAAGACATTCAAGACTGAACCGAAGACATTCAAGACTGAACCAAATATGGACACACTTTTCCCTAAGTACCTTCAAAATCTTCCAAACCGACAAAAACTGGAGGATTTGCACGACGGCTGTCTGAACGCCGTCGACTTGGAGATAAAACTGAAGTCTGTTCTTTGACCTTCTGACTCGTCTTCGGAGTACTTCACTCTGCAGGGCGGGACACTTCCTGGGTGGCAGTCGCCATCCGGTCGGCTTGTCTCCAAGGGAGAGGGATCGTCGTGTGCAGTCAGGACACAATGATTGTGATTGCACGGTGACCTCGACATCAGCTCATTTTGAGGGAAAAACAAAGAGAATGTCTTCCGAAAGACATTCACAGAGCAAAGTCCAAAGCCGTCCTCTCAAAGGGAAGCAATTTCAATTCTCCAGCTTTCCTATATTTGTCAAACTTCCGAGTCATTACGAGATTCGACGGACAATAATGAAACAATAATGGAATAATGACCAATTGGGACCATTTTAGACGTAATAAAACCAAAAAGTACAGCAAATTGGATTAATTGAGGATTTTGCAGCGCCAAAGGGCCGCATATGGAAAGCGGACCTTACGTTGCCAGGTTTGCTTGATATCAAAGAAATAGATCAATTGTGCTTCATAATTGGCCGGAGCCAATTAAAAAAACAAACGATGGGTCATTTACCCGCGCTCATTCCCCGGCACGGTTTCATAATTGGACCTGGTTGTAAAAGCGGTCGGGAGGATATAAAGAAATAATAATAATAATAATAATAAATAAATAGTAGTGGTGAATGATAGGGTGCAGTACTGATAAATGGCTGATTAATTGCAGACTAAATGCAGTTTAATTGGTCCCGGGCTGAGGTTGAGCTATTTACGGTGTCATCCACACAATCCAAACCGACGTGCCACTCGTCCCCCGTTTTCCCTCCGTTTACTTTCTCCCGCTACAAATCTCGGCGCTCAGCAGGTGCACGCGTTCATGGGAATCAGCGGCGTGCAGAGCGAGTTCGCAGCTTGCATGTGGGGGGGGGGGATGGCCTCTCCGCCGTGCTCCATCCTTATCTGTGGCGGGGAGCCGGTGGCAGGCGGCGGTGGCTCCGTCACGCCTCTTTGGTCCGCCAGGAGATGGTCATTATCACAAGCACTCCACGGCTGCCCCGCGCCGCTATCGCCACTCGGCAAGGTCTCTCTTTATGGGCCGTGTGTGTGTGTGTGTGTGTGTGTGTGTGTGTGTGTGTGTGTGTGTGTGTGTGTGTGTGTGTGTGTGTGTGTGTGTAGCGCGTGTGCGGACAGCGCCGGATCAAGTATGGAAGCAACCTTGCCGCGCC
Organism: Lipophrys pholis; assembly: GCF_963383615.2. Taxonomy (NCBI): domain Eukaryota; kingdom Metazoa; phylum Chordata; class Actinopteri; order Blenniiformes; family Blenniidae; genus Lipophrys; species Lipophrys pholis. Next base: position 7,488,835 of record NC_137645.1, on the reverse strand, counting down.
GCATTATGTAATAATGTTGCAAAATGTAAAAATGGAATAAATGTTCAACTCAATATGTAACAGCGCCGCATTTTGTACTAAAATTCTTAAACACGTTATGTAATAAACTCTGCTGCATTTTGTAATAGCACGTTACATATTGCAACAGTTACAACAAAATGCAGGCGTGCAGGGCCGCATTTTGTAATACATTTTCAGCTCAATAGGTAATCTCATTTTGTAATAATGTGATGCATTTTGTAATAAACGTTGCATGTTGTAATAACTTGTTACATATTGCAACAGTTACAACAAAATGCAGGAGTGCAGCACCGAAATACATAATAATGTAATACATTTTCTACTCAATATGTAATAACACCGCATTTTGTAATAAACGTTGCATGTTGCAACAGTTACAACAAAATTCGGGAGTACAGCACCGCAATATGTAATAATGTAATACATTTTCTACTCAATATGTAATTACGCCGCATTTTGTAATAACACCGCATTTTGTAATAATGTGATGCATTTTGTAATAAACATTGCATGTTGTAATAACTTGTTACATATTGCAACAGTTAGAACAAAATGCGGGAGTGCAGGGCCGCATTTTGTAATAACGTTGCAATATTTAATGTAATACATTTTCAGCACAATAGGTAATAACATCGCATTTTGTAATAATGTAATACATTTTCTACTCAATAGGTAATAACACCGCATTTTGTAATAACTCGTTACATGTTGCAACAGGTAGAGAATGCAGTAATCCGGTGCGTTCTCCCGGTGTCGATGTTTAATTGTTTCATTACAAAAACAGACACCAGTGAAGGGACGCTGTTTTCAAAACGTTGCCGCGTAAACGCGCAACTTTTAGGAAAACAAAAATGCCCAAAAAACGCTGGATTTTCACTGGAATTGTTGCGGAAACAGTGAGTTTGTTGTAAACGGGTTAGAGGTGAGAGGCGATACTGGTATATTATATACACACAAGTCATAACCGTACGACAAGTACACACAAAAACAAAGTACCAAAGGAAAGATCCAACCTGCAAAACACAGTAAAACGCCGCGAACAAATGAGCTTTTAGACAGCGTGTCTTGAGTACGCTTGTTATTTTTTTGCATCGGCGTTCCTTGGTTGCATGTTTCACACAAATTATCCTGGGAGGGTGGAGGGTGGGGGGGTGGAGGGTGGAGGGTGGGGGGGGTCAGGCAAGTTAAACATGACAATTATTTCCCACCGCAGCGGAGAGGTCACAAAACAAGCCGTGTGCTTCAGTATGTTAAAAAAAAAAAAAAAGAGAGTATCAGCCTCACACAACCAATCGCGGCTCTGTCCTCAGGCTAGGAGATAATTACCGCCGCGGATTTTGACACACGAGTGCGGCTTTACTCGCGGAGCGCAGGGGAGGGAGCGTTTGGGAATGTGGGTGCAACAAGTACTCGGCGCATCAAATGGCCACTTCACTGCGGGAACGCTAAGTGGCTGCTGGCGGCCCTCGTGTCGAGTTAATTTGGGATTTTTAAAAAAAACACAAATTCGCGCTTGATTGCCTCGTTGCCTTTTATCCAATAATTGAGCTTTTGAAACCGATTTCATTGATGGGCCAACAAAGGAACGGAACGGGGCTGAGAAGGATCCCCATGCAGCTCCAGCATCACATGAATCCTGGATTATCTCGCGGGCGGGTGTATTAAGACGTCGGAAGTGTGTGTAGTGGAGGAAGGGGGGTGGGGGGGGTGGGTGGGTGGGGGGTATACCGAATGACATTTCTGCTCGAACATGATTTAAAAGAAAAAGAAGAATGGTTTATGGTTCCGCATTATTTGCCAATGCACTCATAGGCGAAGGATGCGCTTGGGCGACCATCTGAGAAGATACACTGCCGCCACGGCGCGAGGAAGGAAAAAAAAAAAATAGAACGCCGCGATGACAATGGTTGTCAGATGTAAGGTATAGAGTCTTTTTCAGGACTGTCAAGGATCCTTTTAGAGGAATCAAGAGTCGGGAAGGCTTCAAGTCGTTGGCGCATGTATTGATGGGATGTTTCAGAGCGAGTCGAGCCGGTTCTGATAATAGTAACCTTGAACCTTGATAGCAGTTATCTACAACCGGCGGAATCCAAACCCCTCGTCAGGGGTGTCAAACCAAAACCGGCCAGGAAGAGGCTTCAGCCCAGCCCCCGAAAGTATTGCTCAATGGTGAGGTATGGTGGGGGGAGGGGTCATCTGGGTTTACAATGGTCAGGTATGGTGGGGGAGGGGTCATCTAGGTTTACAATGGCCAGGCTGTGGGGGGGAGGGGGGGGGGGGGGGTGGGGGGGGGCACTGAGGTTTACAAATGTAAACGTCGATCATGACTTGCGGCTACAAATTGTTCAGGTCCATTTACATCTGGAGTGTTTTATTGGAAAAGGAACGCCATGACAGGAACTGCTGATATAAAATGCTGCTCGATGCGTGTGGCGACCCGTTAACTTATAAGATTGTTAAACTGCTTTTTTTTTTTTTATTCCAATAATCGGCCACTTCCAAAAGTGTGCTTTCGATAATGTGACACTAAACTCCGAGCCCGGGCGTGACACAGGAAGTTCTGCAGGATTTCCTGTCGTTGTATTTTATTTATTTATTAGATTTTTTCCCCCCCGTTCGCCCTGTATGCTTTTATTTAGCATCAACTTTGCATAAATTCTCCATTTCCCTCAGCTCGGCGGCGGCGTAACGCAGGTGTTGATATTGAGGGTGGAGATTGGTCACGCTCTGCGTAAAGCACCGACTAGAGTCAAGTAGTGTGTGTGTGCTCGTGCATTTTCATGGAGATTAAGCTGCGTCAGCTGACGGAGTAAACAAGTGCACACCTCTCCCGGAGTCAGGAAGCTGGAGCGGCGGCGGGTGGGAAGATACAAGTTATGATTCTGTAGAACAGAAGCAATGTGGCACATCTTTATAACAACACAGATTTATCCAGGCCACGAGTAGGCGCTGTTGGCGGGTTTTGTGCATCGACTGAGCATGTGCACAACAACACGTTGGTCAAGGTGCGCATGTTTTCCGCGCAGACAGAGTTGGGGTATTTTTTTAAAAAGTCGTGTTTCCCCCATTTCCATGAAGGCGGAGTAGGACCATTTTTTAAACAAAAAGTTGCATTTTCCAAAGGAAAAATGCAAGTCGGAGCATTTTCAAAAACTTGTTTACCAGCGTTTCCATGTACGCAGATTCAGAGAATTGTCAAAAAGTTGCGTTTCTCATGGAGATGGAGTTGGACCATTATCAAAAAAGTTGCGTTTTCCCTTCGTTTCCACAGAGACAGAGAGCATTTTCGAAAAGTTCCACCTTTGGAGTCATTTTCAAAAAGATGTAAACACCGTTGTCAAAGCAAATGGACCCCTAGAACTTTACAAAAGTGATCCGTTTTCACTTGGGAACGTTGTGTAAACGCGACCTTAGACCTCTCCAAGCATCTCTATCGGAAGCAACTAATATCTCGGCGACACGAGGAAAAGGCAAGACCGGGGATTGAACCATCAACTTTTAGGAACACTCAACCAACTGATCCATAGTTGCCCATAACTGTTTCCTTAACGTGGATCGTCAGGAACCAGAACTTTATTTCTTATCATCAAGACGTGAGCAAGAGAGTCTTGACCAATTTCGTAAAGTTTTCCTTTGAACGTGACGGCTGACACCGATCCGGCGCCCCTCCCCCGTCGTCCACGCTCTCGTTTTCCAGGGAAGTTTGAGGGTTTCTGGCTCAGAGAACAGAGAACAGCCGCTTGAAATGCCCTTCAAAGTGCTACCTTTCACTTTTATGCTTTGAGCGCCTTTCAAAAAGCTTCCCGGGGAGTACTTTCCTTCCTGCTTCTACTGCATTCCAAAGTTACATCCGTTCTTCGGCGTCCCACCAAATGGACTCGTCTGATAATCCGTCAGCTTTCGTAAAGACGGTAGATTCTACGGCATACGGTGCGCGCGGTTCCATTCGTAGTACCGTACTACTAGCCGTCTGGCTACCTTTATATTCTTTTAAAAATCGGATTGTACGGATGGCGAAGAGCCGAAAAAAACCTCCGTCAGATTCACCCACTGTCGGGACAGATAACCAAATCGCCCGCTAATAGAGCCGTAATCTGGCGGCGTGGAAGCACCACCCCCACCCCCCCCAAAAAAACCTGTAATGGTGTCAGTGCTCACTCTTGCGTCGTGTTTGTTGTTGACAGAAAGTGAGACGGAGCATGAACGCCGGGCCGTGTTTGGAGCGCGCGGGGGAAGTGAGAGTCGGGGGGGGGGGGGATGATACATCAGCAAAAAAAAATAAAAAATGGCGGCGAGGCAGCAATCAAGAGGTCATTTGCATATCCTCTGCCCCCAATTAGCGTAGGAGGAGAATAATAAGCGGCGGCTGACACCTCCCGACGGAGGGTGGAAAACAAAGGAGACATGAAGCGAGGGGAGAAGAAGAGGAACGTGGGAAGAAAGGAGGAGAACTCCATCCGCCGGCTCGCTGCGCCCGAGGGGCCGCGGGCGCGTCATCACATCTGTATCAGAGCTTGTCAGCGGCTCTCCGTCGACCTGTTGGCTGAGCAAGCAACTGCTGAGAGGGGGATGAAGAGAAGTGACAGCGAGCGAGGGGGGAGAGGGAAAAAAAAAAAAAAACAGGAGGAGGGGAAGAGAATGGGATCTGGAGGTGGAGGGGAGGGAGGAGGGAGGAGGGAGGAGGGAGGGGGAACAAAGAGCAGGGAGCTGGATGATGCTGCCAATTGTCGACAGCTGAGTTGTGACTGAAATCCTTTTTGTTGGCAATTTCTTTCTCGACTGCAGGGCAACTTTTATACCCAGATGGCAGACTGCAGCACCGTTTCAAAGAGGAGTTAGAGATTTAGAAGAAAAAAAAAAAAACGCCGTTCTTTAGAGGAGTCATTTTTTTCCGCGCAATATTATCAAATCTGTACTTCCTTTGGCTAAGCCCCGCCCCCCCATAGTTACTGTTGCTAACTCGGACAAGTATATTCACGCAGTAACTGTCAGTGTCGAAACCATTCCGCAACAGGCGCTAGAAAGATTAGCCACCTAGCTCATCGCTGCTTGCATTGCGTGATTGACAAGATTGCTACGATTATACAAGACATTCCCTTGTTTATAGTTTTCAGAGTCAGTTTTTGAATAAAAAAAAACAAAATGTGTTTTCTGCCGCATTTTCAAAAAGTCGCATTGTTCCCCCTTTACAGGGAGATTGGGTGTTTTCCAAAAGTAGCATTTTCACCAGTTCCTATCGAGATGGAGTCAGAAAGTTTTCAAAAAGTAGCATTTTCCCACATTCCCACGGAGACCAAGTTGGGCCATTTTCGGAAAAATGCATTTTGTCCCATTTCAACAGAGATTTAACATTTTCAAAAAGCTGTGTGTTCGGCCAGTTTCCCGGACACACGGGCGGAACAGTTTTGAAAAGTTGTGTCTGTCTCCAATTCCAAGAAGAGTATTTTCCAAATGTTGCATTTTTTCCCCATTTCTATGGATACGGTCTAAGACTTTTCATAATATTGTGTTTTCATCCGTTTCTAGGGAGTTTTCAAAAAGTTGCATTTTCCGCTCTTTCCCCAGAGCCTGAATGTTTTCAAATAGTTGCATTTCCTCCCGTTTCCATTGAGGGTTTTCAAAAACTTGTTTTTCCCTCATGTTCCCTGAAGTTCCACCTTCAGAGTTGTTTTCAAAAAGTTGCGTTTTCACTGAGTTCGACCACCGCGGTCATCTAAATAGACCCAGAACGACACAAAAGTTTTTTAATTTTCACTTGAAAACATCTCAGACTGATGTGCGCTTGCAGCTTTCTCTAATCCATTGATTTTTTTCCTTCTTACTAAAAAATGCACGGTACTAAACAAACAAGTTTTCCTGCTGACTTTGTCGTTTCTGAAGCTTTAAAAAGGGCCAGACGCCACACTCATGTATTTCTCTCTGTACCAATCACAGTTCAGCGTGTCGTGAATAATTAACGCCACACACTCGAAGGCTCTCGGCAGCTTTAAGCCTTCATTTTCCTCCACTTTTCCTCCACTTTTTATTTTTACTCATTCCAAATATAACATCACTTATTTATTTTATTTTATTTTTTCACCCCCCCGAGCGCGACACTATTATCTCCAGAAAGTCTACAAGTCACAGGAGTGAGCGTTGACTGGCGTGTTCGATAAACTTCCAACGTAACGAGGCTCCCACCGCGTGCGCGGCGTTTGACGATATCGCGCGGCATCTCGCCGGTGAGAGGTTGTTTCTCATCTCAGGCGCCGCGCTCCCTTGGGCAATCCCCTTGTCTTCGCTCTCTTCATCGAATCCGACAACTTAGGAGCCAGATGTTGAGGACGGGATCGTCTGTTAATTAACCCGGGAGCCGCCGGCGGCTGCTCCTCGCTTGCTCCTTCCTGCCGCCGAGCTCGCGTACGTTTACTGTCAAAACATCGACGCGTACTGGAGACCAAAGCCAGAGTTTACCTTCGAATAAACTGCAGTAATCATAAAAACATGAAACCAGGGAGGCACCGATATCACTTTCTTTTTAATAAATACCACATGCCAGTACTGAACTTTAGCGACTTGTCGATACCGAGTACCGATACCAATACAAACATTTAGCGACTTGTCGATACAGAGTATCAATATGAGTGTCAACTTTTAGCCACCTGCCGATTCCAAGTATCGATATGAGTACTAACGTTTAACGGCTACCAATGTGACTACTAAACTTTAGCTACTGGTCGATACAGAGTACCGATACAAAAATGTTGCCACTTGTCGATACAGAGTATTGACACAAGTAGTAACATTTAGGTACTTGCCGATACCAAGTACCAATACGAGTACTAAAATTTAGCTCCTTGTATATTCCAAGTATCGATATGAGTACTAACATTTAACGACTTGCCTATAATGACTACCAATATGACTACTAAACTTTAGGTACTTGTCGATACAGAGTACCAGTACGAGCACTAACATTTAGCTACTTGCCGATACCGAGCACCAAAATGAGTACTAACCTTTAGTTACTTGCCGATATTGAGTACCTTTACGAGTACTAACCATTAGCTTCTTAGCGATACTGAGTACTGATATGAGTACTAAACGTGAGCTACTTACCATACCAAGAAAAAATGAACACTAACCTTCAGCTACGTGCAGATTGTACTACTCACCTTTACGGATACCGAGTACTTATTAAATGCCATTGAGCTGAATTTACTCCCTCAAACGATACACGAAGGCTTTTCTCTTGATATTTTGGCCGATCGTAGTTTACCGTGTCTTACAGTCTCACAAACTCATTAATCGTCTTGCTCTCTCGCAACGCTCCGTACAGTATCCGACCCGGTATCGGTATCAGTATCGGTGCACGTCGACACGAACCAGTTTCACTTGAACCCAAACTTTACCAGTGATCATCAAACAGTAACTTTTGCGGGTTTGTTTTTAAAGTCAGGAACAATCCTCTGCATTGAACAAAAAAAAAACAAATGAAAGGAGATTGGGAATGTAATTTAGGACTTAGGCGAGAAGCCAGCGCCGCGTCACGGGCATCTTGGCACTCGCCTCAGTCCCGTTTGGAGAATCGGCAGTGACAGCCGCCTCGGGGAAGGAAGGCTGTGGACACTGGTCTGGCTTCTGGAACCGGCTGACAGCCGGACAGAACCGGCCAACGGGTGCCTCTCGCTTCGCCTTAATTACAGCCGCCTTGCCGCACCGCAGTGGCGCCCGGCGATACTCTAATCGCCTCGAACGACACCTAGTTTTTTTTTTTTTAAGGACTGGCGGAATTAGATCCATGTCAAAACAGCTTGTCCAATCGGATTAGCTTTGACTTTTATTGTCAATAAAAACGTCCATCCAGAGAGATAAACTGATGAAACATCGCTTCAGATTCTCATAACTTCAATTAGCTTCAACCGACTGTGAAAGTGCATTTTATGAACGGATCAGGAGAAATTCTCAATGATAAAAACTCCTTAAACCAGGGGTGTCAAACATGAGGCCCACGGGCCAAAACCGAGACGTTCTAATCCGGCCAAACCGCCAACATTTACAATTAAAGGTTATCGTGGGACCTATCGGCCCAGTACCGATTACAGTGAAATTGTGCTGAACTGAAATGGCTGGACCTGCATGGTCACTTTTGTCCAATCGGATTGAATTCTGTCCAAATAGGTCGTCGGCTTGTCTCACATGGACGCCGATTCAGTCAGTGGGTCGGATCCCGTGAAGATTTGAAATCAATCGGATGGAACCAATGTGATCTGATTGAAGTGTCCGTATGGTGTCCCACTAATTGGACATTTGGCTTTTTCTATTCAGGCACGTAGGTTTGTGGACATACCTCGGCCATGTTTTATCATTAATATCATGAACCGTCGACGGTGTTCCACGTTCATCAGGAACGTGACGTATGACGTGACCTTTTATCGGGCGGTGCACATACTCCTCCACCTGGCGACGTTTCCAGTTGACACATATCAAAGGCAGCTGGTAAAAACCTACTCGCCGGTGACGGTGTTCTTCTGCTTTCACAACGTTTCTGATGAAGATGGAAGAACACCGTCAAAACATGTCAAAGGTATACTGTAAAAACCTACTTGCCCAGAACACCGTTGACGGAAGAACACCACCTCAGTATGTCAAAGGTACGTCCAAAAAAACCTACTTGCAGGTGACGGTGTTTTCCCGTCTTGATGATTCTGATGAAGGCTGAAGAACACAGTCGAAACATGTCGAAGGTATAGTGTACAAACCTACTTGCCCAGAACACCGTTGACGGAAGAACACCATCAAAACATATCTGTGACGGTGTTCGTCCACCTTCATCAGAAACATCGGACGACATCTCTGATCGAGGGTTAGAGAAACGTCACGGAGACGGAAAAACTGCCCAGTAGGTTTTGAAACATACAGACGGACAAACGCTGTTGACACATGTCTCAAAAGAAAAAAAACACTAAATACTTAACTGAACAATTGGACATCGTTTACCCCGAGACAGTGGAATCCCGTGAAGGATAAACGCTTGACGCATTCTTGAAGGTTACAGGTAAAAGACAAGAGGGTTTATTGTCCAACGGGAGGATGTAAAAAAAATAATAAATGAGAGATGATATCTCAGCGATTTCACCACCCATAGGGAGAAGTGTCTCCGGCAGCCAGGAGAGAGAGAGAGAGAGAGAGAGAGAGAGAGAGAGAGAGAGAGAGAGAGAGAGAGTGATTTCAGAGGCAGACAAAAACAGGACGAAATAAAGGGGAGTGATGTACAAGAGCTCCGAGAGCAACAATGTCTGATTACCGAGATGACGAATCGCATTCGGTGGTTTTTCTTCGCCCGAACAATGTCTGCATGCCAAGCGTCTCGGGAAACGGCGTCGGCACGGCAACAATGCAGGGAATATCTGCTTACACCGTCTCAGTGATAACAAGGCGAGACAGTGATAAAACTTTTATGGTCTCGTTTTATACACACACACACAATCCTTCCGCGTTTTTTTTTTCGAAAAGATGCAATCACGCCGTTGTCCCCTACGTCCCGGTTTGTTTTAACTGCTAGTATTTTCCTCGCCGATGCAACCAGGACTCTTATCTAATACGGCGCGTCGTATTCGGATACACCTGTTTGTTGCCCTGTTGCCCCGCTTTTACAATCCTCGATGGCGTCTTAGATTCGAAAAAACTTGGCTCGCTCGCCCTTTCAGGCGCGGAGAAAATGTGGCAGCGGGCTAGCCATTAGCGTGGCTAGTGCTGAGCAAACGTAATTAGAGCAGCGGCGGGCCGGCTAATGCTGAGCTTAACACAATCCCTCGCCCCGGCCGCCCCGCGCTAATGTGATGGGATGTTTGTCGAGTTGTCCCTGATTGGCTCGTTAAAGACGCCAAAGAGAGAGAGAGAGAGACGCAAATGGCAGCTGGCGGAAACAAGGCCGACGAGGGTAAAAGGACGTCTAACCGCCGTGATGAAAGGGACGGTCTCGTCAAACATCAATAGGAAGGAAAAAACAGTTTGACACAGATTCGCCACGCTGGGGACGTGAGGAAGGATGTTCAAGAATCAAACGATCACGGGCGAAGTGAACAAATAACGACGTTAAGATCGAGGTTGATCAACTTCCGGTTCTCTTTTCAAATAAATAAATAAAAGAAGCCCGGCCAAATTGATTTGTGAGATTCATGGTTGGTGATGGACGGATAATATGGAAAAATCTACAGCTGGCTGGCTGGATGGATGGATGGATGGATGGATGGATGGATGGATGGATGGATGGATGGATGGATGGATAGATGGATGGATGGATGGATAGATGGACGGCGGGATGGATGGATTAATGGACGGACGGACAAACGGACGGATGGATGGAGGGAGGACTGGATGGGTGGATGGACGGACGTAGGGAGGGAGGACTGGCTGGATGTATAGACGGGCGGACGGCGGAATGGATGGATTAATGGATTAATGAACAGACGGACGGATGGATGGATGGATGGATGGACGGAGGGAGGGAGGGAGGGAGGACTGGATGGATGGATGGACGGACGGACGGCGGAATGGGTGGATGGATGGATTAATGGACAGACGGACGGACGGATGGATGGTTGGAGGGAGGACTGGATGGATGGATGCATGGATGGACGGAGGGACAGACAGACAGAGGAATGGATGGATGGATGGACGTAGGGACAGACAGACAGACAGACAGACAGAGGAATGAATGGATGGATGGATGTCCAGATAGACGGACAGACAGGTGTGAGCGGGCGTTCTTGAACTAGATCTTCAGGAATCCACCCATCCGTCCATCTCTTGCCTGAGGAGAAGTGAGTTGAACTCGCTCTGCCCTTTTCTCCAGCTTCTCTTTCCTCTTTTGTCTCTGAAGTGGATTAAATGTCGGAATTCGGCTTCTGAAATCTGTATTTTGTTAGTGGAACGAGATTCCACACATAAGCCTTCATCACTTTTGATCCGGAAAACATTTAAAAGAGAAACAGTTATCCAAGTAAGTGGCTATTCATGTCTTAGCAGAGACCTGTCCGCGTGGACGTTTTGACTTTGTCCTAGCGGGCAAAGCACACGTGTGATTATAAACCTTGACAATCGCCGTGAAGCGTCCCGTTAAGACACGTCAGTCAAGGACAAAGCAACGAACGGCGTCCATTCAGATCTTTGTTTTTTTTGTACTTTTGCGATAGTTCTCTCTGCGCGTCAGTGGAAATGGGGGGGGGGGGGGGTGGAGCCGGTCAAGCGTGTCGTGCCGGCGGCTAATGCACTGAACGGGGGCGGACACTGCAGCACCGAATCCCTGAGTCGCCATCAAACATTGATGCAAGGCCAAAAGTGCTACGAGGAAATCACATGTGGGGGGAAATGAAAAGACAAGCGGAGCCGAGTGAGGAAGGACGTGTGACCGTGTCCCGGTATTTAAATCTAAATGTTGTGGGAGACATTCCAGGACGGTCAAAGGAACAACAACGGGAGAACAAGGACATTCCAGTGGATGGACGGCCAAGTTGGATTGTTATTGTGGTGACTGTCAAAATAAAAGTACCAAGTCCCAGGAGAATATGGACTGCGAGTCACGGCACTCCGGAGGAAACACTGTTATCCAATTCAGGTTTCCCCCCACATTTCCACTTTCAAAAAGTTGCATTTTTCCCCCGTTTCCACAGAGATGGAAAATTTCTTCAGTTTCCACGGCGTCTGGGGATTTTCAAATAGTTGCGTTTTTTCCCCGTTTCCGCAGAGGCTGAGTCGGAGCAGTTTCAAAAAGTTCGCCCCCCCCCCCCCCCCCCCCCCACCCGATTTTCACTTCGGCAAAGTATTTTCAAAAAGTTGTGTTTTCTACCTTTTTCCACATACTTGTAGTGTTTTCAAAATATTGACTTTTCAAAAAGTTGGGTTTTCCCCCCATTTCTATGCAGTTGGAGTATTTTCAAATAGTTGATTTGTCCCCTCGTTTCCATGGAGATGGAGTCAGAGTGTCCTCAAAGACACCCCCATCCCACCCCCGGTTTCCATGGCGGTAAAGCGATTTCAAAAAGTGGCATTTTCCCCAGTTTCCACAAAGATGGAGCATTTCAAAAAGTTATATTTCAGCCCGGTGTAAATGAGCCCCCAAAACTAGTTCCTCCCGGTCCTCTCGGGTTGGTCTTTTCGCAATCGGTCCATCGGGTACCGTTACCAACCGAAACCAGACGTCTCACGAGTTGGCGTGATATTTGCAATTCCTTCAATTGGGAATACTCCGGAATGACCGAACGATTTTGAATCTGTCCACACAGACCATAAAGACCGACGCGGTGGACATCAGAACGGCAACGACCCAAGAACACCGAGCGTCGGAACTCAAACCGTCAAACCATTCAGACGCCCGGCGACCGAGAGACAAATTTGGAGTATACCTTAAAAAAAAAAAAAAGAATAAGGCAAAAGACTCACCCGCAGATGCTTATTTCCAAAAGTGGCACCATTGTATAAGGAGACTAATGTCTTTCTTTACTTTCCGTGGTATTAAAATCTCATGGATCACGAACGCGAGCTAATGAACGGCCTCTGCTTGGAGCACTCCGCGAGATTCCTAATGCCCGCCAAAGACAAACATCGTGAGCGGTCGGCGCTTAATGCACCCATAATGAAAAGTGCCTCCGACGGTGTAAACAAATCATATAAATCCATAAAGTACACTGGTCTTTTCTACTCGAGAACATCTGCCTCTTCAAACAATAAAGGGGCAGAGTATTAGCGGGGGATGCCTCCGCGGAACAAAACCCCCGAGCTCCAGCAGATCAAAGTGATGAACGACTGGCGGTAGTTTGGCCTTTAGTTAGAGTGGAGATGTTTCTGCGCCGGTGCGTTCGGAGAACATCCGACTGGAGTTTACTGTTTATACCTAAAACACTACAGAGTCGGACTGGAACCAGTTTTCGACCATCACTAACTTGTTCCTGATCCCAGAGAAAAGCATAATAAAGAAGATCGTGCAAGCGTTTTGTTTTGAAAGGGCATTCCACTAAACAACCACATCCGCGATTAATCAGATCACTTCATCATACTCAGAGTGTTACCTTAAACAGTTCTGTTTCTCTCACTAGAAGTACACAAAAAAATGTAAGCATGGTCCGATTTTATATAACATTTCCTACTGAAATTGCTCATTTACGTCTGGTGCCGGTTTGTGAAATTTCAAAGCCTTTTTTCGAGTTGAAAGGGTTAGGAAAGATTTTGCTGGGAGTCCGGTTACACAACTGTGCTCAGCCACTGAAAACAGTTTTTTTTTTTTTTTTTTTTAAAAACTGCTCCCAAAGTTAACTTTTTGAAAATGTTCCATCTCCATGGAAACAAGGGGAAAAAGCAACTTTGGGAAAACGTTTATCGGGTATCGTTCTCTGTGTGTGTGGTTTCGTTACGAAAACAAACAACAGCCTCAACCGGTTGCCTAACTGTGTCGTTTTTAGCATTTCGGCCATTTACGTGGAAGAGGAGATCACTTTTTCAAAACGTTGCTGTATAAACATAAAACCTTTCCGAAACGCGAAATCAATGCGGTTCCACTTGAAATATCGGCGCGTAAACCGGGCCTTCGATAACGTCGAGGCATTTCCGAAAAGCTCCCACCTTGGCAGCCGTTTTCAAAAAGTGGCGCTTTCAGTGACTCCGACCAAAGTCCGTTTGCAGGACATGGGAAAGTACAAAGACGTTCCCAAAACAACAAAACGCTTCTGTGAATTAATCTCCGCGAAATCTGAGCTCCGTTCTTTTGTTTAAATATTGATTGCTTTGTGAATCCCTCTCCCTCGGTGTCTCTCTTCGCTCTCTAAGTGCCGACTGTGTGAACATCAAGGCCGTAACATCCGTCCTCATTAACGCCTTTTCGCCGCGATATGTGGATTACTGTTGTTTTTTAAAAAAAAATAAAAAATCCGGACTCAACGCCAGGCAACGACAGCTGTCGGTTTGCATCCACTCCAATAGCGTAAACCGCTATCCCGCCGTTGTTCCTGTCCGATTTCATCTGCGGCTCCTTAAAACTTCAAGCAAGTGATCGTAATTCAAAAGAGTACCCCTCCATAAAAAAAAAAAAAAAAAGTCCTTGAATACCACAGACCTGACTTCCCAGTGCAGGGCTGTGGATTCCTCCATTTAAGCGTCGGCTGAGTGGCGGCGTGTACGCTCGCGGAATTTATTAAGACGCGGCGCTGATTGATTTAGCGGCTCTGCATGACCCAGCCCCTAATTATCTTTCCCTACATGCCGTTTGGTACGAGCCCCGACTGCTCAAGCAGAGCGCTCCTATGTTTCTGTTTAACCGAAGTTCTGCTTCCTCCCTTATTTACTCTCGGCGTGCAGTCGGCTCGTTAGCATGTGGCTACGCTAATTTGCGAGACGTCTTCCCGGTCTTGAAATCCCAAATTCCGGCGTCGCTCGTTTGCGCTCCATCTCACTTTTCCGTCCCCGTGGAAACCCGGGTAAGACGCAACTTTTCGGGGGAAAAAAGTTTACTCCATCTTTATGGAAAAGGGAGAAAACATCCCGGATTCTGTCTCCATGGAAACAGGAGAAAATGCAAGTTTTCAAAAGTACCACAACTCCATGTCTGTGAAAAAAGGGGAATATACAACTTTTTGAAAACGCTCTGACTCAGTCTGTGCGGAAACAAGAGAAAATGCAACCTTTGGAAAAAGCTCACCCTGCGATTACAACTGAAGTTTTCGAAACTGCCACAATTTGGTCTCTGTGGAAACGGGGTAAAATGCAACTTTTCAAAAACGCTCCATCTCCGTGGAAATGAGAGAAAACTCAACTTTTTGAAAAAGCTCACCCTGCGATTACATCTCGATTGAAATGGGAGAAAATGCTTCTTTTTGAAAACTCCAATGTCATCTCCATGGAAATAGGAAAAAATGCAAGTTTTCGAAACTGCCACAATTCAGTCTCTGTGGAAATGGGGCAAAATGCAACTTTTCAAAAACGCACTGTCTCCATCTCCGTGGAATTGAGAGAAAACTCAACTTTTTTTAAGAGCTCAGCCTACAATCACATCTCCATGGAAACGCTTCCTTTTGAAAACACGACAATTTTGCCTCCGTGGGAACGGGAGAAGGCGCAACTTTTCGAAAAGAAAATGCATAAACGGTGCATTTTACACCGAGACTGACAAACATGATGTCGTTGTGCAAAAGTTGTGAACCATCGACTTCACCACCTCTTGATAGGCTCATCCATTTTCTAATAGATGCAAACATTTTGAAAAAAACGGGAATATCCTGAAAAAGTCCAGTTTGAAGTTTTCTACTCAGTATTCTTGGCAGCTTGGCTCCAGCATCGCACTCTGTGTTCTTTTCAGGCTCCTCTCATTATCTCCCGAGCAACCTGATTAAACCAAACAAGCAGCTTAATGGAATATTTAGCAGTTTTCTCCAGAAAAAGAAGAAGAAAAAAAAAGTCTCAAAGCCAACGCCGTCTTTCACAAACAAATCTCATTCTGCGGTTATAGAGGGCGAAACCCACATACCCCTTCTCCCTCTGAGGGCCTTTGATTGTCTTCCTGGGGATCATTAGTGATTATCAATGTGGCAGGATTGTGTAATGGCATTAGTGTAGGTGTACATCATTAACTGGGCTTCAGTGGGAACCGGGACAGATGGGCGCACTTTGATGTTGCGCCTTTGATGTGCGTGTGCGCCGCCAACTATCCGCCTCGCTCCTGACAGCATCCAGCCGTCACTGGGGGTGGGGGGGTGGGGGGAGTCAAATCTGAGCAATATAAGAGGGAATTGATGGCATTTTTTAATGGACGGAGATCAAGGAAAGGGGAAGTTTTTTGGGAAGGCGCCAAGGCCCGTCGTCTAAAGTCTTTCCCGGGAAGCGGGTGATAGGGACTGCATCTGTCGGCGTCGCAGACGTCGCGCTAAACTGTTTGAGGTGGAAGATTTTGACAAGCGGTACGCGTCCACCCGCAGACTGACACGGCGGGATCTCCGCCAAGCGTCGTCCTATTTTCTATCCTGTCCTTCCTCGTTAGAGTGAGGAAGACGAATGGCCGACTCCCGCTGATTCCTGACCTGGCAAACTAATCTGAAGCCGGTCCGAGGGGAACGCTTCAGAGGCGTCCGATCGGATCCTACCGCAGAAATCCCCGATAGGCTGAGCTACATTTTGAAACATTCCTTCACGTCCGTCTTGCATTTCTGTCTTTTCTACCACAGGGTGGTGCTAGAGTTGAGGGTCCATCTTCAATGGTGATGCAGCTCGGTTCTTCGGTCTACGGTACGTATATATACGTAGATAGATGCTATGCACTGTAGTCTAGGCTGTAAGACTGGTTCTAAGTTTTATGGAGTTCCATTCATACTTGAATCAGTATCAGCATGTAGCTAAAGGTATTAGTACTTGGTATCAGTTGGTAGCTAAAGGTAAGTCCTCGTATCAGTACTCGGTATCACCAAATAGCGAAAGGGTAATACTCGTATCTGTACTTGTCATTGGTTAGTAGATAAAGGTTGGTATTGGTATCAGTACTCGGTATTGGCAAATAGCTAAAGGTCAGTACTTGTACTTGATATCGGAAAGTAGCTAATCGGTGAGACTTGTATCAGTAATTGGAATCAGCATGTAGCTAAACGTTAGTACTGGTATCGGTACTCGTTATGGGCAAGTAGCTAAAGGTTAGTAGTATCGGCAAGTAGCTAAAGGTTAGTAGTATCGGCAAGTAGCTAATGGGTAAGACTTGTATCGGTAATCAATATCGCCAAATATCTAAAGGTCAGTACTCATATCTCCACTTGGTATCGGCAAGTAGCTGAAAGTTAGTATTCCTATTGGTACTCGGTATCGCTAAATAGCTAAAGGTTAGTACTGGTATAGGTACTCGTTATCGGCAAGTAGTTAAAGGTCAGTACTCGTACTTCAAAGACGTGTTTTCATTGCGACGCTAGTAGAAAGTTCTTAATATTTGATGAAACTGCAGAGAGCAGGTTCTGTTTGGACTTCAAAATAAATGCAACGGGGCCAAAACTAAATGGTCTAATCACTCAACATTCAACATCCTGGATCAAGAACCGGTCTTGAAGGTTCTCCGGCAACGAGAAACAAAATCGCTGACTCAGCTTTTGTTTACCTCCTGATCTGTCCTAGATCTCCAGCATAATGTCGTCGGGTCTCAGGTGTGTGTGTGTGTGTGTGTGTGTGTGTGTGTGTGTGTGGGGGGGGGGGGGGGTCACGTTGACGAAACACCCAGAAAGAGCTACCTACGCCATTCACATTAACATAAAAGAAAAAAAAAAAACAGCCACATGCCTTTATCATCCCGTGATGAATTAATTTGGCGTCGCCTTCTATTTCTGACAGTCCTATTCGTCACGTCGCATCACGGCGCCGAATAAATAGACGCCTCGTGCCGAATGCATTTACACAGAGGCCAACTCCACCCGAGGATAAAAAGCACCTTAGCTGCCGGGTTGGCCGCCGTGCAGGGACTCCTCTCCTCTCTGGAGGGGGGAGAAAAGAAAATAATAAATAAATAAATAAAAAAGCTTTAAATAAGATTTATCCAAACATGCTTTGTGCCTCACATCTGTTCAGAATGGGAATAAATGCGAGGAGCGATCAGACCCCGTCCATCTGGAGTGGAAGTCCATTCATCAGGCTCGCCTGCCGTGCGCTCCAACAGCTTTCTTTATGAACGGGCGAGCCCGGCTCACATTGAAAATTTTTTTAAAAAATACGCCGAGTTTAGAAAGTGGTCGTGACGAATGCTAATGCCGCGTCGGTCTGCCAGTGGGCGAACTCCAGTTAAAGGTGTAGTACGCGCCGTGTACACGACGCTTTCAAGTGAAAATGGAAAGATTTCATAGCTCGGAGCAACATGGAAATGCAATTTTTGGAAAAAAAAAAGATCCCGAGGTTGAACTTGTCGAAAATGCACCATCACAAATTAAACTCTTTGAAAGAGCTTTGACTCAAGCTCCATAGAAATGGGGGTGGGTCGGTAGGGGGGGTGGAAAAGAAACTTTTTGAAAATGCTCGGGCTCCGCCTCCGTGGAGAACAAAACTTTTTGAAAACGCTCCAAGTGAGTGGAAACGGGGAAAACACAATGTCATGAGGTGCTCGGGGCTCTGGCTGTGCATTTGTGAAAACTGCAACTTTTTGAAAGCGTTCTCACTCGGTCTATGTGGAAACAGGGAAAACTTCTGCAAATTCCCGGGCTCCTTCTCTATGGGAACGTTCGGAAAGCGCTCCGACTCAGCCTCAATAGAAACGAAGATAAACGCAGCGTTTTGAAAATGCTCAGTCTCTGTGGAAACAGGACACAAGCAACTTTTTGAAAATGCTCGGGCTCGATCTCCTTGGAAACAATGGCAAGCACAACTTTCTGAAAATGCTCTGTCTCTATCAAAACAGAGAAAACGCAACATTTTGAAAATGTGCTGATTCGTTCTTTGTAGAAATTGGGAAAACTGAACTTTCTAAAAATGCTTGGGCTCTGTGGACTATGCAACATTTTGAAAACACGTCAACTCCGTCTTCATAAAAAGAGGGTAAAATTCAACTTTTTTGAAACATGGCTACTGGTCACTCGCACCACGGCCATAGTCAATAGTTGTTCTGCACATGCTCAGTAGATGGTCACTGTTGACAATTTTAAAAAAGTCGAAGGAAACACACTGTACGTGAAACAGTTTCTTTGTGATATTCTTTGCCGATGACGATAAGCTCTTTGGGTTCAGCTTGCGGTTTTGAGTTTTTGATCGATTGACCATTTTACCCCCGCTGTTTACACTTTAAACGCTTAAAATCTTTCATTTGACATAAATTAATCTAATGCTGATTCATCTATTTTTAAAACATACAAAACAATGTTATCCCCCTCAAAATCAAGAAGGTTCCACGACCTCCAGTGACTCTTTGGCGCCCCCCGTAGGTTTGGAGGACCCCGAGCAGGGAATCACTGTACTCGTCGGTAAACTCCCACGAACCACCTGCTTTAGTGTTTCGACAACACGATCGTGATCATCAAGGTCCAGATGAAGTGAGATCAAACCTTTCATTTAGCGAGTTGACACGACGCCCGTCCGCGACGTTTGTCGGTTGAAATCTAAAAAAGCACTTTGGTGTACTTATATCATTAGCGAGTACTCCGACTCTGCACTCCGTCGCTCAAGTACTCCTCCCGCTGCCGGGCGCTTCGCCGTGATTCCTTCGTAATCGCTGAGCAAACGTAATTTTGACCAATGTGTGAAGAATAAATCCGAACGGAAGACGACGACTCCCTTTTGTCGAGCCAAAAGGCAAACAGAGATTTATTCCCCGCGATGACTTTTAAAGAGGATGGCGACGGCAAACGGCTCAACTGGCATCAGGACAGAAGACGACATAATGGAGGAGAAGAACCCGCCGAGAGACGGAGATTGCATTACTGTTCGAAGCACAAATAACCGTCTGGCGGAGGTTTACTCAACACCCGCGGCGGGTTTTTTTTTCCATTCAGCCGGTCACAAACTGGAGACTTGAATAGAAGCTCGAGCCAGAAAACCAAACATGAGGAACCGTTTACATAACGAGTCCAACTTTTTGAAAACATCTCCCACGGTGGAACTCATCGAAAACGCTTTGTGGAAACGAGAGAAGAAGCACATTTTTTGAAAGCCTTCCTTTTCCATGGACACTTAGGATATTGCTTCAACTCCGTCTACATGGAAACGGCTGAAAGTGATACTTTTTCAAAAGCCTTCAACTCTGTCTCTGTGGAAACAGGAGGAAAACGGGACTTTTTGAAAATGCTCCGACTCAGTCTGTGTGGAAACAGGCAGAATAGAACTTTTTGGAAAGGCTTGGGGTCTGTCTCCATGGAAACAATGGCAAACGCAAGTTTTTGAAAGCGCTCCGACTCAGCCTCTGTGGAAATCGGGCAAATAAATGCAACTTGTTGAAAATGCTCTTTCTCTATGAAAACAGGGAAAAGGCCTTTTTTTTTTTTTTTTTGTGAAAAAGCACTGACTCCATCTCCATAAACACGGGGGGAAAACAACTTTATGAAAATCCTCAACAAATTGAAGCTTCTTGTCAATGCTCGGAATCCGTTTCCATGGAAACGGTTAAAAACGCACAATGCTAACTTCGTCATTTTCAGCTTTCCTGCCGTTCCTGTGTATAAAGACATCGTTTTCAAAACATTCCCGCGTTAACACAAAACCTTCCACAAACGAAAACAATGTGTTTTCACTGGAAACATATAAACTTACTCAAGACGTGCAGGATTTACTAAGAAATAGTGACGTTTAAGCGCGTTTCCCACCGGTTAAAGTCTTGGTCAGCTCAGTGGTTCATAACGTTACTTCCTACCTGCTGTTACGTAATCATTACTTCCTCCCTCTGTTGAGATTAATGCGCTGGAGTTAATGTGGTTAAAAAAAATACTAGTTTAATCATGTGGTTTATCCCAATTTTGACAATTCTCATTATACCAATATCGTACATTTAATCATCCCTCCACCGTTCTCGTCAACAGCCTGGATGGCTCGCCAATTCACCTTATATGTATTCATGCACGGCTAAAAATAGTCCCCAGCAAATGCCATATTCCTGGAGTGTCGGATAAGGATCGACAGTGGCGCGGCCACTCCAGATAAATCCGCCGGCTTCTCTTAAACTGTATACGTGAGACTTATTTGTTTAAAGATTTATATCTTTAATAAAACAAGCGCGCCCGGGGGGCTGAGCGCGGCAGACGGGGTGGGAGTTGGAAGGCATGCGAGATGCATTAGTAAGTTGTTGGTTTCGGGTCTTTTAATGGGAGTTCTGATAGCCCGGAGATATGAGTGTTGCTCGTCGTTTTAATAACATAATGATACTTTACCACCGTGACAAATAGTGTTTAAATGCGGTCCTCATTACGTGATAGTTTAATAATGTGAATATTGCCGTCACTTTTTTTTTTTTTTTTCCTGCTGCGAGACAATTCTTCATATTCCAAGGGTAAACCTGAAATGCAAAGAATAAATATGCGGGAGCACACAGAGACGAAATTAATTTCTCTACCCAGCGGCGCATTTCGCCTCGCGTATACTGCTAGCGCGACGGCGGCGGAGATTTATCGCATTGCGACGAGACCTCATGCAACAGGGAGGGTCTCGATTTCAAGTCAAAATGCAAACATTTCCTGGCATTTTAGGGGTCCGTTGATATGACAACTGAAAATGGAACTTTTTGGAAACGGTTCCCGAGGGGAAACTTTTTGAAAATGCTCTCCGTGTCAAAACTAAGACTTTCTGGAAACACTCGGGATCAGTCTCCGTGTTCACGGCGGAAACGCAGCGGCCATGCAATGATATCACTACGTAGTAAATAGTCCTTCAGTCTCCGTGGAAACGGGGAAAACGCAACTTTTTGGAAACGCTCCAACTCTGTCTACGTGAAAATGGAAGGGAAACAACTTGAAAATTCTCCGACTCGTAAATTTGGGAAAATGAAACGACCCGCTGTTTGTGGAAACAGAGAAAATGCAACATTTTGAAGACAATTCGACTCCATCGCCTTGGAAACGGGGGGGGGGGGGGGGGGGTGTCTCCAGTTAAACGGCGGAAAACTACTTTTCCGAAACGAGTGCTACCGCGGGATCCAAGTGAGACATAAATATATTTCTATATATGGACATTACACCGCGCTGGGTGTCTCTAACTTTGCATTTGAAAATCTCCATTCGCCACCATCAGATTCTTCCTCTCTGTGAAAAATCTCCACGCCAAACGGATCTCGCCGATAGCGTGGTGCCATTAATTAAATTGAGCCCTCTCCCGCCTCGGACCTCTTCCATGTTGGAAAATTCATTAAGCCCGACCATAATGAATCCTGCTGGTTTACATTAGGTGGAGACGGGTGGAGTTCTGATTAATCTCGTCCCTGAAAGTGTTAATTGAATCCCTCCCAACTGCAGCCAATAATCTACCAACCTGGAAATCTCGTCTCCAGCGCCTATTTTACATTTATTATCAGGGGTGGGAAACTCAGCACTTATCTTTTAGGGGCTGGAATGGCATCCATCCCCCTACCCCACCACCACCACCACCACCCCCCCCAGGCATTCCGGTTCCTGCAACTCACGGGAAAATGTCATAATTTGTCTTACTGGCTTCCCGTGAAGCTCTTAAGATGAAGAAATGCAACATTCATCAGCGAAGGAACCATTAGCCTTAAACCTGCCTGCCTCTTTCTTTTCTTTTTTTTTTTCTTTCTCGCCTTGGATTTTCTTGACAGGAAATCCTCCGAACTCTCTGAAGTTTCCTTCCCCGACTTTGTTTCGGCGATAAATCTGCCCGTCTCTCGGGTAAACGCACTCCTGATGCACGTTGAATCTCAATGACGGCGGATTTGCATGAATGAAAAGGGCCTTGAATGCAACACGCGTGCACACAGCAGCGGGCCGCTTCTCTTTTTTTTTCTTCTTTTTTTTAAACAGCTGGCAAAAGTCGATAAGAGACATTTTGTACTTCAAAGTCCTTGTGTATGAACCTTCTTTTTTTTTTTTTTTTAAGGATCAGCAATTTGTTCCGAGAGCGGGCCACGAATCGCCCGTGGACAACGGCGATGGAAAAACTATTTTGGGAACGGCGCTTCGGTTTGTTGTCATTGTCGGGAAACAAACAGAAGAAGGGACTTTTTTTTTTTCTTCCTTTTTTCAAAAAACGCCACGATATAACAAGCCCTGCGCCATTTATTCCTTTAACCAAAAGTCTTCAGACGCCAATGTTTATTTATGAGACTGATTTGTGAACCACCGAGCCGATTCATGTTGCTCTCCAAAGATGGCCGACGTCGCACTGGTGGATGTTGGGGAAACAAAAAAATACTTCCTATATGTACACATCTTTTCCCCTCGGCTTGTTTCCCGTCCCGACAAACACCTCGCACATCTGTGTAAAGTCATATCGAATGGATTCGCCGTGCAAATATTTACTCTCCAGTCAAACTGTTGGCGGCAGCGACTGTGGATCGGAGCCCGAGAGGGTCGGCTCACAAGCATGTGCTGCAAAACAACAACAACAACAACAAAAATAAATAGCACGGACAAACACGAAAACAAAGACTTTAAAAAATGGTGGCGTCGAGACGCAAAACTGTACTTTTGATTACGGTTCCATTTACAAGATGATCGTTTCAGAAAAGTTTCACGTGGAAACACGTTTTCAGAAATTCCGCATTCACACAGCAACACGTCACTTCAAAAAAGTTTACACGGCAGAAAGGTTTTGCATTTACACGGCAACGTTTTGAGTGGGGATCTAAAAGTTGCGTTATCCACCGTTTCCACAAAGACAGAATTTGAGTATTTTCAAAAAGTTGTGTTTTCCACCGTTTCTAGGGAGAAAAGCAGCCGGAGCGTTGTGCAGCGTAATTGAAAATAAGAAGTCTTTTCTCCCATTTCCATGGCGATGGCATCGGAGCGTTTTCAAAAAGTTGCGTTGTCATGTAAACCGCCGTCTGAAATGCAACGGGAGTTTTGCGTTTTTCAATGAAAACACGTAAACGAGGCCTCGGCACGTATTGTCATCTCCAACACTGAAACTCATGCAAAATGAGAATCTTTTACCAACGAGTGCCGTTTGTCGATTCGCTAGCGCTAATTTTGCTATAAGGTTAGCAGTGAGCGTCGGCTTCATTAAACACATCAACAGATTAAAGTATCGCTCGACTCGTCTTCATGCATCTGTACCTCAAACATTCCCCCCGGTTGACCCATGATGGTGAGCCACTTTTGAAAAATGCATGGTGATTTTTTTTTTTGACATCGGTAATCTCGTCCATACTGTTATTGTCTTAAGTGTGTCGTAGGGCGGCGGTTTTCATCCGCGGCGCCTCGGCCTCATTCGAATTTGTCGCCCCGGTTTATTGTATCCCATGCCCCCCCCCCCCGGTGGCGTCGACAATCCATGAAATGAACAAAATGGCTCAGAAAATGAAAGGATTACCATAAAATTACATCCAAATAGTGCTGATTGCTTGATGAGCATCTGTGGTGCCAATTTCAAGCCCTCGAAATCCATGTCATCTCTCCGCAGTAATGTGCTTCATTAACTACTCCCCGCTATACTCCCCAAACCAACATCATGAGCTATACAATATTTTCGTTTTGATGTGGCAGTAAAGATGATAGATTCTCAGAAAGACTTCAATGCTCCCCCTCCTCATCACACACGGGTGGCGATGATTGGCTTTCATGGAAACGGAGCGGCTTAGTAATGCGGCGGTGATGGGATTGATATGGTCGTGATAGATTCCCAAACAAACCTTGCTCGGGAGAGCCTCGAGAATTAGCTGGGAAGACACCTGCCAAGACGGCGCCGCTCTGTCTCTTTACCGCGATTTCATACGGCGCTGGCTCGCATTGATCACCAACAATCAATATTCAATTTGGCCTGAATTGCCTCTGATGAGGTTTTGCTTACTCCTTCGGAATGATCTGTTCCTTGTACCCATTACCGTTCAGTAGAACGCCCAGGGTTGAAATCGGACCTAAAGAGTTCGAAGTACCGTACTCCTTATTCTTTTTGGCGATACCAATGAGGAAACGTGGAAGACCGACGCTTCTGTCATGTTTACCAAAACACGTATAATCGGATTGATCTGAGAGTCTGACAATTGGCAAAATAGATGAATTGTATTTCCCAAAGAACTTAAAGAATCTCTTGAGTCGTTACTGTAGGGGAAGAATAAGAAGGTAGGGGGCTAAAACTGGAGGATTTAAAGTACCGTACTCTTTGTTCTGAGACCAATGGGGAAGCAGAAGGGATATTTGATTGGGTTGATGTGAAAACTTTCCAAAATTCTGAATCAACAGCTCAGTTTCCTTCACGTCTGGAAGAACAAGACTTCCAGACTTTGGCTAAATCGTTTAATTGGACTCCCAAAAGTACAGAGTGAATTTGGGGGTACTCTCAAGTTTGGCCGTCTTTTAGAAATGAGACCGTACTCTATTTTTGCAAAATCTGATAATTTATCAGATCATTTTTTGCAGCTTAAACCTCCAGATGCACCAAAGGGAACCGATGACGTCACAATGCCGGCAGGACGGGGGACGGATGAATGGACGCAACGGCGCTAATGGCATTTAATGGCTTCTAATGGCTTGATGGATCCAGAACTTCAAAGACTTGCAGGGTTCGATGCACTGAAGCGTCTATACCGAGTGAAAAGCGTCTCTACTTTCGCGAGAAACATTTTGTTTTCCAAATATATATAAAAAAAAATGTTTAAAAAAAATGGCCGCCGACAGTTGTAGAAATTCTCGCCTTTCCCGTTTCCAGGCAGCAGCAGTGCAGTAAACAAAGCCCTCCGCAGACCCGGTGCAAGTACGCGGTGTCGTTTTTTCGGCGGCGGTCCGGGTCTGAGCCGAGACGCCTCGTGTCAGAGTGACGGGTGATAAAGATAAGCCTGTCAGGCGACTTGGAGGCTCCCTCGCTGCACCGGTGCACACGCCTCGCGGCGCGCTGACAGATACACGACGGAGCAACGCGAGTCAGGACGAAAAAGAATCTTTTTAGCTCCATCCGTCCCCTCCCCCCCCCCCCCCCCTCCCCCTCCAGGGAAGTGCATTCACTTGTTTTATCTCATTTCAGTGTGTGTGTGTGTGTGTGTGTGTGGGGGGGGGGGGGGGGGGGGGGGGAGTGGTGCAGTTACACAGTCCATCAGCGCGGGATTCTGCCCAGAACTAATGAGGTCTCAAGCCTAATGAAATCGGCGATGCGTTGCCATGGCGATGGCGGGACAGCCACAAAGCGCCGTTTGTGGAGAGACAGCTTGTTTCTCTTGTCGAGCGGATTAAAGTCCAATTCAAAATGGCAAGGCAAAGTCCGTGTAGTACACCTTCCTTTGACGTATTGGTACTAATCACGTTTCCAGTGAAAATGTCAAAAATGTGATGAATCGTCAAAATGTCAATCATGTGACGTATCGTCAACGACGTTTGCAAACGTCAGTGTCGATTTGAAGGCTCGGCTTAGCGCCACGTTTACACAACACCGTTTTAAAACCGACGTCAATTCACACGGAAGCGACTGGAACGCTGAAAGCGTTGTAGTTACCATGCCAGGCCACGAGATGGCGCTGCCGTCACACACATGCGCCCAGAGAACAATACACTAGAAACATTCCTGTCGACAGACGACTTAAGTTGTGTTGTTATTCCGGTGACTTGTCAACCATGAAACGAGATTGCGTTGTGCCCCGTTTCCATGGAGACAGAGTTGGTTACATTTTCGCCCGTTTGAGTACCGATGAGTTAAGGCCTTTTTCGTAAAGGTGCATTTTTTCGCAGTTTACATAGAGATGAGTTGGAACATTTTTAAAGCTGTAAAAATTTTAAAAGAAATAATTTTTGTCTGTTTGAGCATTTTTGAAAAGTTGCTCTGTCCTGTTTCCAAGGAGACAGAGTTTTCAAAGAGTTGTTTTGTGAGTCGGAGAACCGCCCCCCCCCAAAAAATAAAATCACGTTTCCCCCATCTCCACGGAGAACGAGTCGAACCTTTTGACAAAAACTTGCGTATTCTGGCGTTTTCACAGAGACGGATTTGGAGTGTCCGCAAAAAGTTCCACCCTGAGAGCAGTTTTCAAAAGAGGCGCGTCGTGACCCTTTCATGTCATGGTAACAGGCAGTAAACACATCATCATTTTCTACGGGTAACGTACATTTCTTTCCTTCGATGTGTCCAATAAATACACGGCCATCGTTTCGCCGCCGCCGCCGCGTACATTTCCTGTGTTTTCCACGCGTTGATTGCATAATAGCGTCAGAGAACGTCGTGAACGGCTCTTTACAGCCCCGAGCAGATTGAATCTGCTGGAGCGTGACCGGTGGCGTGTGCTAAAAAAGTGTGTGTGCTTGTGTGTGTGTGTGTGTGTGTTTGCAGAGGAGCCTCAAGGCCTCTTTATGGACGTATCGATCGCGGCCAGCTGATATACAGTGGCCATCGCTGGCCATCAGAAGAGAAAGGTCACTATCGTCCATCAGCTGCGGTCCGAGTCGCCCCGGCTTGATACTCCAGTGTGTTATAAAGCCGGCGAAATAGAGAGAAGATCTATTGACCTAGATGGGTTGACGGGCTGCTTTCAGAGTTACGTATGGGCTTTATTGTGTCAGAGTGGCCGGCAGAGGAATCGATTCCGGCCCGAATCAAAGGACCCTTCGCCTCTTCATCCATTATGTTGAAAGCAAATAGAAGCAACAAAGATTCTTCAATGAATTTTAACCTGTTGTCTTTGCTTATTTCTCCAAGTACCCGGGTTGAAGTAGTCCGACGTATTATTTATTTATTTGTCCAGTGGAGTGCAGTGAAAGCGGCTCTATAATTGAGTCAAAGGAAACGCGGTGAGTTTGATTTTAATGCGTCATGGTTGGTATGGGGCAAACGCTCGAGGGCTCGTTTCCACGGCGACGAGTTCGAGGGAAAATGTCACAAAGTGTTTTCGGAATTCGTCGCCCACGACAACGGTGCGAGGAGTCGCTGGAAATGCGACTTTTTGAAAAAACAAATCCCGCGGTGGAGCTTTGAAAAAATTATATGAAACGGGAGGGAAAGCGCAACTTTTCAAAAATGCTCTGACACCGAGTAAACAGGCGAAAACGTAATATTTTCAAAAATAAATAAAAATGCTTCATCTCTATTTCACAGTAAACAGGCAAAAATGCAACTTTTCAAAAACGCTACAACTCCGGCTTTGTGGAAATGGGAGAAAGCACACATTTTTAAAAGTGTTCCGTCTCCATCTCCGAGTTGACGGGCAAAAGCGCAACTTTTCAAAAACGCCACCCCTTTTGAGTAAAAGCAGGAAATCTCACATTCTTGAAAACGCTTCGTCTCAGTCTTGGTGGAAACGTTGAAAACGCAACTTTTTGTAACTGCGCCATCTCTGTTGAAATGGAGGGGAAATGCTTTTTTTTTTTTAGATTAACCAAATAAACAACGCTGACTGTCTCAGTGTTTCATCACAGGACTCATCCTTCATTCTAACATCATTTTCAGTGTTTGTCGTTGCCGTTTAAACGCCAAACTCCTCAGCAAGACGACGTCACTGTTCTGAAAACTGCTGCATCGCGCGGAGGCCCGCCAAAAATCCTTTTCGCAACTCAATACGAACGCGATCGCGGCCACCGCACGCAGTTTCCTTGAGATGATAGAAGAAAGAGGAGGTGCAGACAAAGGGAGAGGAATGAAAGGAGAAATTAAAGTGGTGACAGCTGCCGAGTTGCTGTTAGCGGACGTAGGGTGGAGGGAGGGTGGAGGAGGAGGAGGGGGGGGCGTGGAAATGAATCGCTGTACGCTTAATTACCGCGAGAATTCCCTTTGTCTCCGGGCTCCGGCCAGGGCGATTTGTGGGGGTTCGCCTGAAGGAGCGAGGCGGGGAAATGATTAATTAAGAAGCCCGGATGTAAATGAGAGGAGAGAAAATGGGCCAATTTGAAGTTGAAGGAGGAGAAGCGGGGGGGTGGGGGTGGGGGTGCTTCACTCGGGGCAAAAACTCTGGGAGGACTGATAGCCAACTCACCTTCTCGATGACTGAGACCAGAAAGGTCCGGCTGTAACGGCTCTAATTACACTCTGGAAATTGCAGTCGCGGCGCAGTAAATAAAAACGGCAACAAGGTCAGCGAGTGTGTGTGTGTGTGTGTGTGTGTGTGTGTGTGTGTGTGTGTGTGTGTGTGTGTGTGTGTGTGCGAGGACGGAGACGGGGACGGGCAGCGAGCTCGCGGGCTTTTCGCCACTGGACTCCCGGCGTCCCATAAATCTCATTTTCTTTCAATTATGCACACACGAATTAAGGGAGGGGTGATTAGAAAAAAAGAAAAAAGAACGACCCTGCGAGTTGGATTTGAAATGATGAGAGGACCGTCGGAGAGTCCGTGTTGTTCGGTCGGCAGGGGGACACGGAGCCGGCAAGCAGGCTCATCGGGACCGGTCTATTTGCGGCGCTTTTGATTCCCTCCGTCACGGGGCCGGCTGGTTGGAGAGCCGGATGTTGGAGAACTTTGACGGATGCAAATGGGAGACTGGTGCCACTTCCAAAAAAGAAGCCGCCTTTGGAAGCTGGTTGTTGGAGTGGGAGACGGAGGCCAGCTGAACCGGGGACGTCTTTGAAGTGGTGCGGAAGAGGGCAGGTGAACGGACGGAG
This sequence comes from Lipophrys pholis, assembly GCF_963383615.2. Lineage (NCBI taxonomy): Eukaryota > Metazoa > Chordata > Actinopteri > Blenniiformes > Blenniidae > Lipophrys > Lipophrys pholis. Next base: position 7,459,669 of record NC_137645.1, on the reverse strand, counting down.
CAGGAGGAGGAGGAGGGCGCCTGTTGACCCAACCGACTGGGAACGGAACCAGCAGATACAAAATGATGTCGGCGCACGATAATCCAAGGTACACGGAGCAAACATTCACATGGTTGCATTTTTCCATTGTTTCCATGGAGATGGACTCAGACTGCTTTCAAAAAGTTCAGTTTTCCCCATTTTCATGGGGATGGAGTCTGACTGTTTTCAAAAAGTTGCATTTTCTCCCCGTTTACAAGGAGATTTTTCAAAAAGTTTGTGTTTGTAGCATTTCCGATAACTTTTCCATGGAGATAGCACTTTTTAAAATGATGATATTTTTCCATCACAAAGACGAAGAAAAGTTTTGTTTTTTTTTGCCATTTCCATGGAGACAAAGTCGGCCCACTTTCGAAAAGTTGTGTTTTCCCCCATTTCCAGGGAGACTGAGACAGAGCTTTTTCAAAAAGTTCAGTTTTATAACTCATTACACAGGGATGGAGCATTTTCAGTAACTTCTGTTTTCACATGTTTCCACATAGTCAGAGTTGGACCATTATCCAAAAGTTACACGTTGGAAACCATTTTCAAAAAGTTGTGTTTTTCCCCTCCTTTTCCACCGAGACTGAGACAGAGCGTTTTCGAAATGTTGCATTTTCCCATCATTTAGACTAAGCCAAAGTCATTTCTACAAAGCTGTCGTCATAGCGTTTTTGAAAAGTGACGGGTTTTTTTCTACCAAGTCAATGGATACAGAGCTGGAAGCATTTTCAAAAAGTTCCATTTTTGGGGTGCTGTTTTTGGAAAGTTTTGGTGATTCTGAGCGCCATTGTAATGCAAACTGGATGCAAAAACACTCAAAGTTTTCCGCTTTTTCTTGAAAACATAGAACAGAATAGAACAGGATAGAATAGAATAGAATAGAATAGAATGGGCATAGATAACGAGCTAGATTAAACACAATAGAAATACAATCTATTGTACTCACAAAGCAAAAACTATGTTAAAAATCACAAACGTTTTCAGACTGTGAGGGAACAGGATGTTGCTTCGTATCGTTAAAAAACTTCCGCGGTATTCCATTAAGCCGCTCGCCCATGTTTTAAACACGGAGCCAGAAAACTGCGCCACGTCTAAAGGAGATCACCGGCTTTCAGACCGGGCGCCATTTAACCCCCCCGACATCCCCGCCGCTCCGGCCTGAAGAGCGTTTTTGGCCGGCGTTCCGAGGGAACCACACTGCCGAGGCCTTGGAACGTCTCCCCACAAATGTTTTTGGCGAAAAACCGACACAGCGTATTATATTTTTAATAGCAAAGCTGTTGTTTGTCGGAGAATTACCTCGGAGAGTACTACTACTACTACAAACAGCAAAAAGACGACGGCCAAAAAGTACTGGAAGGATCTCTGGGAAGAAAAAACAAAAACAATTAGAGGAATCTGGGAAGTCTGTACGATGGATTTCCGTCGGGCCGACGCGCGTTGCTGTTGTCGCCGCGGCGAGCAAACACCTTCCCGGCGGGAACGCCGCCGGTTCTCTTCCCCCGCCGCCAGATTGATCTGTGCGATGGGCCGAGATAGCCGGGAGCGCCGGCCACATCTATTCACTGAATAAGTGCTGCGACAAGCTGTTCTTTCAGGGGCAACAATGGGCTCCCTAATAGCTCCAGTTTGTCTCAGTTAAGAACAACAACCTCCCCCCTTCGCTTTTACACACACACACACACACACACACACACACACACACACACACACACACACACACACACACACACACACACACACACACACACACACACACACACACACACACACACACACACACACACACACACACACACACACACACACACACACACACACACACACACACACACCTCTCACTCTCCACCCACCAAGTAACTCCTCAATCCCGCTCAATTCAATTCAACTGTATTTCTACGGCGCCAAATGCAACGCGGCCAATTCGGGGTGCTTTTACACTGAAAAACCAACAATTTAACATGAGCAAGCGGCGACGTCGGGAAGGACAAATCCCCTTTTAACAGGAACTTTTTTTTTTTTAGAGTGGAGAATTTTTGAAAACTCCGCCTCGACGAGGACGTCGTAGTGTCGATGCCAATTCTTTTCGCTTTTTTTTTCCACTTAGATCGAGCGATATTTTCAAAATACAACGCGCCTGAAGTGAAGAAAAGAGAAATTCCTTACAAACTAAAGACGAGGTGAAGCTGTTCGCACTGAATCTATAAATAAACGTATTAAAAATAAATAAATAAATAAATAGACTTGCTGTTAAACCTGACCTTGCCTGTAAAGATGCCCGTCATTGATTTTTCTTTACCGCGATACAAACTAATTAAAATCTCAAACTGAACAGGTCAGGACCACCACTCTACATAAATACTTTTATTTTTTTTCTCGAACACTTAAACGTAAAGTGACGCCACAAACCCCGGCGGTAATTATGATTAAATGCAAACCTGCCAGCTTGTGTACATCAGCATGTTTACTGAGGGTCCGCGGGTAATGCGATGCATTATTGATCAACGCCTCCGCCCGCAAGGCCGCGCCGACGCCTCAGGAAACAGGATATGACATTTCCACGCCGTGGCTCTCAAGCAGAATAGCTGAGCGTCACATATGGCGGCTAATTGACAAACGACGCAGGTTTCCCTTATTTTTTATTATTTATTTATTTTCCCCCGACGCTGCAGAGATCTGTGAAGCCGGCGAAAAGTAGGACGAGTGCGAGAAGGAAGGTAGGGATGGAGGGAGGAGGGAGGAGGACAAACAAAGCAATTACATGACTCAGGAAAGGGGGTGCCATTATTTTGTTGCGCGTCCTACTTCTGATTCGGTTGTCCACTTTGATTGCGCCTTTATTTTGAAGCAGGCTTTGTTTACTTGGAGGTAATAGTCCAATCAGTGACATTAGCCAATCTAGTACATGTTAAACCAGGTTTTTTATATATATCTAAAAAAAAAAAATATATATATATATATATATACACATCTGCCATATGCAGCTACCCCTCAAAAATCCCTGCCCCCACCTCGACACCACGTAATTGTCGTTAATCAGGAGTTTACATCTGGATTACCGTAATTTCTGGACTATAAGTCTCTTTTTTTTTTTTACTTTTACTTTATTCAGTATAAACAAAGCATATATATGAAGATGTAACGTAAAATCACACCAGTTTCAATGTACGGTCGACGTAATAGGAACCCTAGTACCTGTACTTCTACATACAACTTTTCAGTAAAGATAAATCTAACGTCAGAATCTATGTAGATTAAACTGATATCATAGACGTTTGTCCAATAGAACAAACGGTGCACTTACGAAAACAGACGTTGGCAACAGAACACATTAATATAAAGAATAGAAAAGTTTTAAAAAAACGTGTCGAGTTTCAGTTAAACAACGACGCGGCAAATTTTTACCGGTTAGCAAGCGTCATGCCACTGACAGACGTGTGGTGCGTTCAGGTGCATCACGTAAATCCGACCTTTTATTCAGGTTTCAGTCACATATAACACACTGATGGATCCTTCCACCCCGCTCCCCATCACCCCCCCCCCCCCCCCCCCCCCGATGGTGATAATTAGGGCTATTCTGACACTATTCCAGTTGTTGACTTTGGATGCGGCGGCCGGGTCGTCATTACCGCCGCCGCCGCCGCTCTCACCTGCCTCTTTTACCTGCATGAGAGGCCACTTGACACCTTCCGACAGTGTTCCAGGAACGATTTTTCTCTGCGGAAAAATACAACCATCTGCGACAAATGCTTGACGTGCGACACATAAATACCTTTGAAAGACTTCCCGCCCCCACGTATTTTACTTAAAGGACCATCTTTGCATGTTTCACACGATGATAAACCTCTCCCGCATACATAATACCAGAAGGGACTTGTTTTTATAGCGTGCAATACATTTTTTTTCCAACCTTGCAGTCAGTCGCCATTTATTTCTTTTAGCATGCATTAAAAAAATCAACGCAAAGAGAGAGCTTTAAATAAAAAATTCAAATAAATAAAAAACCTCTCAGCTCCTCCATTTCCTTTTGTCTTTATCTGACGGAGCGCACCGATAAAACCCTCGATGGCACCGAGCGGGCTCGTCAAACACACAAATCTAAACACGCTGTATTGTTAAAAACGACGACCATCAATCGCGGGAGAGGACCAATAAGCGCCCCCCCGCCCCCCCGCCCCGCCGCTCGCAAAGACAGAAATGCGCGGAGGAGAACGCGCTTATGCCGAGTTTCCCGGGGAAATGACGGAACCGCCCTAAAGCAAAGCTGCTGCAATTTGCGGTTAATGGACTGGAGCGCGTAGAAAGTGCTGGCGTGCCCCTTTAAATAACGCGGCGGCGGGACGATCGCGGGGAACACATTTACTCCGGGAATCTGCATTGTTGTTCCGACAGATTTTTCTGAATCGCTACCCGAGGAATCTACGCCTCCGAGTCTGGTTCTGCAGGTTTCCATCGCTTTAGTGGTCAAATACAAACATTCCAAAACAACCTGTTTTCGTCAACGATATACGAGAAGCCTTGGTACAACAAATAAATACTCAGATGTCCTCACGTACTGATCTTTAGCGGCTCGGCAATACCGAGTAGCAGAATGAGTATTTATTAAATGCCATATATCCTCCTCAATACACACGATACATGAAGGTTATGCATTGCCTGGAATATTTAGTACAGAGCATCGCTGTTGTGTGAGGCCTGAGACTCTTTAGCATGTATCATGTAGCATCGCTGCTCTGTGAGGCCTGAAACTCTTTCAGGCCTCAAGCACCAGCGATGCTACATGCTAAGGCATGTAACATCGCTGGTGCTTGAGGCTTGAAATTCTTTAGCATGTAGCATTGCTGTTGTGTGAGGCCAGACACTCTTTAGCATGTAGCATTGCTGTTGTGTGAGCCCTGAAACTCTTTAGCATATAGCACGTAGCACCGCTAGTGTGTGAGGCCTGATACTCTTTAGCATGTAGCACGTAGCATCTCTCTCATGTCTACCTGCTGCTGACGTTGCTGACGGAAGACGTCACGCAGTACTCTCCAGCTTGTATCATGTATATTTTACCAGTACAAGTAGTCCGTGCAGTATCGGACCCGATACCGCCGCGTCCCCGTGTAATTACGCTCCCCGCTGCCCCGACGGTCAGCATTCAGCTGTGCTTTCTCAGGAAATCAAATCTTAGAAAGGCGATTTGCTGCGTGTCAAACAAGCGAGGACAATACCCGCACCTCGGGTGGCGTTCGCGTCGATCGGTAGAATAACAAAGTACCCAGCAGGCTTCCCTGTAACCCGGCCTATTGAGAAGCCATTACACCGTAATCCTGGATGTGGGTTCTGACATCTCCGCTACCAGCGTACGTGGGCGGAAAGGAACAAGTGAACAAAGGACAATGCAGCTTGTAATCCTGTTAAAGGATTAAGCGCTCCGCTACACACACACACACACACACACACACTCTCTCTCACACACACACACACACACACACACACACACACACACACACAGATGCTCACGTGCACACACGTCTTGTTTGGGAGCATCCCTCTGACTTCCACTTCTTCATTAACCTCGACACTCGGGCTTAACATCGTTACACAAACAGCCTCGGAGACACCTGGAACCCTCACTCGAGACACGAGACCCGGGCTTTAGCAGGCAAGCCGAGACCGACGACTCAAGTGAAAATGCATCGTTTTTGGGTTGTTTTTTTTTGCAATTTCGTTTTGGAAAGGTTTCGCGTTTACGCGGCAATGTGTCAAAAACGCCGTGTTTCCATGGACACGATGTAGTTTGTCGTTTTCCTCCCGTCACTGAGAAGACAGGCCTTGATCGTTTTCAGAAAGTTGCCTTTTTGTCTATCTACAGGGTGTTTTCAAAAAGTTGCATTTTCCTCCGTTTCCAGAGAGACGAAGTAAATTATTGCGTTTTTCTCTGTTTACAAGAAGATCGGGGTTGCGATGTTTTAAAATATGTGCGCTTTCATGCATTTTAACGGAGACGGAAGAAATTGCGTTTTGCTCTGTTTCCATGGAGATGGAGGGTTTTCAAAAAGTTGCATTTTCAGTCCAATCCATGGAGACAGAGCCAGAGTGTTTTCAAAAGTTTGCGTTGTTCGGCGTTTCAATGAGACGGAGTAGGATAATTTTCCAAAATTTGCACTTTCCTACATTTCCATGGAGACGGAGGGTTTTCAAAAAGTTGCACTTCACCCCCATTTCAATGGCGAGAGAACTGAAGCGTTTGCAAAAATTGGTCATTTCCTCCGTTTGCATGGAGATGGTGCATTTTCAAAAACGTACACCTCCGCGCACCGTCGTCGGCATAAACGTTCACCCAAAATGTTCCGTTGTGCATTTTCACTTGAAATCGTCGCCGTGGAAACGGAGGCCTCAGGCTTCACACATTTGCGAAGAGTTTAAGCTGACAAAGACCCCAAAAAAAAGAAAAGAAAAGAAAAGAAAAAAAAAAAAAAAAGAAAGAGCGCTAAGCCACTCTCTCTCCCTCTCTCTGATCCGGTCGCATTGATCGTCGGCGAGTGGCGGAGACGCCAGCAACAAAAAGTTTGCCGAATCAATCGGTTAATCCACACGGCGCTCCGTCCCGCGGCACTAATGATCCGACTGGAGGCAAATACATGGCGGCGGTGCAGAGCGACGCTCCCGGGGGGGGGGGTGGGGGGGGGTCTGCCGTCATCCCAGCGCCGGGGGATCGACTCCACCTGTCCGCACGTCGTCGGGTCCGCGGTTCATCCGAGCAGAAGAAGCGGTGACTTATTCATGATCTCGATATGTTAAGCGAGCAGCTTATCAATGCGGCCAAGAGCAGAACAAACCATCAATTATTAAAACGCCTATTTAGCCTCCGCTGAGCTTCCAAACTGGGAACCAGGTCACCGCGACCAGAGGGGGGGGGGTGTTCCCGCGCCTCAGTTCTCCTTTTCGGGTCAGTTTGTTTTGAAAACTTTGATTCAAAAATGTGACGAGGGAATCGTAACAAGGCAAAATCAAGGAAAGATGGAAAAGTGTTTCCTCTTTTCTACAGGAAAGTCGGGGTTTTGAACTGATCCGCTGCGCGAACAAAACAAACTCGCAAGTTCCCGCAGCTGAGAAGAGCAGAAATGTCGGTCTTACCTGTCGATGCCAGGAGAGTTCGAGGGTTTGGAGAAGAAGACGTGTGCAGAGTCCATGGAACACAAGAACACAGAAACAAACCGGATCATTAGTCACGGAAAACACCAATTACACTTTGTCATGATGTCGTGGTCGACTCCTCGTGATGGGAGGAGTCAATGTAGTCATGTGACGTGGTTGTTTTGTGCGCCTCTGTGGTTGTTGTGCGTCTCCCTCTGGTTGTTGTGCGTCTCCCTCTGGTTGTTTTGCGTCTCTCTGTGGTTGTTTTGCGTCTCTCTGTGGTTGTTTTGCGTCTCTCTGTGGTTGTTTTGCGTCTCTCTCTGTGGTTGTTTTGCGTCTCTCTCTGTGGTTGTTGTGCGTCTCCCTCCGGTTGTTTTGCGTCTCTGTGGTTGTTTTGCGTCTCCCTCTGGTTGTTTTGCGTCTCTCTGTGGTTGTTTTGCGTCTCTGTGGTTGTTTTGCGTCTCTGTGTGGTTGTTGTGCGTCTCTCTGTGGTTGTTTTGCGTCTCTCTCTGGTTGTTGTGCGTCTCTCTCTGGTTGTTGTGCGTCTCTCTCTGGTTGTTGTGCGTCTCTGTGGTTGTTGTGCGTCTCTGTGGTTGTTGTGCGTCTCTGTGGTTGTTTTACGTCTCTGTGGTTGTTGTGCGTCTCTGTGGTTGTTTTACGTCTCTGTGGTTGTTTTACGTCTCTGTGGTTGTTGTGCGTCTCTGTGGTTGTTTTACGTCTCTGTGGTTGTTTTACGTCTCTGTGGTTGTTGTGCGTCTCCCTCTGGTTGTTTTACGTCTCTGTGGTTGTTTTACGTCTCTGTGGTTGTTGTGCGTCTCCCTCTGGTTGTTTTACGTCTCTGTGGTTGTTTTACGTCTCTGTGGTTGTTGTGCGTCTCCCTCTGGTTGTTGTGCGTCTGTGGTTGTTGTGCGTCTCTGTGGTTGTTTTACGTCTCTGTGGTTGTTTTGCGTCTCTCTGTGGTTGTTTTGCGTCTCTCTGTGGTTGTTTTGCGTCTCTGTGGTTGTTTTGCGTCTCTCTGTGGTTGTTTTGCGTCTCTCTGTGGTTGTTTTACGTCTCTGTGGTTGTTTTGCGTCTCTCTGTGGTTGTTGTGCGTCTCCCTCTGGTTGTTGTGCGTCTCTCTGTGGTTGTTGTGCGTCTCTCTCTGGTTGTTTTGCGTCTCTCTCTGTGGTTGTTGTGCGTCTCTCTCTGTGGTTGTTGTGCGTCTCTCTCTGTGGTTGTTGTGCGTCTCCCTCTGGTTGTTGTGCGTCTGTGGTTGTTGTGCGTCTCTGTGGTTGTTGTGCGTCTCTGTGGTTGTTTTACGTCTCTGTGGTTGTTGTGCGTCTCTGTGGTTGTTTTACGTCTCTGTGGTTGTTTTACGTCTCTGTGGTTGTTGTGCGTCTCTGTGGTTGTTTTACGTCTCTGTGGTTGTTTTACGTCTCTGTGGTTGTTTTACGTCTCTGTGGTTGTTGTGCGTCTCCCTCTGGTTGTTTTACGTCTCTGTGGTTGTTTTACGTCTCTGTGGTTGTTGTGCGTCTCCCTCTGGTTGTTGTGCGTCTGTGGTTGTTGTGCGTCTCTGTGGTTGTTTTACGTCTCTGTGGTTGTTTTGCGTCTCTCTGTGGTTGTTTTGCGTCTCTCTGTGGTTGTTTTGCGTCTCTCTCTGTGGTTGTTGTGCGTCTCTCTCTGGTTGTTTTGCGTCTCTCTCTGTGGTTGTTGTGCGTCTCTCTCTGTGGTTGTTGTGCGTCTCCCTCTGGTTGTTGTGCGTCTGTGGTTGTTGTGCGTCTCTGTGGTTGTTTTACGTCTCTGTGGTTGTTGTGCGTCTCCCTCTGGTTGTTGTGCGTCTCTCTGTGGTTGTTTTGCGTCTCTCTGTGGTTGTTTTGCGTCTCTCTCTGTGGTTGTTGTGCGTCTCTCTCTGGTTGTTGTGCGTCTCCCTGTGGTTGTTTTGTACCATTTTGTGTCTCATGTATATCTGTGTTTTGTTTTTGTCATTCTTTATCTCTCTCTAGTTGTTTTACCTTCTTTTGTATTCATTTAAATTCTTTCTGTAGTTGTTTTTACCTTCACCAGTTGGGCAACGGTTGTGTTTTTGTCCGTGTGTTTTCATTCATCTATTAATGAATGGGACACTGCCAACTCCAGTCCCCGCCCCCTTTCTCCACTCTCAGCCAATCACACGCCGGCTCACTAACGACGTCCTCAAGCAACAAATAAGAACGTGATTTAACCTCAACATAGCAGCAACCTGAAGCCATTCAAATGACAACTTGATGGAAGGAGTGGCGTAGCCGATCAATTAACCCTGTAATCCCATTGGTTTCCATGGCGACAAATGTGGCGCTGGCGAAGGTACGCGCTCTACTAGTGCCCCTTCTAGTTCTCTTCCTGTAGTTGTGCCTGCGTGCGACGCCTCCTCTGAAACGTCACGCCGAGGCGTCACGCCGCGGCGCCCTCTCATTTCCACGGGCGCTATCTCACCGCGCTGAACCTCGCCATTCTCAAAACCACATCAATCACACGGCAGACTTGCATTACTTTCCAATAAGCCGGGAGTACGGCTCGACACCGGACGCGGATTCTTGAGGGACGGACATTATTACACCGTGTCATCCGGATGTGGACGGGGAATGTCAGGCCCTCGAGGTCACGCCAATTTATATCCGATCTGTCGGGGACGATTTATACGGCGCGGGGACGCCTCGACCTCAGTGTCGAGGCGTCTGATTATCTCCTCAGCGTAAATCCCAGGAATCGGCTGGACGCGCGCGCACTTGTTTTCCGCCGCGCGGCGCTTTATTAGAGCTCACAGTCCAATTTGTCGGCGTCTCGCCGCTGAAGTGGCTGCGGTCGGATTTGACGTGAAACACATGGGGAGAGGAGACGCGGCGACAAATCGCCGGCGGGGGAAGGGATTTAAATGAAAGCGACGGACGACATTAAGAGAAATGTAAAAATCTGCTCTCCGCGCGAACGTGTCGGCGATAAACTGCTGCTTCCAAAGGTCACGGCTGTTGCTTCATTTCTCGGACTCAAAGAAATCCGGTGGAAATGGAAATGTTGCACACTCGGCGATAAGAGGGGGATTCTGTGATGTAGTGGGAGGATGATTGTGCCCAGCGTCGCTTTTTAAGGTTAAGTTGACAACAGGAAGTGGTTGTCGTGCCAACAGTTACTGTCAATAAAGACTTTGCCCCCGGGGACGAGCAGTTTTAGGCAGAACTACAGTGACGTCATAGGAGAGTGACACACACACGTAATGTGAACATGAACTCGGACAGTCACATTTCCACAAACTTCCACATTTTCATAAAGTTGCACCCCGGAGTGAGAGTTAAAGGGTTGTCAAAACGTTGTGTTTTTCTCCGTTTCCAGAAAGACAGTGTTTTCAAAAATGTGCGTTTTCCCCGTTTCCATGGCGTCAAGACCATTTTCAAAAAGTTGCAATTTGCCCCTTTTTTCATGAAGTTGCATCTCCCCCCCCCCATTTCAACAGAGCTGGTCAGACTGTTTTTACTCCCGTTTCACCCCCATTTTCCACGGAAAGAAAAAAAAGAGTGTTTTCAAAAATGGGCATTTTCCTCCCGTTTCCATAGAGACTGAGTTGGACCATTTTCAAAAAGTTGCGTTTCCAGCGACTCCGAGCACCGTCATTGTGGAAACGGTCCCCTAAAATGCACCGAAAGTTTTCCGTTTTCACTCGAAAACCTCGTAAACACACTTAAGTTTTTCTTTACTACGTCACGCGAGAGTGACAACGCTGCGACTCGGTGGCGGAAACTGACCTCCTCCATCGCGCGGCGGAAACACGCCATCTTTGTTCCCGACGTTCCCAATCCGCGCTCCGGGAACAAGTCCAGCCGTTTCTCTCTGATTTCAGGCAATGCGTGGCGGTTATGCTGCAAGTTCTTTGAATCGATTCTCAATCCCGCTACACGGACTTCCACAAACTTCCCTCTAAAGATGAAAAAACTTCACGCAAATACCCCCTCCACCCTCCACCCCCACCCCCCCACGACTCCAAATGGGCTGAACTACACAAGATCCCCCACGCAGTGATGTTGACATGCTTCCTCAGTCTATTTGAGTGTAATCCCCCCAAGTGTCATAGATGATTCATGTAAGCTCTCCTCGCTCGTAGAGCAACCGGCTCCGGGCTCGCCTGTGAATCTTTTACAATTTTCGCCGCGTGTTTACGGGCCGGATCACTTTTTTTAAACGTCAAGTTGTTTGGTCTTTTCTTGCAAATGTGGCGCGGCCGCGGTGCCGGCAGAGGCGGTAAACACTCAATCTCCATTGGCGGTGGAACGTGGCAGCGGACCCGACAAGCTGTGTACTCATCAAAGGCGGACTGGAGTGGCTCGGCGAGGGATTCGTTCCTGGCCGCCGCGGCCACGCAGCATCAGAACGCCTCCGCGCGCACTCCCACGCCGCAAATATTAACGCGGCTACCTGCTGCATGTCAGTTTGGATCACTTGAGAAGAGAAGCGGCTGAGGAGAATGCTCACCGGGGCACTGAGTCAGCGTTTCCATGGAGACGCAGGTCCATCGTTCTCGAAAAGTTGCGCATTGCTCCCGTTTCAATGCAGACGAAGTCTGAGTGTTTTCAAAAAGGTGCGTATTCCTCTCGTTTGTATGGACTCGGATTATTTTTGAAAAATTGCATTTTTCCCCCTTTTCTTGGAGACAGGAATTTCAAAAAAAAAGTTGCATGTTCCTGTTGTTTCCACGAAGCAGTCGGAGCGTTTCAAAAACTTGCCTTTTTCTACTCGTTTCCAGACTGACTCTGAGCATTTTTCCCTTGTTTCCATGGACACTGAGCATTTTCAAAAAGTTGCGTATTGCTTCTGTTTCAATGGAGATGAAGTCTGAGTGTTTTCAAAAAGGTGCGTATGCCTTCCGTTTCACAGAGAAAGTCAGACTGTTTTCAAAAAGTAGCATCTCGCCCCATTTACGTGGACACGGAAGTCGAGCATTTTCAAAAGGTTGTGTAGTACTCGTGTCTCCTCAGAAACAAAGCCTGATTGTTTTCAAAAAGATGCATATTCCCTTTGCTTATATGGACTCGAAAAATTGCTTTTTTTCCCTGTTTTCTTGGAGACGGGAATTTCTAAAAAAGTTGCACAAAGGAGTCGGAGCGTTTCAAAAACCTGCCCTTTTCTGCCTATTTCCAGACTGACTCTTAGCATTTTTGAAAAGTTGCATATTCCTTCCGTTTTCTAGAGATGTTTTCAGAAAGTAGCGTCTTGGCCCATTTTCACAGAGACGGAGGTCGAGCATTTTCAAAAAGTTCCTGACCTCCTTTGTTTTTAACTTCCTGTTTGTGTTGCAGTTTTTAAAAAGATCCCAGGTTTAATCCGACCATCATGACTCAACTTCCCCTTGTTTTTTATTCAGCTTTGATTTTTTGAAGGACCGAGACAGAAAATTGCTAAGCCATCGTCCCCCCCACCCCGATCCTCCGTCCATCTCCCATGACAAGATAAACACCACCCTGACGAGAGGCACCCGTCCGACCCGAGGGAGCCTCCGGAGACGAGAAGAAGCGACACTTCTCATGATGGCACAAGTCCAACAGAAGACACTTTTTTCTTTCACGCGCTCATTAACTTTAAGATTGACTTTTTTTTTTTCTTCCCAGTTTAATGTCAGATCAAGTGTAACCTTAAAAAATTTTTTTTTTAAGGTTTTTAAAAAGTAAAAATTTCTTAGGCGCTTGGCATTTGGCTAAGCCCCGCCCCCTCAGCTGCTGCTTCTAAGTGCCTGAGATTTTTTCCTTTTTTTCTGAAAAACAAATTCTCAATTCAACCAATTTTAATTAAGACATTTGAATAATAATTTTTTTAAATTTTTATTATTTTTCAAATTTATTTATAGAGCACTTTTAAACAACTTCAGCTGAAGCCGGAGTGGTTTTCATGAAGAGACTAATAACAATAACATAACAAAACAATAAAAACCGGCGTAGAATCAAAAAGTTTGCTAAATATTTTACGAGTTATTTTAGCTATTTTGCATTTTAGCAATTTTATATTGAATAAAAAAGGTGGTGTTTTTTTTCTTCCTTTTCCTTTTTTCAAAAAAAGTTAAGAAATTAAAAAGTTGCTGTGGTTGATTTTTTTTTTTCTTTTTTCACAATAAAAAGAATTTTTTTTCTTTCAAAAAGTTATTCTCAGTCCAACCTGTCTCCGGGGACATTGACCATTTCGTGTCCGTTATGTTTTCGTCTCCTCGAACGTGGTTGGAAAAAACCCGAATTTGTCCAGATCCCTGGACGAGCCGCCGCTGGAGCGTAAAAGACAGCGGATCAATACCTGCCGTCTTCTCAGAATATTTTAGCTCCAAGGCCGCTGGATTTCCAACCGGAAACCCCTCGGCGAGCGCCGCGGCAGACGTGACGGTGACGGAAAGCCGCCGGATGTCCTCTCCTGCACAAACAAAAGACCTCGTTCCGGCTTCTGTCGGGGGGGGGGGGGGGGGGGGGGGGGGGTTGACTTCTACGTCCGAACGCATCACGCGGCACCGTCGCGGCGGGAACTTTTGAGCTTTGATACAATCCAGAAGCTTCATTTTCCCGCGAGCGGAGACGGATATTTACAGACCGCAAGGGGGGGGGACTGGCGGTGGGGGGAAGATCCCAGATAGATTAATGATACTGTAAGAATACGTGACCTTCTCCGGGAGTCTACGAGGCCGCGGAGCGACGAGGGTTCAGACAAGCTACACAAATGATTCATCAAGCGGCGGCCGATGGTCAAGGTTTGCCGCGTCTATATCCAAGAAAATGCCGCTTTTATTTTTTATTTTTTTCCCTCTCCTTACGAACACAGAGTCTCGGAGAGAACTTGAGGTCCCAGGTGGCCGAAGCTGATGGCCGGGTTACGTCCTCCATCGCTCAGTCGTCCTTCGAACACGGAGGAGTCGTAGGCACTCGTGGTCGCACTTTTATGGACGGTGGAAACTTTTAAACAAACGATGCGGCTGTTCCACCAGTACAGTGTTTTTAATCTGCTGGAAACTGACGCCGGCGGCGGGATTGCTGGACGCGAAAAGACAGAAGGCCGTTGCTCTCCGGTCGACGCTACGTTCCGATGTCATTGGAAAAGACGCTCGTCTCTCGATCGGTCAACTTCTTGAAACAAATCCCATAATATGCAAAAATGGACTTTCTAATGGTTTTGTAAAGGGCCTATTTATCGTGCTAACAATTAGCCACCACCGGCTAAAGGGGCGGGACTTCCGTTTTTGATCCGGACCAATCGGGTTTCTACTCCACCATCCTCTGTGGTCAGTGTTCGTTTTGGGCGATGGCGACCCCCAACAGCTGCCCGTTGGTCGAGGCGGTTTTGGCCCGCGGCGTGAAACCAAAACAAACCGAGTGCCGAGTCGAATCCCCCGGAATATCCGGGCGTGACGAAAACACCTCGGAACACCTCGCGTCAAGTTGTTGAAAGTCTGGAGACCTTTAATGAGGCCAAATCCGAGGAGCGTGAACGCGGGGGGGGGGGCGTCCCGATTCCAGCTCGCCTCCGACCTTGACGGGCGAGCGTGTCAGCGAGGCCCGGGCGCCAGAGGAAGCTGCCTAATGGGCAAGTTGCAGGCGGGGGGTTGCCAGGTCTGAGCCTGCTTGATATTCACAGCTGGAGAGGACGATGGGGGAGGAGGAGGAGGAGGAGGAGGAGGATGAGAAAGGAGGAGAATACATATTGACAGCATCACTGGAGGTGGAGGTGGGGGTGAGATTCTGCTTCTATTATCTCTACCATCTTGGTGCACCACCTTTGGCCCTTCTCCATCACGTTCTTTTATTTATTTCTACTCCTGTTTGCCTCCGTCTCCATACCCCTCCACCCCTCCATCTCCATACCCCTCCGTCTCCATACCCCTCCACCCCTCCCGGGCTTGTTGTGTCCAGCGTGGCCTAATTTGCTTTTGCTGCCGAGTCGCGGTCATTTCCTCCGTCTCCTGCTCCAGGATGGTGTTATTACCGCGGAACAATGCGGTGGCGCCGCACTCCGGGGGGGCCTCGTCGTGCTTTCAAAAACACTCTCCCAACGCTGCCGGCCCAATTTTAACCTTCAGATAACGATTTCATATGAAAACGCAAAATTTTCATTGCGTTTCGAGGGTCCGTTTACGCGGTTTTTGGAAAATTGCTCCCGAGGTGGAATTTTTCTGAAAATGCCCCGACTCCATGTAAACAAGGAAAACGCAACTTTTCACGAACGCGCCGACTTCGTCTGCATGGAAACACGGGGGGAAATGCAACTTTTCGTAAAAGCCCCGACTCCGTCGCCGTGTAGATGGTAGAAAACACAACTTTTCGTAAAACCGTGTCAATGGGGGAAAAACACAACTTTTTGTAAACGCTCTGACCGTCTCCATGTGAACGGAGGAAAGGTGACAGATTATTTTCAACATTCTAAAGACTTGGCTCCCGTCATGACGTCAATATAAAAGAATTCCAGATTGAAAATTGCACAATCAGCAGTTCTACTATTGGATTCTACGTTTTTTATTCTACATTCAGTTCCTTCGCTGCCTGACTTGGCAGTGACCTCGCCAATGAAATACAGCGCAGTAAAATGTAGCAGTAAATGCGATAAAACGACCAGGTGTTGCTTTAATACGGGGCGGGATGCTGGAAGTGAAAGGTAGCAGTGGGGGGGTCGGCATGGGGGGGGTTTACACAGGGACCGGATCGGCGGGGGCAAATAAACAGAGACAGAAGGCAGGAAAGATGGAGGGCGGTTCGCACTCCGTCAGCAGCTCTCTCATTAAGGACACTCGTTTCCTGGATTGCACGCAAACGGCGGAACGACTCCCACCGAACCCGGTTGGCTCGGAACCCCCCCCCCCCCCCTCCATCGCCACTGCCGCCCTCGCACCTCTTTACTTCAAACTTACAAAGGAAACTAATTAATGGACTCTTCAGAGGCCATTAGATCCACAGCTTATTACTATTCAAGCCGGCCGGCCCTCTGAAATACTACTTTCATTACCACTTTTATGCCCCGGCGATAATCAGAATATGGCGGGATTACGAGGCCCGGAAACGTTGACGCAGCTGCGGCGGCGTTAGTGGCGCATGCATAAGTCCTACGGGCCATGGCGTGTCGAATCGGACCGGGTGGAAGGACCGCAATTGGGGTCAGACCCGAACACGGTTTTCTAAAGAGCTACGCGGTGGGGGGTGGGGGGGGGGGGTAAAACAGCAAATGTCAATAAATCCATCACGGTAAATGCCAGGTCCACACGAAGGAAATGTCATTGGTTCTTTATAATGAGGCCAAGGGAAGAAGAAGTGTGTGTGTGTGTGTGTGTGTGTGTGTGTGTGTGTGTGTGTGTGTGTGTGTGTGTGTGTGTGTGTGTGTGTGTGTGTGTGTGTGTGTGATCCCGACTGTAACTATTAGGTCATATGATCACTTCTTACTGACATGAAGTGACCTGGATGGTTTAATGCACCGTGACCCGGCGAGGCTGGGGTCAAATTACAATGACTAATCCATGCGCGCAGAGCAGCCACTGTAAAGAGACTGAGGCTCCGTCAACATGACACGGTGTTTAAGGGAAAGCTTTTGTAGCGTATTTGTAGCGTATTGAATGAAGTTACTGAAAACACAACTTTATGAAAATGCGCTGATTTCGTCTCCGTGGTAACACACCTTTTCGAAATCAGTTTCCGTGGAAAAAGGGGGGGACACAATGTTTTGGAAACGCCCCGACTCCGTCTCTTTGCCAAATGTCAAAAAATGCTTCTTTTTCATTGCTTCATCTCCGTGGAGACGAGAGCAAACAACTTTTTGAAAACGCCCCCAATTCCGACGTGGGATCGAGGGAAAATGCAACTTTTTGAAAACGTTCCATCTCTGTGGACACAGGGAGAAAATGGCTGAAATTTTACTTTTTTGCAAATGTTCTGATTCCATCTCTTTGAAAACAACAGAAAATTTAACTTTTTGAAAATACCCTTGACTCCGTCTTCGTGGAAACGGGAGAAAAATGCAACTTTTTGCAAACACAGTGTGTTCATGGCGTTTTCTTTTCTGCACGCGCGTGGGTGTGGTTTCACTACATGGATCCAAACAAACTATTTTTTTATGCTAATCCCTTGTAAATCTATATTTTCTTTTATTGTTGTGCAGTAAATCCAATGCCAGGAAGTACTGAGAGAGTGCGAGGTGTTTCAAATACACAATAAAGTGTTTTGTTTTTTTCACGAGGTAAGGTCACACGACGGCAAACCGCTTCTCCATAAACGAGGAGGTCGTCTGCATATTGTCTGATCCAGAGTCTTTCTGTTCAGCAACCCCCCCGGCCGTTGCTTTCACCCCCTTTATTCTGCCACAATAAAAAAAAATTAAATAAATAAAATTACCTTTCTATTAACATGGTTGTACAAATTCTTCTCCGCGGACAAAAGCCAGACAAAGCCACACAGTGTCCACTGAAGTACGGCCACTATTCACAATCGCTCTCGGGAGAATTATTCTTACATGGGTGTCGCTATACCCCCCCCCCCCCCCCCCCCGGCGCCCGGACAAAGCATCCATTCAGGCCGCCCTTCCATTCTCCTCCAAGGTTGACGCCTGAAAGTGGCGGCATTGTATCACTACCGAGAAGCGATCAGTCATTAGAAGACAGCTGGAACCATGTCGGATGGTACTGGATCACATAATTCATGACTAAAAAAATTTTTTTTTTAAATAAATCTGTCCCGCTCCTTCAACACAAAGCTTGAGATGTGGTCAGCGACAAAGATATTCGCAAAAGAAATAATAAAAGGCTGATATATACCACCGAGCTGTGCTTCATATTTGTGTGTGCGAGAGCAATGGCACAAAACTCCCACCTCCCAAAATGAATAACATCCGCGGGCTTTTATGGCGGCGAGGAGGCGAAAGTAATAGAGGATATGAGGAAATGCAAAAAAGGGGAGGAAGAGCGCGCGGGGAGAATGTTGAGAACGACTGATAAAGAGACCAGCCGCCGCTTTTTCTTTAAGCTATCAAACTGCCGCCGCCCTGGTTTCCTCGGCTCTCAGGCCCCGTTTTATTGTCGTTACTGTGACTGTCAAAATAAAACAACCAAGTCCCAGGAGAGTACGGACTGGGAGTTATGACACGGGAGGAAACGATCTGATTGTCCGTCTACTGAGCATGTGCAGAACGACTATCGACTAAGGTCGTGGTGCACACGACCAGGAGCTCCGTTTCAGGGAAGCTGGAATTTTCCCCCGTTTCCATGGAGACGGACTCAGAGTTTTCAAAAAGTTGTGTCTTCCCAGTTTCCGCAGAGATGGAGTTGCCCCGTTTCCATGGAAATGGAGTCTTTCCAAAAACAGGTGTTTTTCCCAGTTTCAACAAAGATGAAGTTGGAGGGTTTTCTAAAAGTTTCGTTTTCTACCATTGCCACAGAGACATGAGTCAGAGCATTTTCGAAGTTACGTTTTTCCTCGTTTCCATGGAGATGGAGCATTTTCAAAAAGTTGCGTTTCCCCCTCCCGTTTCAATTGGAACCTGTTTTCAAAAAGTTGTGTTATCCCAGTTTGGAGTGTTCCCCTGTTTCCATGGAGTCAGAGTTTTTCTTAAAGTAGCATATTTTCCTTGTTTACATGGCGTTGATGCATTTTCAAAAAGGTGCGTTTTATTCCCCGTTTTCACAGGGACAGAGTATATTCAAAAAGGTGCATCCCCCCGTTTCCATGGAGACGGAGTCGTAGCGTTTATGAAACTTTGGATTCTTCGGGTCATTTTCTAAAAGTCGCGCATCAGCAGAGGAACTGTGCATGCACAGTAGCAGCACTTCCACCCTTGAACATGGAAACAGAGCCTGAGCGTTTTCAAAAACTTCCACCTTGGGCGTTGGGTTTTCAATTGCCTGGAGGGCCATTGTGGAAACACAAAGCACAACCGACATCTTCCCACATTCTCTCCATCTTTTCATAAAAACCCTCCGGAGTTTCGTCTCATCCTTTCGCGACACAATTGCGTCCATAAACAAGCCCTCGTGTGCAGGCGCAGCTTTTTAAACGTGGGGCTTCATCCTTAATCCCCCGCTCTCTTGATGCTTGTTTTCCAGCTGTAAGCCCCACGCGGCGTGCTCGGGATTCCAGCGGCCGAGTCTCCCTGGTAGATTTTATCGTTAATCCTGGCAGAAAAGAATGACGGAGAAACGACAAAAAAAATAATAAAAAAATGTTTGGCTACTGATACCTCGCTAATGCCCCGACAATCCCGCCAGACTCGTCGTACGTCGTCCCAGTGGACGCCGCCGCCGCCGCGCCGCCGGAGAAATCCCCTAAGTCCTCAGCGTTTTCGAACAAAGTCACCTTACTAACAACCGCCATTAAATCTGTGGCGATTTGTGCCGCGGCTGAAGGTTGATGGCGGAAGTTTCTCTTGAAAAAGTCTCCCGACTTTGACGGAATTGATGTGAATCGCCGGAGGACCCGTTTACACAACGTCTGAAGTGAAAATGCATCGATTTGGTGAGTTTGTTTCGGAAAAGTTTTGAAAAAAGGCTGAAAATTAACAAGACGTTATAAATGTTAACTATGGGAGTACACGACGCTATGATCCGTAGTAGCAGCGTTTTCACCGTCTACATGGAGCCGGAGCATTTTGAAAACGTATTCCAAAAAAATTTGTTCTTAGAAAATTTGTGTTTTCAAAAAGTTGTATTTTCAAATCTGTTTCCACAGAGGTAGAGCATTTTGAAGAAGTTTTTCCCTAGTTTCCATGAAAATGGAGTCTGAGCATTTTCAAAAGATTGCGTTTATCCTTGTTTCCACGGAGATGGAGCATTTTCAAAAGGTTCCACATTAGTAGTCGTTTTCAAAAAGTTGCGTTTTAAGTGGCTCAGTGCACCGTAGTCGTGTAAACCGACAAGTAAAACGCTACGGAAATTTACCCTTCTGCACTGAACCGGTTACACGGAACCGGAACATTTTCAACAAGTTGCGTTTCCACAGAGACAGGAGCATTTTCAAGAAGTTGTGTTTTCTTATTTCCACATTGATGCAGTACTGTCAATAGTCGCATCTTCCCCCTGTTACACGGAGTAGGCCTCGGAGCCTTTTCAAAAAGTTCCACCTCAGTCGTCAATTTTCAAAAAGTTGTGTTTCCAGTGGGTCTCGAGCACCAAAACGTTACTACTCTGCTTCGGCTAGTAGCTAAAGTTTAGTACTCGTATCAGTACCAGCATGTAGCTAAAGATGAGTACTCATATCGGTACTGGGGGCGTACACAGTATTGGCAAGTAGCCAAGGTACTAACCTTGGCTACTTTCCAATACTGTATCGATACTCTGCATTAGCGAGTAGCTAAATGTTAGTACTCGTATTGGTACTCGATATCGACAAGTAGCTAAAGGTTAGTACTCCTATCGGTACTCGGTGTTGAGAAGTACCTAAAGGTTTTCATAAACCGTCCAGTTGGGATTAATGTCGCGTTAATCTCGGTACTTCAATCACATCAGATGTGTGTATTTTCTTCTCCAGGAGTCTTCAAGGAGTCTTCAAGGACGAGTACAAACCTTCTGCCACACAAGCTTCCAGTTTAATCTTAAGAGCGTGAAAATACTTCCAGGCTGACAGGAAAAACACGTGTACACACTTGAAAGCATTGTAACGGCGGCGCGCTGATCAAACACTGAGATTTTTTTTTGATCACTCAAGCAAAATCAACAAAAAAAAAACAAAAACAACAACAACACTGTTCCCAGTTTGCAGCGGCGGTAAAGAGACCGACACCGGCTTCGCTCGGCGGTTTTGAAAAAAAAAAAAACGGTCTCAGTCGGCGACGCTGTTTGCTATTGATTTATGTTTTCGCTTCACGCCAGCAATCCCTCGGAAAGAGGAAATGTTTAGACATTCTGGTCCACCGTGTGTGTGTGTGTGTGTGTGTGTGTGTGTGTGTGTGTGTGTGTGTGTGTGTGTGTGTGTGTGTGTGTGTGTGTGTGTGTGTGTGTGTGTGTGTGTGTGTGTGTGTTGGGGTATTTACCGCTTTGGAGTGTTTTTTTTTATTCCTCCAAGCAAAAACCCAGAGGACACGGAACCAAACAGTCCCCCGGGGACAGTGTTTGCCCAAAAAAAAAAAAAAAAGTCCAATCATAACATTTCTCTGTTCGCCCCTCGGAGGGAGACTTTGCTAAACTTTGACACGATTAGTAATGCGTGTTTTTTTTTGTTGTTGTTGTTGTTGACCAAGTAGAAGTACTCGGAATGAGGCAGACGTATTTTGTTTTCTCTTTTTTTTCCTGTGAGCGAAAACAACGATGAGACGTTTGAAAGAACTCGTCTCATTCTGTTCGATGGAGTATCGGGTCCGATGCTGCACAGCGGTCAGTTCAGCACCATGGACAGCTGCCAGAGCCTCAGCTGGGTGCTTTTGAACCAGCGACATGCAGGCCCCCCTTTAAAATACATATTTATTTTTTCACGCCTTCAAAATAATTGCATGCGCAGTGCGTACAGGATTCCGGCTGGCGGACTTGTACTCCTAAAAGATCCCCAATGCAACCGGGCGAGTATTACGTGACGTGAGGCGTTAAAAACTTTGCGCCAAGAGACCGCAAGCGAAGTCCGTGGTTTAGAGACTGCAAAGCTACATGCTACATGCTACATGCTAAAGAGTTTCAGGGCTCACACCCCAGCGATGCAACATGCTACATGCTAAACATTTTTAGAGCTCACACACTAGTGATGCTACATGCTACATGCTAAAGAGTTTCAGGACTCTCACACCAGCGATGCTACATGCTAAAGAATTTCAGGGCTGACACACTAGTGATGCTACATGCTAAAGAGTTTCAGGGCTGACACACTAGTGATGCTACATGCTAAAGAGTTTTAGGGCTCAGACACTAATGATGCTACCTGCTACATGCTAGAGTTTCAGGACTCACACACCAGCGATGCTACATGCTAAAGAGTTTTAGGGCTGACACACTAGTGATGCTACATGCTACATGCTAAAGAGTTTCAGGGCTGACACACTAGTGATGCTACATGCTAAAGAGTTTTCCCCCCATTTAGACCGAGGCATAGCATTTTCAAAAAGTTGTGTCCTGACCCGTTTCCATGGAGATCGATTTGGAGGTAATAATTGCACACTAAATCTTGAACCGTTCCAGGAAAACAACACAATTAGGACAACATCCATGTGCGTGTCAATTCTGAGAGCTCGGTGAATTCATGTCTTTCATTAGCACGTAGCGACGAGCGCTATGCTCCGAATTAGCCTCGCCTGGCGGCTTTGGAAAGCAAAAGAGCCCTCCGAACGGCCGTTTCAGCTTCAGACACAATCATTAGATTTTATGTCGCAATAAAGCGAAGACACCTCATATCTTTTTTTCTTTTATTTTTTTATGACGAGTTCGCGCATTTTGATTTACAGTCACTGTAGTTGTGACATCGCCGTCATCTCGCCTCAATCCACCCCGGATTTACAAACGTCGTGTTTATTCAGTCGCCCCATGAAAAAAAAACAACAACACAAAAAAAAGATGTATTTTCACGGCGAGAGGAGAAAATTGGAGGTGAACAATAAAGAGCATCTCCAAGAACAAACGGGCAATCGTTTGTAGCTCGGCGGAAACAAGCGGCGGCTAATTTGAAGCGGTCTGTGATTAACCCCGGTGACCTCCATGACGCCTCGGAGCAAATCCGAATGATCGCGCCAGTCTCTTCAGCCATTTTCAAGCACTTTTAAGGTCTAAGATATCTCTCGTCCTGTAAACACGAATCGCTAACGACGCTAACGATTGTGGCGAAGGAGCGTGACTGACAGCTTGAGCGCCGACGGTTCGAAACACCCCCCCCCCCCCGGCGTTTTCGTTCCGCATCGTCGTCTCAAGAGCTCAACCGGCGCGGGTCTTCCGTGATCTAATTTGTATTTGTTTCTCTTGTCATCTCTTATAACCCTCCCTCAAGTCCTCGGGAAGTGTGAGCCGTCTCCATGGCGACGGCGTAGCACCAGGCCTGCCAAATTGCAGACGCGGCGCGAGCTCCAGAAGGGGCCGCGCGGCTCCCGCCACCCGCCAAATCAATCGCCGGTGAATCCGTCGGCGTAAATTAATTCCCCAGATCGTCGGCGATCTCCAGAGGAAGGCGGATATTTATAAGGCGGTCCGTGTCGCGGACGCTAACGGACGAATACCACATCCCCCGCGAGAAAAGAAAACAAAAAAAAAAACGGTCTTGACGGCCGTGACGAATACTAATAACAGTCGTACTGTCGACGGATTTGCAGTCCGGGAACATGAGTCACCGGCGAGGAGAGAGTCTCTTTTGTTTTGAAAAGCCGGACGCGTTGGAAGGAGTCACTGGGGCCACATTGAGTCGTCGCCACAAAGCGCCGCCGCCAAGAGGAGCGGCGTGACGCCCAATTAACTGATAAAGGTTGGCCAGCGGGGAGCTTGGCAGGCGGAGGGATCGATAGAGCGGAAATGAGCTGGACACCGCGGACTCCCGGTGTCTCCCCCTCCGCTGGGTCGCCCTGCGAGGAAGCGGGGAACGCCGACGTGCCCATGAGCAGGATGTTTCGCGTTTACACAACAAGCAGAGTTCATGTATCATTTTCAGCGTTCACCAATCGTTGTTGTTGTTGTTGTTGACAATTACTTCGCACTGTTTTCGCAGTCTACACCAAGACGGAGCCCCAGCATTTTCAAAAAGTTGCGTTTTCCACCGATTCCTGCATTTTCAGTGACTCCGAGCACCGTCGTCGTGTAACCAGACCCCCCAAAAATCCTACGGGATTTTAACAAATAGAAGTAATACTCGCTATGGGGAGACGAGGGAGAGCCCCCCCCCGCTCTGTGCCGGTTCACGACGATGGCCGTTCCAGAGCGGAGGCGTTCTGTCGGGTTCACCCCGTCCACCCACACTCCCCTGGAGCCTCCGGCAAACCTCATGCATTATGGAAGCCGCTCTGAAACTCCAAGGTAGAGCGGCGCCCAGGGCTCGCCGCCCCAACGACGAAGCCGACGTCGGCGAGCGTCCCATTGGTACTGGGGAGACCGGCTCGGCTACTGGAATCAAGGCCCCTCGTTCCCCCACATGCAAGCTCTTCATTTGTCGCCTCTTTAAACAGAGCAGTTGTAGAGGATTTGATCCAAGGACCACTTATACATGCCGTGTACGTCTCGCTATGCATTTCCCGGAGACACACAAACTGAATAAATCAGCATTTTAAAGAGTAAACACACACACACACACACACACACACACACACACACACACACACACACACACACACACACACACACACACACACACACACACACACACACACACACACACACACACACACACACACACACACACACACACACACACACACACACACACACACACACACACACACACAGGAGCTCTGCCGCGAGAGAGACCGGCGACATGACAGCTCTGGCTTCCCGCTTGTCAAGGTAACAAAACGAGCGCCGTGCGGAGTCAGGAATTTAGACGCTCGAAGCGACGGCGTCGGGGAAAAAACAAAAATGTAAATATAGCCTTAAAGACGCGATACCCAGAGGATTACGCGCGGACTCGAGGATGAAACGCTTCCGCCGAACACCTTGTCCAAGGTGTCTCGTTAAAATGATGTGAAGTCGCTTCAGGGCTCGTTGGCGTGCGTTGATGGGACCGCGTGTGGCGAGTCGGGACGCAGACTGTCGCCACTCGTCCGTGTCGCACAATTCAGGCGAAGCAGTTGAGAGCAGATTGTGTTACTATAGAGGTAGTACTTAGTACTTACACTGACTGACCCAGCTGTGGTATGAGTCATCGAGCTTAGGCGGGACTCTATATCCTCCGCCCAGGCCGCTATGAGGCACCGTGTCTTTAAAGGGGCGAGACCGAGTCAAGACCAGAGCGTCTCTGAGACCAAGACAAGACCAAGACTTTAAGAGGTAAAGATGAAGACAAGACCAAAATATTAACGGTCCAAGACCAAGTCAAAACTGAGACCAGAGTGTCCCAAGACCAAAAATCAATACTTGAGGAGTTAGAGACCAAGACTTCATGGATCCAAGACAAGACCAAGACTTCATGGATCCAAGACCAAGACAAGACCAAGACTTCATGGATCCAAGACCAAGACTTCAATGATCCAAGACCAAGACTTCAATGATCCAAGACCAAGACAAGACTTCATGGATCCAAGACCAAGAAAAGACCAAGACTTCAATGATCCAAGACCAAGACACGACCTGAGCATCTCGGAGACCAAGACAAGACCAAGACTTCATGGATCCAAGACCAAGACAAGACCAAGACTTCAATGATCCAAGACCAAGACTTCAATGATCCAAGACCAAGACAAGACTTCATGGATCCAAGACCAAGACAAGACCAAGACTTCAGTGATCCAAGACCAAGACCTTAAGAGGTAAAGACGAAGACAAAACCAAAATATTAACGGTCAAAGACCAAGTCAAATCTGAGTCCCAAGACCAAAAAAACAATACTTGAAGAGGTAGTGACAAAGACTTCATGGATCCAAGACCAAGAAAAGACCAAGACCTTATGGATCCATGACCAAGACTTTATGGTTTCAAGACCAAGACCAGAGTGTCCCCAAGACCAAACTTTCAGAGGTCGAGACTAAGTCAAGATGTATGGTTTCGAGACCAAGTCATGACCAAGGAACCAAGACCGGGTAAAACCACATTGTCTCAAGACCAAGACTTTGACGGGGTCGAGAGCAACACCAGACCAATACTTTGGAAAAGGAAAAGACGGGTCTTACGATGTCTATTTCCTTTTATTTACGTCATCATGAGCTGTAGCGTCTTTAGAACTACGTTGATGAATTGAATGTGTGAATGTGACGAACGATAACAAGTCGAGTCTATTTACCTTTAGATCTTAACACGCCTCCTCGTCTTTGATCTTTACGCTGCCAAACTATCGACCTTTGCTCCTTTGAAGCTCATACCGCCGTCGTCCCATTCAACGGAAACAAAGAGACGAGACAAAACGTCGCCGCGGTGAAGGCGAAGGGGAGGCCTCCGTCCCCGCACGCCGGTGCGAATCGTCCAATTACGAGCCGCCGCGGGGCCGGAACTTCTCGGAT
This sequence comes from Lipophrys pholis, assembly GCF_963383615.2. Taxonomy (NCBI): domain Eukaryota; kingdom Metazoa; phylum Chordata; class Actinopteri; order Blenniiformes; family Blenniidae; genus Lipophrys; species Lipophrys pholis. The sequence continues at coordinate 7,433,476 of NC_137645.1, read as the reverse complement.
TCCTTCTCCGCGGCTAATCATCCTTGAAACTTTTTTCCTCTCTCCGCCGCTCCCGCCGAGCAAACCGCCGGGCGATTAGTTAAGTTGCTTGGCTAATTGCCTCGACTTGAACGGCGAGATTAAAGGACGACCACCGATGAGAGGAAACACAACGGTGCTAATAAACAACTACAGTAGGGTTTGGGTGGTTTTTCTTTTTTTTTTTTTGTTTTCCTCTCTCCATTCGACGCTCCCGCGTGACAAAACAAAAGAAAAATAGCGAGGAAACTTCTTTTTTTTTTTTTTTTTTGCGTCTCTAATGAACTTAACCAAACAGATTGCCTTGGTCGGCGCCGGTTTCCTTTTGGGGACTCCTGATAGGAGGAAGAGCGCTTTCTCGCCGCTCCCAAATTGATTTGTTGAGAGGGATGTGTCTTCGGGCACTTGTAACCTCGAGCTACGTCTCATATCGCTTGTTGTCATCTCATCTCTGCAGCCCCGCGACACCAGCCTTCAAACTAAGAGCCCCAAACAAGGGTCGACAGTGAAAGAAAATGAAACCCCACACACACACACACACACACACACACACACACTCGCGGAGGACAATCTGCTATAAACGTCAACAATGGGAAACAAGGACATTCTAGTGGACGGACGACCAAGTTGTTATTACGGAGACTGTCAAAATAAAAGTACCAAGTCACTGGGAGTCATGACACCCTGGAGGAAACGTTGTTCTTTTTGTCCGTCTACTGAGCATGTGCAGAACAACTCGTTACCACGGCGGTAGTGCGCAGTGGCAGCATTTCACAAATGTGGCGCTTAACCCCCGTTTCCATGGAACTGGAGATGGAGCATTTTCAAAAAGTTGTGGTTTCCCCCATTTCTGTGGAGACGGAATCGAAGCGTTTTCAAAAAGTTGCATCTTGCACCACGATTCCGTGGAGATGGGGTCGTAGCGTGTTTCAAAAAGTTTTGTGTTCCTCTGCTACAACGTGTCAGCGAGTTTTCAAAAAGTGTAGTATCCCCGTTTCCAAAGAGACAGAACATTTATAAAATGTGTTTCCCCCCATTTCCATGGAGACATATTTGAAGCATTTCCAAAAAGTTGTGTTTACCTCTGTTCTGATGGAGACGCATCACTGATTTACATTTCAGCCCGTTTGGGGTTGGCGCCTTTTCAACAAGTTGCCTTTTCACCCCATTTCCATGGAGATGGAGCAATTTCAGAAAGTTGCGTTTGTCCCATTTCCACGGAGACGATTTCATTGAGGTTTCGCATTTCATTTGAAATCATTTGTTTTCGTAAACAGGCCCTCAAGGAAGAACAACCAGGAGATGGGAATATTCTCCGCGGGATAAAACAAAGCGGCAAAAACAAGATTTACAAGCTTATAAACGCCAAAATAAAGGACTTCCAGCATCACACAGCACCTGTGTTTATATCTCCACATATATTTCTCTTGTTTCCGTACGGTAGCATTATTCCCCTCGCGCAGATTTCAAATACGATCAAAAGCAGAACAAATATAATCCCCCCGTCATACAAAGAAAGCTAAAGCCCGACAATCTAAAATTACATCAGCAGTGACAACAAACGCTTCCCTTACGCAACCAAATGTCCCAAACAGGAAGTCAAAAACCGGCGCCTGGAAAGATAATCAATGACGCCCCATCCTGCTGCTTTTATTCAAGTGGTTTATTTTGTCGGGGTTTTTTTGTCCCCCTCCCGTTATTTTAACGCAGATTCCCTGTTTAATGAGATTTAGCTTTAAATCCTCGGCTGTAATCCCTCCAGATTAGATGATTGGTCTAATTGTACGGCTCCGAGGGGAAAGTCGCTGCTATTGAAGAGATACGACATTTTTTTTTTTTAAGCTGTTTGAGAGGACGAGTATAAACCCAATAAATGTCCGACTTCTGGTGTTTTCAAAGAATGATTAGGAGACATCAGACGAACACATGGAGATTTATTAATCACTTTGATGTTGTTTGATGCTTGAAATAATCCCAAGGTCATTTATTTGCACTGTTAACCGACGTTTTGATTAAAAGTGTTTACCCGACGGTCGTTTTTCAATATTCATTTAGTCTCGAGGACGACGTCCGTCTCCACATGAACAGAAGAAACGCTGAAAACTATGGAGGTGGCGTAGAGTTTTTCGAAAGCGCTCCGTCTCCGCGGGAAAACGCAACGTTTGAAAACGTTTCAACGATGTCTCCGTGGAAACGGTGGCAAAAGCAACTTTTTGAAAACGCCCCGACTCAGTCTGCATGGGTATGAGATAAAACGCAGCTTTGTGAAAAACCCTCCAACTCCGTCTCAATGGAAGCGAAGGAAAACACAACTTTCTGAAAATACTTCAACTCCGCCTCCACGGAAAATGAGAGAAACAACTTTTTCAAAATGCTCCGACTCAGTTTCCATGGAAACGAGATAAAACCCAACTTTTTGAAACAAACACTCCAACTCTGTATCCATGGAAACAGAAGAAAACAACTTTTTGAAAATGATCCGACTCCGTCTCCTTTGAAACAGAGGAAAATGCAACTCTTTGAAAACGCTCCGACTCTGTTTTAATGGAAGCAGGAGACAACACAACTTTTGGAAAATGCTGCTACTATGCATAGTATCTAGTTGTTCTGCACATGCTCAGTAGAGGGACAATAAGAATGTTTCCGCCAGAGTGTCATGACTCCCAGTCCATCTTCTCCTGGAAATAGTTTTATTTTGACAGTCACCGCAAAAACTATCTAACGTGGCCGTCTGCCAACTACACCATTTTCAGGACGCTGACGCGTAAATGCGAAACTTTTCTAAAATTGAAATGCGCTTTTTAAACCTCTTGACAGTGTCGTCGCGCCACTATTACAGGAACGCTCGGTGATCTCAGAGAACCACATTGCTCGTTCCTGGGTTCCGCTCGTAAAGCGGCACGGTAAGTTACCGGTACCTTTCTTTTGAAGAGACAACGAGAAAACACAGATCTTCACCCGGAAGACGTACGATCCAGAGAGTGCGACCTAATTACTTAAAAACGATGAAAGACGAGGCTGCTAACGGTCTGCGACGCCCCCGAGGGGGATGCATATTTTTGGATCTAAACAACCAAAGACTTCAAGAACGACGAGTCCTGCCGTCACCCGACAAGAAGTTCAGCGCCGCGTCCCTACGGAGGACATCTGCGCGGTTGTGATTCGCCGTTTCATTGAAGAGACGCGGCGCCTGCGTGCCCCCCCCCCCCCCAACACGACCGGCCGGCCAGTTTTATAATTAGATCAAACAAACAAATGTTAAACCTTCACATCAAAGACTCGTTTGGAGAAATCTCTCCGATTGTGTCCGATTAGGGGAGAACAGTCTCCCTCCCTCCATCCCCCCCTCCCTCTGTCCCACCCTCCCTCCCTCCCGTATCACCAGATGAGTGAGTGGGCGGCCGAGACGCTGCCGCGGACCAAAAAGGTTCCCACCGTTTCCAACTGCATCCGAACAAAGCCGCGGCGCGGGGAGGTAGGGAGGGAGGGGGATTCAACTCGTCCACGTTGCTCAAGAGCCCTTCAACGAGACGCTGTCGCCAATTTCCCCCCCCCCCCCCCCCAGTGGTGCTCCAGCAGAGATGACCCTGAACTACTGTTTAATAGGATGCATGTGGGTGGATTGCATGCTTCGAGCTGGCGCTCCGCGTCGCACATGCTCATTACGGCGGTAATGGCAGTAAATTTATCAACAATGTCTGGCAACGCCAACAGTTTGTTCTCCGAGATCACGTCTCTATGAGCTGGATGAAACCAAACGTCGGGCTCGATCAATATAATGAGGAAAAATTGCTTTTCACTTGGTATGGCGTCACAGGTTTTATCCTGGAAACCTGAGTAGCAACATTGTATTCAACGAGTATTGCCTCAAATCCAGCCTTGGTCCTGGAGTTCAGCCAGTCTGAAGCCTGCTGGTGTTTCAGATTAACTGGTTCCCCCATTAAGTGGTGACAGTTTATTGTCCCTGCTTGCTGCAAATAACAAATGTTAAAACACAAAGACCGAGCTCGGTAACAGTCTGCAGAACCAGACGGAGGTGGAGACGTTCTGCTGTTCCTTGTGGAGTTAGAGGACAAGAGGACAGAAAACGATAGGACAGACAGACTGGTTCGGGTAGGGATTCAAACCCTGGTTCAGGTAGGGGGTAGGGATTCAAACCCTGGTTCAGGTAGGGGGTAGGGATTCAAACCCTGGTTCAGGTAGGGGGTAGGGACTCAAACCCTGGTTCAGGTAGGGGGTAGGGATTCAAACCCTGGTTCAGGTAGGGGGTAGGGACTCAAACCCTGGTTCAGGTAGGGGGTAGGGATTCAAACCCTGGTTCAGGTAGGGGGTAGGGACTCAAACCCTGGTTTGGGTAGGGACCCCAACCCTGGTTCAGGTAGGGACTCCAAACCTGGTTCAGGTAGGGGGTAGGGACTCAAACCCTGGTTCGGGTAGGGACCCCAACCCTGGTTCAGGTAGGGACTCCAAACCTGGTTCAGGTAAGAGGTAGGGACTCAAAGCCTGGTTCGGGTAGGGACTCAAACTCTGGTTCAGGAAGGTTGTAGGGATTCAAACCCTTACTGTGAGTTTGGGCATCCAACAATGTACCGTACCGTTCCGTAACGCATCATTAAGCCGTCCAGCGTACGACTCCACATTCGACTACGTCACGTTGCTTCGCCTGCACCTGCATGTCTTTCCACTCCGGTTCTATTCATAGATCTTTTCTCCTCTGAAAAACTTGAAACGAGCGCGCCCTACTCAGGGACGTATTCCCAGGAAGGGAAAGTGTTTCATCCATACGTTGTTTGGTCCATTACAAAAGCGGAGCCATTACCTCTCCGGGCGGACGAAACAGGCGCCTGGTTACGGTTGCTAAGCGGCCGTCGGTCAATCCCGTTCAGACGGAGGTTTTTTTAGGTGGAGCCCAATCTCAATCTGAGCGCCGGGTGATGAATCGCCGTTTCAAATCTCGGCAATTAGAGCAACTATTCAAGGCAACTTTTATCCAGGAAATGAGATTGGCGGTAGCTGATGTTTTAATAGTGCCTCCTCCTCGCGTGGTGTCAGCGGCACTCCTGTTTGTACCTTCAAATTAAATTACCCTCACTCTATTAAAATTTCATTTTTCACTCGGCGGTACGACAATGTGGTTCAGGAGAGCAAAAAAAAAACGGGGAATAAAAGGGGGGGGGGGGCTTCCCCTATCTTGAGCTCTGCTCCAACATCAAAACCACCTCAGAGAGACACTCGCTCCTTTAAAAGCCGTAATCCATCACCGCGATAAAAGACGGCGGGGCCGAGACATGAAATATGACTTTTAAGTTTATTACGCGCACTCTTAAACATCGGGGATGAATAACAGTGTGATAATGGCACGTGCGTTCCCCCGCATTCATCTTACGCTTGCTATTTACAGCGACGGATTACAGCTCTCCGGCGGGGTGGGGGGGGGGGGGGGCTGCTTACAGGAAAATGACCGGCGCGTTTCTGCCGCCGCGTCGGAAGCCGTTCGGTTTTTTAAAGCCGCCGCACAAGCTCGCCGTTCAATTTTTAATATCACTGCCATGTAGTCACCGATAACGAGCGTCCAGGTGGAAGACACTAATGCCACGATGAAGGTTTCAGACTCGAGTATCGGGCCGATACCGATACTTTCTGGGCTGATACTTACCGTAGTTTTTGGACTATTGGTCGCACCTGAATATAAGCCCACCCAAATTTAAAAAGGCAAAAAAAAAGATAATAGCGATAGTAACAATATGCACCTGAACGCATCGCCGATAATGCGTTAGCACTTGAAACTCCTGAAATGCAAAAAAAAAGACGCATTTTAAAAAGAAATATTTTCATTTTCATGTACTGAAACCACGAAAGTACCTGCAAGCCTTCCTGCTGTTTAGACACAGTGAGCAGTGCTGCACAGATTACAGTTCAAATCCTACTTTGATTGATGGTGGGTGGATGAAGTGCGCACAGAGAAGGAAGGTAATAAAAAAAAAATAATAATCCGACACTCCAGTGTTGGGAGCACTTTTGTGAAAGATATTAGCATCAGCCCACTGACAAACGTAGGCAGGTCTGTAGGTGGGAAGAGGATGGACGATTTATTTTCCGTTATTAGATGCAATGCATTACTCGCTCCCTGATGTGATCAACGCTGCATGTAAACACTTCCATGTAATCAGATTACGCTGGGATTGGAGGAGGTGGTGTAATCCAATCAGAGTCCGCGTGAGCAGCGCGTAACGTAACTCTGTGTGAAGGTGAAGAAAAACAGTCCATGTCAGAAGAGCAGTTAGCAGCCAAAATAACGGATAAGACCCCGTTTCCATGACAACGGTACAAGTGAAGATGCACGGTTTCTGCGTTTTTGTTTGCAAAAACTTTCACAACGTGAATTTCCAAAGCAAAAGCCAAAATGCAGAACCATGTTCTACTACAAAACTATCTTGTGTCTTTCTCCCGATTACACGGACAGCGAGGGCTTTCAAAAAGTTGCGTTTTCACGCTTCCACATGCATGGAGGGTTTTCAAAAAGATCCACCTTTGGAGTCGCTTACAGTGTCTCCGAGCACCGTTGTCAAAGACTCAAAAAAGTTGTGTTCCCGGCTGTTACCACAAAAACGCAATCAGAGCGTTTTCAAAAAGTTGCACTTTCCGTCGGTTCCACAAAGATGGAATCAGAGTGTTTTCAAAAAGTTGAGTTCCACCTGTTTCCATGAAGTTGGAGCATCTTCAAAAAGTTTTCAAAAAATATTTTCAAAAAGTTGCATTTTCCCGTTTCCACTGAGATGAAGTTGGAGCGTTTTCTAAAAGCTGCATTTTCAACCTGACACCATGCAAGTGGAAAGGCATCATTTTGGCGTTTTCGTTTTGGAAAAGTTGTATTTCCCACTGTTTCATCGGAGACCCGGATAAAGCTTTTTCAAAAAGTTCCGTCTCCCCTTCCCCCCCCCCCGTTTCCATGAAGACAGAGTTTTCAAAATCTTTTCGTTTTCTCCCATTTCCATGGAGAGGGAGCTTTTTTTTTTTTTAAATGTGTTTTCACATGTATCCAGGGAGGCCTTGAAGACGTATGAGCGGAATTTTTCGACAATCCTCCACATCGTCACTGCTGCTAAATGAGACCTAACAGAAGCCTCGTCGAACACGTCCTTTGTCCTTCCTCTTCCTCACGTTCGTATTAAACGTGCACAATTAGCGAGCCATTAAACGTAATGAAATAGAGCGAGCGGCGACGCCATTAGCCGGAGAGCCCGTAAATCAAAGCGTGGACTGAGGCGCGCTGCTGTCGCCGCCGCCGCCGTCGTCGTAAAACAATAGGGCACCTGAGCTGCGGAGGGACGCCGACGCCACACACACACACACACACACTACACATTATTACATTACGAGCCGCACAAAGTCTGACTCATGATGAGTCGCGTACGGCGACATGTTGACGGCGGTTTATTAGAGCTGATTGACATTTTGCCCACCTCTTTAAGAAGAATGGTGTGTAAATTCACCTCTAATGCACACAGAATACTCGGCTGTAATTTCAGCCTCGTCTCAGACGGCGGAGGAAACTCCAATTAGGTTATGGAAGCCGCGCGTATGTACACAACAAGCTAATGGATGTTTAAACAGCGGAGCGCCGATTCCTCTCTGATGCAGGGCGGCTGTCAGTAGACCGACGATCCTCGTGTTTCCGCAGAGGGATGAAGAGGAACACGGCGTTCCAGGAAAATGGGGTGTGGGGTGGGGGGGGGGTGGGGGTGGGGGGGGTACACCGGGGGAGGGATTCGCTCTGCCTGTATTTATGGAATGTCATCCATCTAACCCAGAGAGGCTCCGACACTTCTTATCTAAACGAGTACCCGTCCTAAACTTCAGCTACTGCTGATACAGAGTACCGATACCAGTGCTAACCTTCAGCTTCATGGCCGATATCAAGTACCTATACAAGTATTAACCCTTAGCTACTTTCCAATACAGAGTAGCAATACGAGTACTAACCTCTGGCTCACGGCCGATATCAAATACCGATACAAGGATTAACTACTTGCCGATACACAGTACCGAAACCTTAGCTGCTTTCCAATACAGAGTACCAATACAAGTACTAACCTTTAGCTGTTGATACTAAGTACTGATATGATTACTAAGCTTTAGATAGTGGCCGATACCAAGTACCTATACAAGTACTAACCCTTAGCTACTTCCCAATACAGAGTAGCAATACGAGTACTAACCTTTGGCTCATGGCCGATATCAAATACCGATACAAGGATTAACCCTTGGCTACTTGCCGATACACAGTACCAAAACCTTAGCTACTTTCCAATACAGAGTACCAATACAAGTACTAACCTTTAGCTGTTGATACAAAGTACTGATATGATTACTAAGCTTTAGATAGTGGCCGATACCAAGTACCTATACAAGTACTAACCCTTAGCTACTTCCCAATACAGAGTAGCAATACGAGTACTAACCTTTGGCTCATGGCCGATATCAAATACCGATACAATGATTAACCCTTGGCTACTTGCCGATACACAGTACCGAAACCTTAGCTACTTGTCAATACTGAGTATTGATACAAGTACTACCTTTAGCGACTTTCTAATGCCAAGTACTGATACGAGTACTAACCATAAGTAACTTGCCGATACAGAGTATCAGTAAGAGTTCTAACCCTTAACTACTTGCCGATACCAGGTACCAACATCAGTACGAATCTTTAGCTACTTGCTGAAACAAGTACTAACCCTTAGCCAGTTTCCAAAGCAGAGTACCAATACAAATACTCACCATTAGCTTCATGCTGATGCCGAGTACCGATAAGCACTAACCTTAAGCTACTTGCCAACACCAAGTACAACAGCCTTGAAGGCTTCAGTACACGACCGCATCTACACTACGTATTGTTCAGTACGTAGCGTCCATCTACTCACTACGCAATGTGTACTGTCAACAGATGATGTCATGCAATACTCGCCGGGTTGTATCGGGAATGTGTTAGGAGTACGGATACTCAGCGTGGTATCGGGCCCAATACCGGTATCGGATGCGTCTTCCAGCTTTAGAGAAAAGTGTCAAAGTATGTTTTTGTATTTGAAACTCCAGAGAAGAATTAAAGTGATACGTGCTTTTACAAATATCGGAATAGTATCCTGTCTGGCATCAGCTTTCTGAGAGCTGGCACCAAACTGGTCAAATGCCGGAATTTTTTATTTATTCCCCCCCCCCCCCCCCCCCCCCCTCTTTCAAAACATAAAAATACTCATGAGAAAAGCCTTTTTTCCTCGATCTGATAACAATGAATCATTGCAATGAGATACTGGAGGGGAAGAAAAAAAAAAAAAAGCTGAGTTATTTTCTTTGGCTCCATTTTTTTGCTGAGAGAAGATAGTATATCATAGTTAATGTGTTGCGGACTCGCCCTCTTGAACTCCACCCGGAGTCCATCATAGTCTTATCGTCACCAACGCCTCATTCGCCGCGGCCAGCTGAACGTCCCCGTCTGATAAATGTACATTTCATCACCTGCTGGGATGAAAATCGCCGGGCGAAAGAAAGCGGGGGGGCCCCCTCGTGCTCGACGGCCCCTCGTGCTCGACGACGGGCTCTTCGACGCCCTCGACTGGTGAGGGAGATCACGGCGAGTTGTTTGCACGCTCGGCGAGATGAAAGCCCGCCGCCGCCGCCCCGGGAGTATCTGTCACTGCTAATCTTCTGCTTGTCCGTGCGCGGCGGCGAGGCTTCGGCGAACGCTCCCGTCAACGCCGGCGAGTCGAATGCTTCTGACTGCCGGTCTGGAAGCGTGCGGAAGCGTCGGGTGAGGGTTTGACGGAGGCATGGATTTTGCAAGTTTTCTCGTTTAAAAAGTACCTTTGAATGGATGAAACGGGGGGGAAAGATAAAAGCTCAATCACTTAGGTTACCGAGTGTGAACTCGCCGAGACCTGCGACTGTAGGGGGAATTTAAAGAAAGAAAAATTCTCCGATAACCGAAATATCAGTGGAGACGATCTATCAAATCAGTAAACGACACAACGAGACACGTCACCCAAATGTTTTATATAAATAAAGTAAATATTTATTGTAGGAAAAATTTGATGAAAAATAATGATGATGATGATAATGATGATGATGATAACAATAACAATATTGATGATGGTAATATAATAATAACGATAATAATAATAATAATAATAATGATGATAATAGTATTGTTGATGATAATAATAATAACAATAATGATACTGATGATGATGAAGATGATAATAGTAATGTTGATAATAATGATGATAATGATGATGATGATGATGATGATGATGATGATGCTAGTGATGTTGATGATAATGATGATAATAGTAATGATAATATAATAAGGATAATAGTGATAATAGTAATGATAATGACCCCGTTGGGATATATAACGTACTGAATATTACACAACAACGTTTCAAGTGAAAATGCTTGTTTGGAAACGAAGTCCGTTTCCACGGAAACGGCCGTGACAATAGCGATTTGGCGCCGTTTGTTTTTGTAATGCAACCACACACACACGAAGAACAATACGCTGTAAACAATGACGAGAGTACTTCACTTAACAACCAACAAAACGCATCTACAATCCAACCACTTGTACAATCGTAATCTAATTTTACGATAATCAGATTACACGAGCGGCTCGCGAGCTAGTCAGGTAAGCTAGGTGGCTCGCGGTGGATAAACGACGGTGGCGCCGCAGGTCAACACATGAAGTACATGGTTCATTCGTAAACCAGCTCACAGCTCATACTAGTCCCGTGAGCGGCGAGCGGCTACATTTAACGGCGGTGGGTTTTTATGACGTTAGCCTCCTGCGCGCCCCCTTGTGGGCGACTCTGGTTTGAACAAAGAGCCCAAACGTTAAAAAAAAACATAAGACTGCGGGATTAGAAGCATTCTTTGAGGTTTGGTCCAAACAGGGCCATGTAGAGGACATGGTGTTGAAGCGGGGGGGGACACCGAGGTACCCGGGGAGGGGGATGGAACACTTTGAAGGTTATGGACCGGCCAGGATCCCCCGCAGGCTGCTGGAACCAGCAGAAACAAAGCAGCCGGGGCCTCTCGGCTGTTTCCCAACAAATTAACTGGGCTTCCTTTATGGGTTCACGTTCGCCACATTTCATGTCCTGCGCATAAATGACGACTGCCGCTCTCCTTCTGTTTGTGTCGCGTCTCTTTCCTCGATCAAAGAGCACGCATCATCTAATATCGAAGCTCCAAGAGAAATCCAGGACAGACCGAGACGGAAGGATTCATCCCAAGAGCGAGAAACTTCATTTTTCTCAGGACTCCTTACCTGAAACCGGCGCTCGAATCCCGACGGTCTCTCCCGTCAAGGTCCTCAATCTTAAACCGGTATCCTGTAATCTCCTATCTTGATCCACACGACCCTTTTCGCACCGCTCAAAGCGATACGGGATGTATGTGGAGGAAGCGCACCGACTGAGCCTTAAAACGCCCCGCAACCAATCAGGCCTTTTTAATTGAGCCACTTTAATGCCACTGTAATCAAGGACGGCGTGCTCGCGTCGCAGCTTTTGAGGGAAATCAACAAAAAAAAAAAAAAACAATCAACCATCGCAAAAACTATCATCTTCGACAATGTTGAGCTGTTAAAAATGTCAAAGACGAGCGTCTCTACACTCCAATTATTCCCATCAGGGGCGGGTGAGCATCCGTACATATAGCATTCCGTAATTATTCACAATTAAGCCTCTCAGAAATGAGATCAAAAAAAAAAAAAAGGAGACATCGCTAACCGGTAATTAAAAGCGAAGCGTGTGTTTACAGCTCGGGGGGGTCAGGAGAATGTATGGCGGCTTTGAACGCTGCAGGGAAATGAGCATCCGATTGAGGCGACGGAAGATTTAAAAACACGAGAAAGCGTGGATATCAAATTTGAAGTGTGCCTTAGTAATTTTAGCTTTATTAAGCTTAATATGATTGTTAGTATTGTTATAGCCTGGATATTCTAACATGGGTCATTTCTATTCTTATTTTTCTTTTTAAATGTGTGAGAGAGAAACGTTATTTCGGTTTTATATTTGTGAAAATGTGCAGCGGAATTAGAAGTAAAGCAACTTTGAACTATTTTTTTTGCCTCACGTCAACAATTGTTTTCCCTGATATCAAAACGTGGAAATTTCGTCTCTCGTCTAGTTTTGAATTTTTTTCTAATATTTGCACTTTTCGACAATTTTTCTCCCCCCATGTAAGCGGATGGGAAAACCTTAAAATCCACTTATTGGCTTTTCTGACTTATTTTCAAACTTTTTTTTAAAACCTGTCATGTGACATTTTTAAAAACCGCCATTCCTCCAACTTCTTCCACTCCACTTTTTTTTTTTTTTTTCCAGCTCCAGGATTCAAACGCTCTCGTTCCCGACCTTCACTCCCCACGAGTCTCATCGCCGCGTGGGCGGAGGATACAGTACCGTCGCGGGTAAACACCGTCACCGGTTTACCTGGTACCAGTATAAAGACTCCCCGTCCGGATCAAACCGCTTCAATGCAGATGCCAGGATGGGAAAATGGTATTTCTATTAGATTTAGTCACACTCCTGTGACTCGCCCCCCCCCCCCACCCCGCTCTGCCGCGGTGTTTGCACTTTGTCCTAATAGAGCCAAAAAAAAAAACCCAGCACCCCTTGTCTGGGCAATTTAAAAAAGCAATTTGTTCTCTTTCTCCCTCTGTTTGCTTTTACCGTGTTCTGGCCCGGTGCACCGGGAGCAAGCTAACCTTACATAAATTACTCCGAGTGCCTATGAAAATGTCAACAAGACGCGGCTAAGTCCCCCCCCCGACTGCCATGATGGCGTCTCCACGGAGCGCGAGGAGTGTGTGATGTCCCCCCCGGTATTACTGTAGGTCTCCATTCAAGGGATACCACTGAGTGTGTGTGTGTGTGTGTGTGTGTGTGTGTGTGTGTGTGTGTGTGTGTGTGTGTGTGTGTGTGTGTGTGTGTGTGTGTGTGTGTGTGTGTGTGTGTGTGCGAATGGCGGCAGGTAAAGGGGGGGCATTACCGACGAGGACGGATGGATGGACAGACGGATAAAAGAGACGTCCGACCGGCCCTTTTCTGTCATCCCGCTTGTCTGACTGCGCCGACGTCCGGCCCCGCCGCGCGATCGTCTTCTGGGAAGCGTCCGTCCCGCCGAGTGGCGTGGGCGGCGTGAGAGCCCTCCGCGGCGCGCAAATGTGCATCTGTCAACACGGGCGGACGGCGGGTTTCTTCCCGCCGAATGTATCGCTCACGGAGACCAGCGGCGTTTGTCGAAAAACAGGCCGCGGAGGATACGGCCTCACGCTGCCGTGCCCGCTTCGACAAATGGATCCTCGCCCCCTCCACCCCCCACCCCTCTCCCCAGTCACCTGCTGTTTCCTCCCACCAACTGCCTCTTAAGATTCCTTTTATCCGTCGCCATCATTTAGGCCGACGCGCAAAATCCTTCCCTCGCACTTTGTTTCACTTTCTCATTTAACTGTGAAATGGGAGTTTGAAAAAAAAACACAAAACATTGCTACGGTCTTTCTTAAACTCCCCGAGGTTGGTTTTAAAAAAAAAAAAAAAAAAACTTGTTTACAGCAGGTGACCAGATAAGATGAGACACCGGGTGGGGAAAGGAGGCCAATCGGAGTTGACTGGTTGCCAGGTTTGGAACAAAAGCAGGTACCTTGGCCTCCGCTGTGAGACAGCCACCAAAAATGAGGACGGCACACCGCCGACAGTCCCACGGCGGCCTGAAATAACTCTCTCCCGAGAACCGCCGTCCTGGGGTTTGTCATCTTGTCAAACTGCGACGGACTGAGTAAGGCAGCGATGTAGGGACGGAGCGGAGGGGGGAAAAGAAAAAAACAAGTCCTCTCGAAAGTATCCGCCTGGTTTGGTGGGTTTCTCTCCAGCAAAAGAAACATGGATTCTGTTTTCGTAGTTTCAGGCAAGTAGGTTTTTGGACGATACCTCTGGGTTTTTGGACGATACCTCTGGGTTTTTGGACGATACCTCTGGGTTTTTGGACGATACCTCTGGGTTTTTGGACGATACCTCTGGGTTTTTGGACGATACCTCTGGGTTTTTGGACGATACCTCTGGGTTTTTGGACGATACCTCTGGGACCACTGAGGAAGTGGCTTCTTCACACGCGTCGTTGGGACTTGAAACACCTGAAACGGCGTCCGTCTGTCTTCATCAGAAACGCCGTTTTTTCTAGTCTGAACCATGTCACAGGTATGTAGGAAGAACAAGAACACTGTCATGGGCAAATACGTCTTTTCAATAAACCTTTGACACGTTTTCGACAGTCGTCTTCCGTCATCGGATGGCGTTGTATTGTCAGAGGTATGTTTCGACGCCATGTGGCAGTGGCGGATGACGTGTCTTTGGTTTCCTGTCTGATGAAGACGGAAGCACGCCGTTGAAACGTGTCAAGGGTACGTCATTAAAAACCTACTTGCCGTCTTCCGTCTTCATCAGAAGCCGCTTGATGGCGCCGGACTATCACTGCGCGAGTCGTACCGGCGGCGGTTTTTACTTCAGATCGACGTGAAAAATCCAAACGGTAAACAATCCATGTGTGTGTGTGTGTGTGTGTGTGTGTGTGTGTGTGTGTGTGTGTGTGTGTGTGTGTGTGTGTGTGTGTGTGTGTGTGTGTGTGTGTGTGTGTGTGTGTGTGTGTGTGTGTGTGTGTGTGCTCATTAAGTCGATCCCCCAAACTAAAAGGTTGCCGTGTTTCTTCCTGTTTATCGGCAGCAGAATGGCCGTTGTGGACCCGTGTGGATTCCATCTGCAAACAAGTAAAAGTGTCAAGGCAGGCTATTTCTAAAAGCTGATCCATAATTAAAGTCTAATAAAATGCACACACAGGAGGATTTTTATTATATACCTGGTTAATTCCGAGATGTGGGTGGTACCGAGCTGAGCAACTGAGGCAGTCGAAGAAAAAACAAACAAGCATCCCAGTATGAACATTTCTTCGAAAACAATCATTACAAAAGAGGCAGAAAGCCTCGTAAACGACCTCCTCTTCAGGAATCATTGATCGCGAGCCGCCATCAAAGCGTTTTTTGAAAACGGACTTTTGTAACGTTTTGGGTTTCCGCTAACAAGACAACGAAGCTTGGAGTCAGTGGAAAACTGTTTGATCCCTTCTCTGTGAAAACGTGCAAACACAACTTTTTGTAAATGCTAAGACTCCCTCCCCGTGAAAACGAGGGAAAATGTACGACTGTGTCCATGGAAACGGGGAAAACGCAACGTTTTGCAAATGATGCGAGTCCATCTTGGCGGAAACGCGGGGACACTGCAACTTGTACAACTTCTTCTGTTAATGTTTAGAACACCAGCACTGACTCGTGGCCTGGCGCGACAACTACTTCGTTTTTAAGTGTTTCTACAGTCTCCGTGGAAACGGATCAAATTTTTTACTTGAAATGTTGTGTAAAGGGAGTGTGTGTGACCTGCTCCTCGTGATTGATTGCTTCCAGCTTCGTCCTAATCAGTTTCAGTGACGCAGAGGAAGAAGTAGAAAAGCAGACTGGGTGCTTTTGATGGCGTTGGCGGCCTGAGAAGACGCCATCAAACGAGGAGAAGAAGAAGAAGAAGACTGACACATGGAGCGCTTTTCTTAGACAAGAACTGTAATTACAGCCTTATCTACTTCTCTAAGCAATTAGTCAAATGGAGGGGAACACACTGTGTGTGTGTGTGTGTGTGTGTGTGTGTGTGTGTGTGTGTGTGTGTGTGTGTGTGTGTGTGTGTGTGTGTGTGTGTGTGTGTGTGTGTGTGTGTGTGTGTGTGGGAATAATTACATGCACGGAGGGAGGAAGATTATACAACAACCTCAACTAGCCTCGGTCACAAAGTCACGTTTCCATGGCGACTGATCGTTTGACAAGTTTGGCTCTTCCCCCGTTGCCACGGAGTCGGAGCGTTGGCTTGGGCAACCGTCATAGCTGAGGCGTTAGCATTAGCATTAGGTGAGCGTGAGCTAAATGAGATAAAGTTGATCTTTAATGGCGGAAGTGGATTGTAGCCTGTTGCTGCTAAAGCTAATGCTAAAGCTAATGCTAAAGCTAATGCTAAAGCTAATGCTAAAGCTAAAGCTAAAGCTAAAACTAGTAAAAACTTTTGAGTGACAATAACTTTAACTAATGCCTGAGTCAAGCCCAAACGTAGTAATAATGCTCTTCACTGGTGGCAACAGATTTGACTGTTTAGTGGCCCAAGCGAACGCTGAAAGCAGTAACTTTTGAGTGACACCAGCTTTAACTAATGTTAATGCTGAGGTAATCCCGAGACCGAACCAACACCAGAGGAAGACTCCAGTAATCTCCAGTTTTCCACAGCTGTGTCCGTGTCCGATCGTGTCGCTGACAAAGCTCGGAACAGATGTTAAAGTCTTATTAAAGCGTCACTCGGCCTTCGCCGATATCTCGTTAGCCTTCATCTGTGACTCACACGGCGTGACTCGCGGCAAAGAGACGCAGAAGCATCTGCATTCGCACCTTCTGCCGCACGAAGAAACGGCTGTCGGTGGAAAGGTTCGTCTCTGTTGGTAAACAGGAAGTCGACCCAGATGCATCTTGAGTGACTGATTCTGGTTTCAATATGACTGAAGACTGGAAAAAAACCACTGTACCTACGTGCCGATACCAAGTACAGATACAAGTACTACCCCTTTGCCCAGACGGAGTACTGCTATCAGTACTAACCTTCATCTACATGCCGATGCCAGTACTAACCTTTGCCCATACAGAGTACCGATATCCATACAAACATTAAGCTATATTGTGATACTGAGTACCGATACCAGTACTAGCCTCTAGCTCATACCAATTGCCGATATCAGCAACATGCAATACAGACTACTGATACATTACTAACCTTTAAGGCCCCTGCATACTCCCTTTTTGAAGCCATAAGAACAAGTATGTTCTTATGTTGGAGTATGAAGTGGCCTTCAGCCGATACCAATTATCGATACCAGTACGAACCCAGAGGTGATGCCGAGTACCAATATCAGTTAGTTAGCTACTTGCCGATCCCGAAAATCGATGCGAGTACTAACCTTTAGCAAAACACAGATGCCAATTACTGATATATTAACCTTCAGCTACTGGCCGATAACGAGTACCGATACGAGTCCTAAGCTTCAGCTACTAGCATCGTTGTGAGCGTGCTCCCGACATATATACTCACCTTAGACATTAGCATTCGCTTTAATTAAAGATTTCAATGGGTTTGGTGAAAAACTATAATATGCAAGTTTTAATTAAAAGACAAAAGAAAAGATTAATGCTGTGACGCCCAAAGTGCCACAAACCAGCGCGAGTTATAATTATCACTTCAACCGGCGTCGCTTTTCGACCAACACTGTCATTTGGGTGTCACTTGCGCGTCATTTGCTAACTTGTCCACCCGTCAAAGTCGAGTCGTCACTGGGGAGACAATAGTCGAGCCGTCCGCGGCAATTTCTCCGTCTCGATTGGTTTTTGAAAAACAAAGAAGGGGGGGACGGCTAATCCCAAGCTAATCATCGGTAATAGCGGACATTAAGCACGACCCATTGACGGCCGCTGAATGCGAAACCGAACGCACCTCGTTTATCTGCTCAAAGTCAACAGAGTGAGAAAATGCGCCGACGCACAAAAGGCGTATCTCAGCGACTCTGCAAATATCGGAAACCCTCATTCATCGCCGAGAGCGGGGGCAAAAAAAAAAAGCAAAGTAATTAAAAGTAAACAACTTCAGCGGTCGCGCTCGTTTCTGATCCTTTGCTCAAACACGCAGGAGATCGGAGAAGGAGCGTAAACACACTCCAGTGAGGAGTCTTCCAAACGCCGCGGGTGGGGGATGCTAGCGGCAGCAGTTGTTGGGTTTTCGCTTCCAAAAAGTTTTACACAACGTTTTTTGAAAACGATGGCAAAAACAGAAACGCTGAAAACGACGTGGTTAGCATGGAGGGTTAGTTGGCGGGTCCCCCCCCCCCCCCCAACTAATTCTTTATCACTTTTGGTGAGATACCAAGTACCGATACAAGTGCTAAACTTTTGCTACTTGTTGGCACCGAGTACCACTACAGGTACTAACCTTTAGCTACTTGCCGATACCAAGTACCGATATGAGTACCAACCTTTAGCTACTTGCCGATACCAAGTACCGATATGAGTACCAACCTTTAGCTACTTGCCGATACCAAGTACCGATATGAGTACCAAAATTTAGCTACTTGCTGATACTAAGCACCGATACCAGTACCAATATGAAAACTAGCCTTTAGTTACTTGCAGATACTGAGTACCAATTCAAGTACTAACCTCTCGTTACTCTCTGAACCAAGCACCGATACAAGTACTAACATTGTGCTACTTACTGATACCAAGTATCAATCACAGTACTAACCTTCAGCTACTTGACCGATACAGAATACCAACATGAGTACTAACCTTTAGCTAGTTTGTAACACCCAGTATCAGTATGAGTACATTTTATGACTTGCTGATACCGAGTATCAATACGTGTACTAACCTTTAGCTACTTGCTCATACCAAGTGACGCTACCAGTACGAAGCGTTACCTACTTCCTGATACCGAGGAGCAATACCAGTACTAACTATTTGACCAATACAGAGTACCGATATGAGTACCAACATTTAACTACATGCCAACACCCAGTACCGATACAAGTACTAGCCTTTAGCTACTTGCCGATACCGAGTAACAATACAAATACTAATGTTCGGTAGATTGTAGCATGTAGCGTCGCTGGTGTGTGAGCCCTGAAGCTCTTCAGCATGCGGCATGAATACCGTACACTGTGTGTATCTCTCTCTGATATCTGAGCAATCACAGTATTTTAAATTTTAATAAAAAATAAATAAATGCTTTACGAAGCAATAAGATCGGTCTCGAGCTCGAGCACCGCACAGATGTCGGCGGCACGGCTGGGTACCAGCGAGCCCACATACTTTTAACTTTCAGCAGAATCTTCCAAGAGAGGCGAAGAGACATGTCGGGAATGCAAAACAACATAGTTTTTGAAACGACAAAAATAGAGACGAGAGACGAGAGACAGAGAGACAGAGAGACAGAGACAGAGAGAGACAGAGAGAGACAGAGAGAGAGAGAGAGAGAGAGAGAGGGGTTCCCACTGGATGTGAGGACTGTGCGAGAGGAAGCTTGCAAACTGTCGCCAAGTTTAGAAGCATCTATAGGAATCTGCGGCGGGAAACGGCATCAAACGCCGCTGGAACAGACTGTCAAACTCGTAAACTTTTTTAGTTTCCGTGTCTTTTTAAGGGACCCATGTTTTCGCAAAATTGGGTACGAGGCACCGGAAGTGTAAGGGAGCCTGTCGTGCTCGCACGGGACGAATCAGAGATTTTCCCTTTGTGATGTCATACCAGGAAATAAAAATTTATATGTCGAATAAATTCAGTATGACGTGAAAAAAAAATTAAGAGTTACCAGGAGCTAGCGCTAAATACTTAGTCGTAAGTAACTAAGAAAACATACGACCAAAAAAAGTACATATTGAGACACGCAATTACTTTGGAACTCTCCATTCTGCTTCAAACGACAGTGTTTATACGAGTCATGCCGATGAATCCACTGTAACAACAGCACATTGGACCGGTGTTTTGGAGGAACTTGTTTCCATGCTCAAATATTATTTACAAATACATTTTAAGAATATTTGAAAATATTCATGTCTTTTTGTCTGTTTTGATATATCTATATATCTATATATATATATATATTGTTTTGTTTTGTTTGTTTTTTCACAAATTTTTGAAAGCTCTTTCTGAATTTTTGGGGAATTTAAAAAAAAAAAATGTTTATTTTAAGTGTTTTTAGGAATATTCTTAAAATGGTTAGGAATATTTTTGAAGAGTATATTTATATATATTTTTAAACAGCTTCTTAGACTCCGCCTCTATGCAAATGGGGGTAAAATGAAGCTTTCTGAAAATGCTCCAACTGAGACTTTGCGGAAACGGTGAAAACGCAACTTTCTGAAAACGCTCCAACTGCATTTCTGTGTAAACGGGGAAAACGCCACTTTCTGAACACTTCCAAGAGTCAAGATTTTCCTCCGTTTTGTTACAAAAGAACAACCATCAAACACCAACTCTTCTGCGATTCTGGAGTTTCCGTGTGAACGGACATCGTTTTTCAAAACGTTGCCGTCGAAACACACAGTGGCATCCGTTTCCCTTCAAAACAGCGCGTGCTGCATCATGTCGTTGGCGCCGCTGATCCTCGTGTTTGTTATTCAAGTGGAGTGAAGAGTGAGTTTGCATGAGCAAACAGCGGAGCGAGCTGTGTGTGTGTGTGTGTGTGTGTGTGTGGGGGGGGGGGTGGGACTTGTATGAATGCAAATCACAAATCTGCACAAGGTGAAGCCCGACGCAGAAGATGGATCTTATTGTGCGTGTGCATGTCGGGCGCGCGGCGGGGGAGGGGCGGGACATGTGAGATTTGTGTCCGTGTGTGTGTGCAGAGCCATCCTCATGCAGATATCCCATCACTGCCGCCACCGTGAGCCATCAATAACCCCGCTGGAAGCTGCCAGGAGAGCAAATGTGCCGCCGCCACGTGAACACCTGCCCTTCCTCTCCCTGCGGCGAGTCGAGGTGTGCGGCATTTTTTATTTCGGTGCAATTTCTGCTTCTGTAGCCTCTGGAGGAGTCTTAATGCTGAATACTGTCTGTAAGATTACTGTCTGTAAGAATACTGTCTGTAAGAATACCGTCTGTAAGAATACCGTCTGTAAGAATACCGTCTGTAATTGGCGTTTGGCTAAGCCCCGTCCTCAAAGACAAACGAACCAATAGCATTCAACGGTCAACAAGTAGTGAGCGACGCTTTTTAAAGTAATTTCATTAATATATTTAAAACCTTTTTAAAAAGATTTTTTTTAATATTTGGATTAGAATCAAGTCGAGACGTTGGAACGTTTCCAGGAAGTTCAGATTTCCCCACATTTCCACGGAGACAGATTGGGAGTGTTTTCAAAAAGTTGCATTTCCGAAAGTTGCATTTTTTTCTACGTTTCTAGGAGGAAAAAGTCAATGTTTTCAAAACATTGGGTCCCCCCCCCATTTCTGAGGAGACAAAGTCAGTTTTTTCAACAAGTTGCGTTTTGCATGGTTGGAACATTTTGAAAATGTCCCGTTAGTCCGCATTTCCACCGAGACGGAGTTGAAACGTTTCAACAAGTTGCGTTTTGCCCGGTTTTCACCAAGACGGAGTTGGAACATTTTCAAAAATGTTACGTCAGCGGTGGCAGAGTTGAGTTGAAACGTTTCCAAAAAGTTGCATGCAGGCCGTCCGCGAGGGCTTCCTTCAGGACCGCCGGCGACGGCGGCGTCTTGAATCGCTCATTTGTTCCATCGACTGCGGACTGAAGGCTTCGCATCGATTTTCCCATCGACGTGTCGGCGAGCAGTAGATAAGCCGGCAGACGGGGAGGAGATAAGCGCCCGTCGTTTTCCAGCCCGACGAGCCGACGGACGCCGCGAAGGACGGCCCAAAGTCAGACGTAGCACAAAGTCCACACACACACACACACACCCGTTGACTAGCGCGAGGCCGCTATATTGCATTAGCTGGCGTCTCCGTCACGTTGGGAGTCGTCTCGCTGACGGGACCGTATCAATCAACTGATTCATTCTTATTAGATTAAACTATGGGGGTG
Organism: Lipophrys pholis; assembly: GCF_963383615.2. Classification (NCBI taxonomy): domain Eukaryota; kingdom Metazoa; phylum Chordata; class Actinopteri; order Blenniiformes; family Blenniidae; genus Lipophrys; species Lipophrys pholis. Next base: position 7,411,732 of record NC_137645.1, on the reverse strand, counting down.
TCGCGTCGTTAATGTGAAAAATGGGACGTTGAATCGAGGGGACGGGAAATCTATTTCAACAAAAAGGGGCCCGAGAGTTGCGGGCGGAGCGTCAAACATTGCTAATGGGAATGTTTGACGTTTGAACCCACGGCGATGATATTGATCGAATGGCGGCGGCGACGGCGGCGGCCATATTCACGCGGGATGTCTGGGTTCCTTTGTGGAGATTAATGCTTTGATCTTCCTTTTAGTTGAAGTCGATTAAAGATCGGATGAATTCAAAGGTGATTCTCGTCCTTCAAAATAAAAGTCTTTGATGGACCGTCTCCGAGGTTCGTCCGTCAAAGAAGAATTCCTCCAGGAACGTTTCTCCGTAATATTTAAACCAGTTCTACAGAACCAGAGGCGGAGAAGTCGCCGGTACCCGACCGTTACCATTTTCCGTTGAGGTACCCAAGCACATCGGTTCCATACGGTGGAACCAGACTCGTACCGGATCTCGTTTTGGTATTGGAAAGTCCCGAGTTCCCGACAGGCTAAGAGGAATTCCCAAAACTGACTTGACTCACAATTTGTACTGATGGAAGTAAATCTGTTCTCCAGTTACGGATTCACCAAAGTACCTCAATAAAAAAAAAAATGGCGGTACCTTTGGCAAACCTAGCAATACGTCACCTCGCTGTAGTCGCCCTACAGTACGGAAGCGTACGGCAAATCCCTCCAGCACGCGAGCGTCCCGTCTTTACGGGATTACGCTCGGGTGAAATAGAAGCGGGAGACGCGTTAATTATATCTCCTCCTCGAAATACTCGTCCCGAATATCTCCTCGTTCCGCCACGCCGCCGGCTATTTTCGCCGCGCGTTTTATCTAAAGATTACCCAGCATCCTCGGACGCTTCCAGACGGGCGCCGGGACATTTTTTGTTGGTCCGGGTTTTTTTCGTGCGGGGATTATTAAAAACGGGAATCGTTTTTAGCTTTGAAGTGGAACAGCGGAGGAACTTCAGTCTGAAGTGGTTTCCTGGCAACCGGCAATGTGGCGTCGGGAACAAACGCGGTTCCCCGCGTCGTTTCGTGCCAAATTTTCACGACACGTGCGTTTGTAGAAAAAGGATCCCTCTCTTCATTCCCCCGTCCATTTGTCCTCCCTCGCTCGCTGTTTTTTTTTTTTTCTTGATAGGCGGTCGTCTGAAGTGACTCGCTCCCAGGGGGACGAAGTGAGGGACGCTCGGCCGGGCGGGGACAGGAAGTGGGAGTCGGTCGGAGATGACAAATCTTTGCCAGCTCCTCAGTGGTCTTATTTTTTATAATTTTTTTTTTTTTCATTCTCGGAATCATCCAAGGCTCCCGTCCCCCCCGGGGGGGGGGGGATGTAAGAAGTGATGCTTCTTTTCCGTGGCTTTGTTCCTGCCGCCGTTGGCCAGAAACCTCAGGGGAACTTTGTCGCGATGCGTGTGCCGTGCCGAGGGACGGCGCTCGTTTCCGGTAACATACATGTTCATTTTCAAAAACCTTGTGAACGTGATCCGATATGATACGACGGAAATGGAACGAACGAAACTTTCATTGCATTCTGGGGGTCAGTTGACGCGACAATGGGTCTCAGAGCCGCTGAAAATGCAACTTTTTGAAAGTGACTACAAAGGTGGAACTTTTCAAAAATGCTCGGAGTCGGTGGAAACGGGGAATAACAACTTTTTCAAAACGTTCGGACTCGAACTCTCTGGAAACGGGGGGGGAAAGTACAACTTTTTGAAAACAGTCCAGCTCCAGCTCTGTGTAAAAAAAATGCAACTTTCTGAAAACATTCTAACTGTTTCTGTGGAAACGGGGGGTGGAAACAATTTTTGGAAAACGTAACAACTCGATTTCCATGGAAATGAGGGAAAATGTAACTTTTTGAAGATGTTCTGACTCCATCTGTGGAAAAATGCTCAGAGTCGGTGGAAACAGGGAATAACTTTTTCAAAACGTTCCAACTCGAACTCTCTGGAAACGGGGGGAAAGCACAACTTTTTGAAAACAGTCCAGCTCCAGCTCTGTGCAAAAAAATGCAACTTTCTGAAAACATTCCAACTGTTTCGGTGGAAATGGGGGGTGGAAACAATTTTTGGAAAACGTAACGACTCTGTTTCCATGGAAATTAGGGAAAATACCACTTTTTCAAAATGACTGCAAAGGTGGAAGTTTTCAAACGTACTCTGCTCTCATTTTCATGGGAGATTCAGAGCATTCTCACAAAGTGGCATTTTCAGTCAAACGCAACTTTCTGAAAACCGACAAGACTGTCTCCATGAAAATGGGGAAAGAGCAACTTTTCGAAAGCGCGGCAACTCCGCGGAAGCGGGTTAAAATGCGACCTCTCAGTGCCATGCGGCCGCGACGGGCTTCTGCCACTCATTCCTGTTTGGGGAGCAGCTCCAGACCCGATCTGCTTCTCTAGCGATAATAAAACGAAAAGCGCCGCAGGGCGCGGCGCATTTAGACGGGTGGAGACGCGCCTGGAGAAAACCCAGCGGCTCCAGCAAAACAGCCTCTTTCTTTTCTCATGAGAACGAAGCAGCTCCAGAAATAACTTCCTTTTTGAGCAATTTCCAAAAACAAAATCTTCTCAAATGTGTTCCGTGTGTGTGTGTGTGTGTGTGTGTGTGTGAGACTTTTTGTTTTTATTTCCCTGCACATGGAGGAAATCTATTTATTTCCTTTAATCAAATAATCCTTTCAATTAGCACTTTACGAATGTAATTATAAACATTTTCATGTGAAAGCTGAAAACTTTATTAGCACTTTGAGGATATTCTGACTCCGGAAAAAAACACAACTTTTCATAAGTGCTCCATCTCTGTGTATATGGGGGAAAAACTACTTTTTTTAAATTGATTGGTCTCCGTGGAAACAGGGGGAAATGCAACTTTTCCAAAACGCTTTGTGTAGATGAGGAAGCGCTCAACTTTTTAAAATCGTTTCGATTCAGTCTCCATGAAAAATGGGGGGAAAACTTTTAGAAAAAAAACAAGAGTCCATGTCCGTGCTCCATCTCTGTGTATATGGGGAAAAAACTACTTTTTAAAATTGATTGGTCTCCGTGGAAACAGGGAAAAATGCATCTTTTGAAAAGACACTCCATATCCATCTCCATGTATACTGGGGAAAACGCAACTTTTTGAAACTGGTCCATTTACTACATGTCAACTGGGAAAAACTCCGACTCCATCTCCATTGTGGGGGGGGGGGGGGGGGGGGGGGGGGGGGGGGGGATACAACTTTTCCATAAGTGTTTCAACTCGATCTCCATGAAAACAAGACAAAGGGCCACTTTTTGAAAAAGGATAAATCCCCCATCTCTGTGTAAATATGGAAAAATGCATCTTTTTAAAAATGCTCTGAATGTTAGCGTTTCAGCCATTTCGGAGGAAGCGGGCATCATTTCGAAACGTGTCAAGACAAAAACAATGTGTTTTTCCGCTTCGCTGCGTCAGAAGAACGTTTGCTTTCACTCAGTCGAGTCGTTTCTCCGCCGCGTGCCAACAATGTGAGTCACAGCCTGAATCTGCTGCCCGAAGCACTTTCAAAGAAATGTCACGTCCCTTGAAGTGGCGGCCAACCGTCCAGCGGGTGAAATCTACCCTTCATTACATCCTCCCCTCCCCCCGGACGGCTATTCCACTGCTACGTTTTTCCTTTTTCGACGCAGGGATCCGTCAGAAATTGCCGGCGTTTGATCAGTTTCAACAACACTCCCCTCGAAGACTCAAAGTCGAGGCCGCCGCCGTTGACCTTGTCCGTCTCGGCGAGGAGAAAAGCCGCGTGGCGGGACGGCGCTCCAGCCGAGAGCTCAATCGATACGACGCCCGTGGATCAGACAACAGCGAGCGGCTGATCTTGAAACCTGGAAGTGTTTATTTTACTGTCGTGTCCAACCTGGCGCCCGTTTCTCCCCGAGCGCGGCGACTCGTCACAACACGCTAATCAAATGTACGGCCTCGTCAGCGAGAGGGCTGAGAAGGTTCTGCGTTTTTAAAAACCGGCTTCCCCGGCTCGGTCTCTGTGGAAACTGGGATGGGTGCGGGTGCAACTTCTTGAAAATGCTCCATCTTCGTGGAAATGGAGGAAATGACCCTTTTTAAAAAAAAGCTCCATCGCTGTGGAAATCGGGGTAAAACAACTTTTTGAAGTGATACTTTTTTTGAAAAAGATCCATGTCTTTGCAAACCGAGAAAAATGCAAAATCTAAAACATGCTCTATCTCTGTGCAAATGGGGGTAAAACAACTTTTTGAAAAAGCTCCACCTCCATAGAAGCTTGGGGAAAGCACAACTTTTTTTTAAAACGCGATGACTCCCTCTTCATGGAAACTTGGGGAAAATGCAACTTTTTGAAAATGCTAGGACTCCATCTTCATGTACTTGGGGGGGGGGGGGGGGACTTTTTGAAGATGGTTCCCAAGGTGGAACTTTTGGAAAACAGCAACAACCTGACGACTGACAATGGTCTGTTGAGTGGCTCATCTTTTGGAAACGATAAAACACTTTGGAACAATGAAAACCTTTAAATAAATAATTCCTATTAATCCGTGTACAAGTAGATTTATGACCCAAACTTCACAAGGTCCTCCATGTTACTCCCTGAAGTACAGCTGATTACTGCATTTACCTGTACTTTAGTAAAATACGTCGTCAAGGCGAGCAGCCTGCGGCCCCCTAGTGTCCGAATGAAGGCGCCTCAAGAAACCTCCTCCACCTGACCTTTCTGTCTGACGCTCGTGTTTCTGGGACTTCTATTCCGGAGATCCCGGAGGCTTGTTCGCACATCCTAAAAGAGGAAAACGCGTTTGTTTACCAACAAGTGACCTCCGAGGTATTCAGCTGAGGCTCAGCTGAATGCAGCGCCGACAATGGCCGCCTTGTTCCAGGAGAAGAGAGGTGCTTGTTAATCTCGCGCCGGACCGGCTCGGGAGGGGAGTTATGAGATCTCTCCTTGATAGCAGGTCGTTTTCCAAAAACGCTCCGGGCTCTCGTCGGAACGCCGTGTGACCTCCGGATGGTCGCAAGCTCCGCCCCCAAACAGTCACCATCACAACAAGTCAGAATCACAAGGAGTCACCCGAGTGCTTCACCCCCCCCCCCCCCCCCCAGATGAGGAGACGAGGGTCATATCGGGATGAGGGTGCAGGCACTTTTGAAAATGCAACTTTTTGAAAATGATCTTTCAATGTGGAAATGCTTGGAATGTGTCTACATGGAAATGGGGGAAAATAACTTTTTGAAAACCCTCAGACTCTGTCTCCACCGAAATGGGGGAATACGCAACTTTTTGAAAACTGTCCATCTTCGTGGAAACGGGGAAAAAGAATAACTTTTCAAAAATGCTCCGACTCACTCCTCCTTGGAAAAGGAGGTGGGGGGCGCGCAACTTTATGAAAATTGTCTGTCTCCATGGGAACGAGGGGAAAAAATCAACTTCTGGAAAACACGATTTTTAGAAAACAGACTGTAAATGAAAAAAAAAAAAAAAAAGCAACTTTTTGTAAATGTTCCAAATCCATCTCCATGAAAACGCTGGAAAAACAACTTTCTGAAAAAGTGACTACTCTGTCCCCGTGAAAAAAACACAACTTTTCAAAAACGGTTCCAATTCCGTCTCCAGAGGGAAAAACCTTGGATTGTGTCACAATGGAAATGGGATGGGTGAGACTTTTTAAAAATGATCTGACTCCCAGGAAATGGAAAGTTTTAGCAAAAGCACTGCTGCTGGCACGGCCGTAAACAGTTGTTCTCCACACGCTCAGTAACCATGACAACCACGTTTGCCTCGGTGTCGTGACTCCCAGTCCACACCCTCCAGGGTGTTTCCTCCACCTTCATCCCAGGAGGAGGAGGAAGCCAAGCGATCTTTCCTCCACCTCTTCAAACATCAGCATCAAAACGTGCAATCAGAGGCCTTTTGTGAAGCGACACTTGAACTTCATGTTTCTGCTCACACGCAATGAAGATTTGACAAAAATCTGCTCTGGAGAAAACAAGGGTGGGGGAAAAAAAAAAGAAAAAAAAGAGTCTGTGCGTCGCTCCTCCGTCACTTCCCTCGATCAGCTACACTTAAAAAAGGCTTTTAATATATCTGCTGCCAGTTTGAGCTTGGATGATGGCGTCTGGCAGTAAAAAAAAAAAAACTCTTAGTGCAGTAATGTGTGAGGGTACCTCAAATTACAGGGCCGACGATAAATTCAGGGCTGCGACGAGTCGCTATTAGTGTTTGACTGAGATGTTACGCCACAGAAACGCAGGGAGAGAAAGTAGTCCCAAAGAGATCCGGGCATGAATTTGCAAACTCAATCTGGGAGGGTATCGCAGTACGTAGACAGATTCTACACACTGTCCTATGTGTACTGTGGACCGTAAAGCTGGGGGAGCTGCGAGTACCGTCAACACAGGGGCATTAATAAGTATTTGTATCAGTAGTCGGTATCAGCAAGTAGCTAAAGGTAAGTACTCGTATCGGAAAGTAGCTAAAGGGTAGTACTTGTATCTGTACTAGTATCGGAAAGTAGCTAAAGGTTAGTACTCATGTCAGTACTCGGTATTGGCAAGTAGCTGAAGGTTAGTACTCATATCTGTACCGGTATTCGGTATTGGAAAGTAGCGAAAGGTGAGTATTTGTACCAATACCTGGTATCACAAGTAGCTAAAGGTTAGTACTCATTTCAGAACTCAGTATCGGCAAGTAGCTTAAGGTTAGTACTCATGTCAGTACCGGTATTCGGTATCGGCAAGTAGCGAAAGGCGAGTACTTGTATCAATACCTGGTATCACAAGTAGCTAAATGTTAGTACTCATTTCAGTACTCAGTATCATCAAGACGATGAACTTTAGTACTTGAATCGGTATCGGCAAGTGGGTGAAAGTTAGCACTCGTACCGGTACTCGGTCTCGGCAAGTAGCTAAATTTAAGTACTCCTATTTGTACTTGTCCTTTAAAAAAAATTGCATTGGTGGATCTCTAACTTCAAGAGAATCTCAAGCAGAAGCCATATTGTTTTCTTTCTCTCCTCCCCGGACGTTTGTTTCCCTGTGATGTCACGAGGATCACAAACGTCTCCAGAACACCTTGCTACTGCATGTACTGCTGAACGAGTACTGCTGGCGGGATAAGTGATTACTGCCGCCATTAACTAAGCGAGCGCCGCCTGAGTGCACCAAAAAGAAATCCGAGGGTCTCGAGACGACACACTTAGCCGGTGACGGAGAGCTCAGGGAGCCTAATGAGATCATCGGGAGAAAACGGACGGAGCAAATTGCTGAACGAAAGACGAGCGGAACTAGCATGAGGAATTATCGCCAAATATGATGCTGCAGGTTCAATTATTTTATGCAAATCCAACTGTGGGAAGAAACGTGGCGGCGTCTGGGAGGGAGGTCGTTAAAAAACACAGGATGTTTGGAATGTCGCAGGCCGTCATAACCCAAGCACATGGCCCCGCGATCCGACGACCGCATGCAACAATGAAGTTGGGCAACGTGGGAAACTACAAACACAAGTGTTGAGTCTGAACGTCAGACGTTGGGAATATAGGGCACTGGGAACACGGGATCCTCAGAAAACAGGACGTAAGACGGTAGTACGCCTTCGAAACGTTGGCGTCCAACACCGTACCGCCATGGAATTCTCCTGACGTAGCGCGTTAAAACATTCTGTAGAGCAACTTAAGCGTAGGGCGGTTGGATGATATGTCCCTTGAGGACAAAGGACCTTGTTAAAATAGTGATAAAGCTCCAAAGTGGATATTAAAGACAGACGAACGAAAACACAAAGACCTTTAAAAGACCTTAAAGGGGTCACATTATGCAAAATCCCCTAAAAGTAATAATCGTCCCCGTACCTGGAATGTCCCCCAGAAGTGAAGACAGTCTAGCAACTGAGCCGGTTAGAACTCAGACATAAGACACAAGAAGTTCAGAACCTTAAAAAAAAAGCCTAAAGTGCAATTTGCATCTCGGCAACTGATCGAAATGACATTTTGTAACGTACTGCAAATATGGGACCGTAGAAACTAAAAGAGTATATAGCCTTGACATGAGAGGACAGTAAGGATGTTTGAACATATGGACCTATGTTCTAAGACCTTAAACGTTAGGACAGTTAGATCATGAAGTAAACATAAAGCACAACAAATGGAGAACATTAAGAAATGATACCTTCTCCTACAAGGGTTCTACATTCAAGTCACACTGGACACATTGGACCGTTAAGACAATAAGAGTATATAAGCTTGAGAATACAAAGGACCATGTCAAGAACAAACAAGTGTGTGGACATTTGACACTTGATTCCTTGAAGGCGTCATGGAACCGCCTGATTTTCTTTTCTCACGGTGATTAAAAAAAACACCACCTCAACACTCGCCTTCACCCAAAATGCCATGAGCATCGACCACAGCGAGCGACAAGCCGCCGCCGCCGATGAAATGCTCTCTGCTCACATCCACGATGGCCGCCGTACCGCCACGGCGGGACACCTGTCGGACCGGAACGTGAGCGCCAGCCTCGTTTTTTCCCCAGCAGAGGAAAACCATATGCGGCGCACGGTCGGCAGCAGCGGCATCAATTACCAGACGGGACGGCCGAGAGACATGCAGATGGTGTAAGGCGCGGTAAACGGGCTGACGGGCGTCGGCTTCACGCTCGGAGGGAGTGTGTGTGTGTAGGTGATGTGTTGACTTACCTACGTGGAGAATCCACACGGGGCCATGAAAGAGAGAAACAGAAAGTGGCTTTAGTTAGATCTATACACTCAATATCAACTCAAGCAATACCCCTACCCTCCCCCACCCCTCCCCACCCTAAGCATTATTAGGAAAAGAGTACGATACTCTTTTGCAAATGTTAATTCTGCTTTGATGTAAAAAAGTCCCACAGCTTCAGCCTGCACACGGCGGACTCGGCTTTGTGTACGCCTCCACCCATACCTGTCGTCTTGGCCTACCCTCCTGGGCCCTGAGGTACTCCTTAATGATTTTTACTCCACCAGTCAAGAACAAATTAGCATCCTTGCTAGCGCTCCGCGCAATCGGGGGACGCTCTACTGGGAATCGTTTGGGGCAGAAGGGAAAAAAAAAAAAAAAAAAAAAACGGAAAAGTTTTCTTTTGTGGAGTCGTGATCGATGGAGGAGAAAGAAGAGGGAAGGGGGGGGGGGGGGGGTTGTGGGGGGTCTCCAGGGGAGGACATGCTAGCGCGCGAGTGCTAATTAGTCAACTTGTAAAATAGAGCGAGGCGGGCAGCGCGATGCTCGTCGATATACTTCTGATGTGCTTGTTGTGCTGGTTGGCAGATCCAAAGGGAACCCCCCCCCCCCCCCGAGAGGATGGATGAAGAGCGAGGTAAAGGGGGCGGGGCAAAGACGGCGGAAAAATGACGGCAATGTGTTTCAATTTTAACCCTTTAGGTCCACAATTTCAAGCGAAAACGAAAAACTTTTGTGGCGTTCTAAGGTCCATTTGCACTGAAAATGCAACTTTTTGAACACAGCTCCAAGGTGGAAGTTTTGGAAAACACACAAACAGGTACTCAGGTACCTGTTTGTAGTAGCCGCAATACTCAAACAAATTATGTTAAATAACATAAGAACACAAACGGCTCTCGGTTCTTAGAGTGCGTCGTCCATCAACTGGAATGTTGCCGGTCTGATTCCCCGCCTCCCTCCGTCCACGTGTCGGAATACGCAATTGAGCAAGACGCGGGTTCTGGATCCGTCTGATTTCGAAGAATCTCGGCACCATAAGTGGTGAAATCGATGTAATCGTGGCTTCGTGACGTTAAGAGGAGGTGGGGGCGAGTATAAACGCGGCAGGCGGCGAGTCATTAGGTCAACGTCAACCCCCGCCCACGCCTACGCCCTTGACACGCACACGTATTTCCCCCAATCATCCCCGCCACTTCCACCATGATGGCAGCCATCCGTCTTTCCCCCCCCCCCGTCGCTCCCGCCGGGTGATTTGATGGCCCTGAGCCGGAGGTGAAGCGGGAAAATAAGCGAGGTGGCGAAAACGTTGGCGGGAATAATCCCGACGCTGCAATGTCGCTCTCGTTGTTAGAGGGGGTTACTCCGAGAGAGAGAGAAGGAGAAAAAAAAAAAAAAACAACCTTCAGACGATTACCTCCATCATGGCCGCGGGATGCTGGGATTGAGATATTTACAGCGCCGCTCTGCCGACTTGCCCTTGGGTGTGATTTTCCCATTTGTTTTCCATCACGGCAATCTCTGTCCGACCACCGCCTGTCCACCGAGCAATTTGCTGTGCATGTACTCTCTCTGAAAGCATCCCGGCAAGCCAAGTGCCAGAAGTCCCGTCCAAAAAGCAACAAATGCACTCCCAACATGTTTAGAAAAGGATTCAAGTGAAGTATTTTGTTGTAGTTTTTCCATTTACTCTCACCGGGCTCACAAAGTTTTTGTCAAGATAGTGGAGACTGACGACTTCTCAGCTCAGGTAAGTGACGGCAGAGGCTCGTTTTTACAATTTACTCCTGAGCATCTTCCTCCTCTGATATCATCCAGATTACAGAGCATCGTCCTCCTCTAACATCCGGATTATAGAGCATCTTCCTCCCCCAACATCCGGATTATAGAGCATCTTCCTCCTCTAACATCCAAATTATAGAGGATATTGTCCTCTAATATCATCCAGATCATAGAGCACGTCATCCTCTAATATCCAGATTATAGAGCATCCCTCTCCCCTAACACCAAGATTATAGAGCATACCCCCCTCTAATATCATCCAGATTATAGAGCATCTCCCTCCCCTAACATCAAGATTATAGAGCATACTCCCCCTCTAATATCATATAGATCATAGAGCACCGTCCTCCTCTAATATCCAGATTAGAGAGCATCGACCTCCCCTAACATCAACATTATAGAGCATATTCCTCCTCAAACATCCAGATTTTAGAACATCTTCCTCCTCTAATATCATCCAGATCATAGAGCACTGCCCTCCTCTAATATCATCCAGATTATAGAGCATATTCCTCCTCTAATATCAACCAGATTACAAAGCATCTTCCTCCACGGACATCCAGATTATAGAGCATATCCTTCCTCTAATCTGGTCCAGCCAACTCCATTATTTTCAACGTTTCTGCCAGCTCCATGTAAACAGAAAAACTTTCTGAAACTTGAAACGGGGCCTATACATCCAATAATACTCCATAATATTCATGTTGGAGTATTAATGTGGTCGACGGGATCGTTTATCTCACCGATGTCTTTCGGGACTGAACACACAGCGAGACTCGGAACGACTCACTGTCACATTTGGACTTTCCAGTCCTCTTTTGTCTCTTTTTCTTTTTTTTTATCCTTATTATTGTTTCTGGAGCGTCGGAGGCGAGAATAGAAGCGTCTGCTGCACCACTGCGGAGCCGCGGCGTGAGATAACTGCAGATTACAGGGTGCCAAGCCGCCGCTAATCACTTTAGCAGCACCGCAGGGTATCTGGATTCATCGGCGCTGCGGCTCTGGAGGTCAGACGAAGAGCAATATTCAGAAGAGCTTCTGCTATTCCAAGCTTTTCCCTCCGCTAATGGGCCACAGAGCACATTATCCGCCGCCCATCTGGCGGATTCGCTTACCTACCCCGGTGCATCCAGAGCGTACTTGGGGGGGGGGGGGGGGCTGAGCAAACTTTCGAGGACATCGACGTCGTCCTCGAGGGGCAACTTGAGACAAACTGCTTGTTCCCGCCGCAGAGCAGCAACTTCGGGATTCCGACGCCGCGAGCTGCTATTGATCCCGTATGCTATGGCACCGTGACGGAACGTCAACGTGGCGTTCCGTTACGGTTCTAAACGCAACTTTTTTTGTAAACGCCCCGACTCTGTCTACGTGGAAACTTTGCAAAAAGGCTCTGACGCCATGGAAACGGGGGAGAGTGCAACTTTTTGAAAACGTAATGACACCATCTTAATGGAAACAGATCAAAGTGCAACTGTTTGAAAATGCTTCGACTCCTTCACTATGGAAATGAGGAAAACTAAACTACCCCTTTTTTTTTTAATGTTCCGACTCAGAAAAGCACAACTTTTTGAAAACAATGCCACCCTTTTTTATGTGAAACGTGAAAAAGCAACTTTTTGAAAATGTTTGGAAATGGGCAAAAGCTGGAAAAAGTAACTTTGTGAAAACCTAACTTTTCCAAAAAGCTCCGACTCTGTCTCAGTGGAAATGTGAAAAAGCTACTTTTCGTAAATTCTCTATTTCTGGCAAAGAAAATTTGAAAACGCTCAGACTCCCAAAACTTTTTTTTGAAAAAAATCTGACTCTGTCTTCATGGAATCGGGAAAAGGTAACTTTCCTAAAAACACACCTTTTTGAAAATGCGTCAACTCCATGGAAAAGCAACATTTTTGAAAATGCTGATAAACGGGCCAAAATGCAATTTTTAAAAAAAAACCTCAAACGTCCCCCAGCCGACTGCTGCGAGCGGGTTTTTAACGCTAGAGCAGCCGTTTACCAAAACTTCTGCGGACATTGACGTCTCCATGAAGCAGGTATTAACGGGCAACTTCTCATTCCGCTGCAAAACCAGCAATCTCAGTATTTAGGCTGTTGTGAGCCGCTATTGATCCGGGCGGATAATTGGGTCGGTGATGGAAGCGGCGCTGCGGGTGGAGGCCCTCCGCCGGGGATTTAAATATGATTAAGTGCAGCGCCGATCGGGCCTCGTTGAGAGAGCTGTCAATGTGTCACTTCACATTTTCTCGTCCCCGTCGGCGGCTCGTTATGTCAAAAACTGCTCGTCATTACTACGATATTATCAAAATAATGAACCGGGGTTATAATCAGCTGAAGGATCCGGCGATAATCAGATGTACAATGGACGCGTGATTCTGTCAGAAACACTTTACGTTGTTAAATATCAGGACCCCTCCCGTTAATCACAACCATTTATCTTCCTTTCAAAAAGTGGATCATTTCATTCCACTGGAGCCGTTTCAACTCAAACTCTTATTTATTCTTACCGACAGGAATTCTACGTCTGATTCTACGACAGTAGCGCTAGCCTCTCTGTACATCCCCCCGACTGCTCTATCGAGTTTGACTCTTGAAGGTCTACAAGAGTCTTTTTAACATCAAAGTTATAGAGCATCTTCCTCAAACATCCAGATTGTACAGCGTCTTCCTGCATTTAACATCCAGATTATCGAGTAACTTCCTTCCATGAACATCCAGATTATAGAGCATCTTCTCCCTTTAACATCTACATTATAGAGCGCCTTCCTCTCATTAATATCCAGATTCTAGAGCATCTTCCTCCAACTGAGATCCAGATTATGGAGCATATTCCTCCTACAAACATCCAGATTATAGAGCATATTCCTCCACAAACATCCAGATTATAGAGCATTTTCCACTTAACATACAGATTATAGAGGGTCCTCCTCCTACTAACATACAGATTATAGAACATATTTCTCTTACATCCATATTATAGAACATCTTCCTCTAACATCTAGATTATAGAGCATATTCCTCCTTTAACATCTATATTATAGAGCATATTCCTCCTTTAACATCTATATTATAGAGCATCTCCCTCCACAAACATCCAGATTATAGAACATCTTCCTCCTCTAACATCCAGATTATAGAGTGTCTTCCCCCAAACTGATCTGTAATCTGCAGAATGTTTGCTCTGGTTTTCCTCTCACACTATAAAACTCGACCGCGACGCGATTGATTCGACGACCGATCCTCCCCGGTTCACCGCCGGCCTCTTCAAACTTCCCGCAAACGCACAGAGGCTCCCCAGGCACCGGAGGAGATCAAGTTTACGTTGCAGCATAATGGGAACATCAGCCACGGGCGAGCCGTGGCCTTTCCCCCAGACAAATGATTGTTTCACAGAGGGAAAGTTCAGCTCTTCTTTACAAACGGCAGCTCTGTGTCCTTGATAACTACACCGGGACTCTGCTAAGTGTGACTCAGAGTCCCCCGAGGGCAGAGCGGCGGCGGCGGCGGATACTAAGAGAGCGACAGGGAAGGAGGGGCGGCGGACTACCCAGAACGCACCTGGAGTTCCTCTTCTACGCTACATCCTAATTTCATTAGAGCGCCTCTGCGAGAGAGACGTCTTTGTATGCAAATGAAGGCGCGCGGTGTAAGTGTATTACAGCTGGCGCCTGCCAAGCACGGGATTGTGCTGTAACACTCGTTCCGACGCGCGAGGAAGCGTTCGCTAGCAAATGTTTGGTCTTTAATACGTCCGCAAAGAGTGTGAGACGTTGAAACGAGACGGCAAAGAAGAGGAAGGAGATTTCGCCGCACCGCCGAGGGGGACGGACGAGGGGGACGAACGAGTGTCACGACTCTCACTCCGTTTTCGTGGGATAAGAAAAGTCGATATGAAAGTCGGGATTCTCCCGTGGTGCCACTTTATGGTGTTTTGTTTTCTTACAGAATCTACCCAACGGCACCCGCCCGACACCGTCTCGTCTTTCTGCCGTTTCCGTGGTCACGGACGTGGTTTTCAGAACCTTTTCTGAAACGCAAAACCAAAAATTGGTTCGCAGAGTTTGCTTTGGGCCGAAAAGCGGGTTTCTGGCGATTATCTAAGAGGCGGAATATCGAGGTTGGCGTTCCGACGTCCCAAAGAGCCACAGCCGGCCGGACGCCGCCACCTTCAACGTACTTTCTCGTGACCGACCATCAAGGCCTACCTCTCTCTCTCTCTCTGTCCTCCTGTAGAAACCAGTTTGTTCAATCTGGGACATTTCGGTCATCCGGTTGCTTTCTCGGATTGCCCACGACCTTTCGTCAAACGATGCCCGTGGAGTCGACCCAGGGGGAAACGCACCATCAGATATCGAACTACAGACCACGCAGGATTCCCCAACGGGACATCCGAACAAACGAGGTTCAGGTAGCGGCAGGTAAAAGATGGACGTTGCTCACCGGACTTCCTTTTCCCACCAAACATTTTCTTTCACAGGTTCAGGGTTGAAATCCCGGTTTGTCCCTGAACGCATCAAAACGTCAGGACAGACAGTCCAACCTGAGTTTTGCCCGGATGACGTCTCAATCCCAAGATCGCCCAACGTTCACGCAAAATCCAAGGTCTTACTTCTCCACGGCCTTCGCTGCACTTCCTGTTTCACGGCACAACGCCCGCGCCCTCTGGCTTTTGCGGAAGATTTTAAAAACTTTCACCAACCAATCCCTTTTCTATCAACCCTGGGACGAGTCCGCTCTTGAAAACTTGCAAATTTGGGGCCAAATATCGACCAAAGATCTTCCACAACGTCCCCGCCGCAGTCTGAAAAGTAAGAGCTGACGTTTTGTTTTTTAAGACTTCCAACCACCTTTAATGCAAATCCTCCGTTACCTGGGCAACGGTGCCGTTTTACATTTCAATAATTGCCTTTTAATCGCTTAAGTCAAGTGCAAATTAGAGACACTGTCAATCTGTCGTTTAATTAGTGCGTTTTACTGAATACGGTTTAACAGCAGTGGAACTTCAGCTTTTCTTCGTCGCAGTTTAATTACACGGGTTTGTTTTGGCGCCACTTGGTAAAAGAGCGTGCGCGGAGGCAGAACAGAACCCGGTTTGTGTTATTCCCCTCGGAGCCGAGCTCCTACACCCCGACTAAGTTCAACGATGCAGGAGCCAACTCCACCCGCCCCCCCTTCCCCACCCCCCCCCCTCCTCCTGGGAACCATTACTGTCCCATCGCATCTTATTTGTGTGCAGGCAGAGGTTGAATTAAACACCTGCCAAGCACCAATTGCCCAGAACATTTGTCTCGGGGCGCAAATCAATAAGGGCAACAGGAAGTTACTGTACAAAAGCGCTCCGTTGTGGTACTTTGACGATGGATTTTAACGGAATTGAACGATCCGTTCCCGAGGATGGAAACGTCTTTGTTTCTGTTGTGTTTATTTGTACAATTTCATGGCGGTGGAAAGGAACACTTTTAAAATGAAGAAGTACTTTTGAAAAAGATTTAAAAAAGAAAAACAACTGATTTGTCACCTTCGTCTGTTGGCGGTAAGGTCAAATGGTGAAGGTTCTACACTGGGATTTTTATAACCCTTGAAAAGCGCCGCAAGCTTTTTTCTGTGCATTATTCTCAGTTTCCATGGAGACGAAGTAGGTTTGTTTTTGAAAGAGTTTTTGAGACGGAGCAAAGGTTGCACTGTCTCACATTTCGGCATATTTTCAAAAACTTGCATTTTCTTTCATTTACATGGAGATGCGGTCAGAGCGTTCGTGAAAAAGTTGCGTTATCCCCCGTTTCGACAGAGACAAGGAGTTTTCAAAAAGTTGCATTACTCTCCATTTCCATGGAGAGGGAGTCAGAGCATTTTCAAAAAGTTGCCTTGTCTCTCATTTCAACAGAGATAGAGTCGTCATAATTTCAAAAAATTGCATTTTCTTGTATTTACATTGAGATGCAGTCAGAGCGTTCACGAAAGAGTTGCGTTAACCCCCGTTTCCACGGAGACGGAATTGGAGCATTTTCAAAATGTTGCATTGTCCCAAAATCCCATGGAGATGCTGTCAGGGTGTTGACAAAAAGTTGCATTATCCTTCGCTTTCCGCGGAGACGACGTGTTTTTGAAATGTTGCGCTTTCCCAGTGTTACCCGGAGACAGAAACGGAGCGTTTTCAAAAAGTTGCATTACTCTCCGTTTCCATGGAGACGGAAATGGAGCGTTTTTGAAAAGTTGCCTTTTCCCAGCTTTTACATGGATAAAAAAGGCAACCATAGCGACTTCTTCGGGAGCTGAAAAGTTTTTTTAAAAAAGTTGACCCCAGCGGCAGAGCCAGAAATGTTTGCCGTGATGAGACAAACACGAAGGACGATAAAGCGGGGACAGACGGGAACGTTTCGGAGTGGAACCACCCCGCCACTCCAGTCGGTCCTTTTTTTTCGGCGGTCTGATCGCGGAAGAGCGTCGTTTCAAACAGATCTAACAAAATCGGCGCTTCGCCGGAGGAAAACCGTCCCGGTGTCTCGGGCAGAAAAAGACGGGAAATGACAGAGAAAAGCCGGAGAGAGAAATCAATCGTTCACTTTCCCTTTATGCGTGGCGGAATTGGATTTTGAGCAAAATAAGGCTCCGGAGTGCCTCCGACTATCGAGCGTCGTTTCCCACCGTGTGCAGAGGAGCCAGAGGTACGGCGGCGGGCGAGATACTGAGAATGTGCTTTCAAAAAATAACACCCGGCGAGGCTGCGGGGATGCAGATTTGAGGTTTGTTGTTGCTCACTTTTCTCGGGCCGTGGTTGCTCCCGACGACCGGTAGTCAGGATGCAGATTAAACTAAATCTGAAGTACAGTCAAGTACAAGGACACAGTGAGAGGTGGCCAGAGGTGTTCTACTTCTACCCCTCTACTGCCACTACTTCACCTGACCATATTCTACCACTATCAATTCCCCTTAACCCGTACTGCACTACCTCTACTTCTCCCTCTCTATACTATCCTTTCACCCCTCTACCTATACCTCTACCGCTCTACCTCTACCCCGCTACATCTACCATACCTCTATCGCTCTACCTCTACCATACATATATCGCTCTACCTGTGCCCCCGATATCTCTCGACCTATACCGCTACCCCGCTACAATTTTCGTCTCAACCTCTACATCTACCCCTCTGCATCTACTATACTTCTACAGCTCTACCTCTACCCCCTGTATCTACTTTACCTCTACAGCTCTACCCCACTACATATACCCCTCTGCATCTACCTTACTTCTACTGCTCTACCTATACCCCTACATTTACCATACCTTTACTGCTCTACCTCTATCCATCTATCATATATTTACTGCTCTCTCTACCCCTCTACCACTCTGCATTTATATAGGTCTACCGCTTTTTTTCTACCCCCTCTATCCCACCATACCTCAACCCCTTCTACCCACCCTATAACACTGCAGCTACTCTACCGCTCCACCTCTACCGTACCTCTTCCGCTCCACCCCTCTACCTCTTCCCCTCCACTGCTCTGCCTCTAAACCTCCATAATATTACCTCTCTACCTCTGTCAAATGCCCCTAACCCTCTACCTACCCCCCACCTCTGACCATGTTAAGCCTCAAGTTGTCTTCGTATGTCTTTTCTGGCGTCCTCGGGGACGTTGAGTACAGTGTCTCCATCATCGATCGATTCCACTGGATGATTCGTCTTCATTAACGCTGAGCAGTATTAAAGCAATCCCTGCGGACGTGTGCGAGGGGGGGGGGTCTGGGGGGGTAGGTGCGGGTGGGGGTTGGGTTGGTTTCGAATGTGCCGATTCATCTTAAATGCAAAGAGGGGTCAAAGTGTTGCCCGGGCGCCATACGCCCGCGCGCCGACATTAAAAGACAGACGTGTCCGCCGGTTTATTTGATTAAGAGACGCTTTCAATCAAGCGGCGGGAATTTGAACGCGTCTGATCTGGGTGGAGCGCGTCGCCGCATACGAGATGAGCAGGTTGTTTTTTCTCTCCTTTTATCCCCGGGTCCAATAAAGACATGCAGGTATCAAATAAACAAGCTGCCTCTTGTACTTCTTTTTTTTTTTTTTTTTAAATCACACCAGCATTACCAAGAGGGACGCGTCTTTAGCAGCGCGGCGGCTATTCGCCCGCCGTCACCGACAGGAAGCTACAACCGACACAATCAAAGCGGAATGCGACGATTTATCAGCGGCGATCAGCACCTGAAGGCGTCTCGTGATCGTTAACGCCTCTGAGGCTCGTCTCCGCGGGAAGCGGAGTCTGAAAAGTTTTTCCCAACGCTCCCATCAGGGACGCATTTTTTTCAACAATGTTCCATTTCTGTCTAAGTGGAAACGGGCAGGGGGGGGGGGGGGGACTTTTTCAAAATGGTTTGATTGTGTCACCGTGGAAACAGAGAAAAACCAAACTTTTTCAAGGCGCTTCATCTCTGTGAAAAGTGGGTAATACACAACTTTTCAAAAACGGCATTTACGTCAGAATGGGGGACAACAAATATTTTGGAGAATGTTGTAACTCCATCTCCTTTTAAAATTACTTTAAAACAGAACAACATAACTCTTCCAAAGCGCTCCATCTCTGTGAAAACTGGGGAAAATACAACTTTACGAAAACGCCCAACTCCATTTCCATCAAAATGGGGGGAAAACACATTTTTTCGATAATGTTCCGACTCCATCTCCACGGAAACAAGGCCAAAGACAACTTTTGCTCAGTCTCCATGGAAAAGGGGAAAAACGCAACTTTTTGAAAACAATCCAACTTCGTCTCCATGGAAACGCCAAGGGAAACTTTTTCAAAACGCTCCATGTCTGTGAAAATGTGTGTGTGAGTGTCACCCGCAATAACAATCCAACATCAAAAGAAGTTGGAAAAAGCAACTTTTGGAAAACACGACAGTTACGTGGAAACGGGGAAAACGCAACTTCTTGAAAACACTATGCCTCAGTCTAAACGGGAGAAAAAACAGGTTTTCGAAAGCACGACATCTCCGTTGAAACAGGGAAAACGACACTTTTTGAAAAGGCTACGTTTAAATGGCGGAAAACGCCAAAGTCTCAAAGAAGATGGAGGAAAACAAAATTTTACACATCTATGCGAAAGTACTCCCCGTTGTTGTTGTTTATAGCGTACTGTTCTCTGCGCATGTGTGTGGTTTAATCACAAAACACAACCAACAGCACCCACTAGTGGCCTGGCATCCTAATTACAATGCTTTGTGTGGAAACGGGCATTGTTCTTAAAACACTGGAGCATAAAAAGGGGCCTGTGTAGTTTCTGTTTATACTTTCTAAAAGATTCCAGAGACGTTTGATGAAACACTGTCGGATCTGTTTCGCCGCCGGGCGTCATCCTCGTCGTTTTTCCTTCCTAACGGCCGCCGCCGCCGTTGATGATCTGCTTTAAATTACACAGCCAGAGCGTGAAAACGGCTGCCGATAATTGAATCACCGGCAATGATCATCAACAACCGAGGCCATTGTGGCGCCTTCCTCCGAGTCATTTGGGAGAAAGTGACGACTCCGAGTCATTTGGGAGAAAGTGACGAGAGCGTTGATGACGGTGAGGTGGAGCAGGGGGTGGATGTGGGGGTGGGGGTGGGGTGTCTCTTCGTTCCGACAATTCCCGAGAATAATTCCCGAGAATAATTCCCGCGCTGACCCTCCCTGCATGCGGCTAAGGATTCCACACCTCCGTCACGTTGCCTCCCATTTCCAGACGCCTGTCCGCCGGCGACCTCCCCCCCCCCCCTCCCCCCATCGGTGCCGCGGGCAATCATGCGATTCATTTTGACGGGGGCGAGTACGGCGAGAAAATGTGCAAGTGAAATGTCAGCAGGGGAGCGCGAGGTTCACGGGGAGTTCAGGGGGAAGATGCTGGCGTTCCCCACGCCACCGGCTCTGCCGACTCGACGTATCGGAATCAGTCACAGTCGTCTGGAATCGTCGGAATGAGACGGCGAGGGACAGAAACAAAACATAAACCGTCGGAGAGACGGTGGGGGGGGAGAAGGAGCAGCTGAGGGACAGCTGGTTACCGGCGTTCGTTTCACTGCCGTCTTTATTTTGCCAGTTGTCAAATTTATGTCCCAGCTGTCAATTTGGGTACTTTACGACAGGCACCGTCCAAGGTGACCATAAAGTCCATCTGCCTCCGAGTCGCCGTCTTCTTCAAGTTTTTGGCTGAAACAAGTCGACGTGAAGAAGGTCACTGTATTGCATTCACCTCTGCTAACATCGAGGACGCACGGATACCGGTACCGATACTGTACGGAGTACTTGTACTGGGGAAAAAATAGCGAGTATTACGTGGTGTCACGCTCCAGCAACGTCAGCAGCAGGTAGAGAACGAGCGACGATTCTGAGATTATTTAATATCAACGAGAATTAATGAGGGACTGTAAATTATGTTGTGTCAAAATATCGAAAGGAGTTTACAGGTTACTCGTAGGTACTTGTGTCAGTAATCAATATCGGCAAGCAGCTAAAGGTTAGTACTGGTATCGGTACTCAGTGTCGGCAAGTAGCTAAAGGCTAGTACTGGTATCGGTACTCTGTATTGGCAAGTAGCTAAAGGTTAGTACTCATATCGGTACTCGGTATCGGCAAGTAGCTAAAGGCTAGTACTGGTATCGGTACTCGTATCGGCAAATAGCTTCAGGTTAGTACAGGTATCGGTACTCGGTATCGGCAAGTAGCTAAAAGTTAGTGCTGGTATCAGTACTGGCAAGTAGCTAAAGGTTAGTACTGGTATCGGTTCTCTGTACCGGCAAGTAGCTTAAGGTTAGTACTGATATCGGCAAGTAGCTTAAGGTTAGTACGGGTATCGGTACTCGGTATCGGCAAGTAGCTAAAGGTTAGTGCTGGTATCGGTACTCTGTACCGGCAAGTAGCTAAAGGTTAGTACTGGTGCTTCACTCTTCCTTAAAAGAAGTGGTATCGGTACGTCCCTCGCCGGCATGTAAACAAAGTCTTCGTCACGTCTTCATCCAGGCTGCAGTTTGTTTCCTCATGAATTCTGAAGAATCCAAGCGTGGCAGAGTGATGCGTAAACGCTTCCTAAATTAGTCATGACTCCTAAATTGCGCTGCCAGATGAATCATTTATCGGGACATGTGTTGAACATCACCCGGTACGGAGCGCGGCGCGCACCGCGCTCAATCACGGTTTCCGACTGCGTCACCGGGAGCGTGAATAGATGAAGTCGCCCCTCGACATCTGCACGCGGGAGAGGAAACGCAATGTTCCAGCCAAAGATAATTAACTTGTCGGTTTCGTAGCAACAGGCTGTGGCAAAAACTCGTTAAGTCAAAGGTGCGGGGAAGAAGTGGAGGTCGGTTTATTTTCAGAAAACATTTGATCGAGGACGAATGTGTGAAACATTATTATCACCCGAGTTCAAGTACAAGAATATATATCGGGTATATTTTCAAACGACAAGAGAAAACTTTGTTAGGGAGGACCGTTTACACCACGACCGTGCTCGGAGCCAATGAAGATGCAACTTTTTGAAAATGCTCTGACTCTGTCGCCATGGAAATGCAGGAAAATGCAACTTATTAAAAATGCTCAGTTTTCCGTCTAAATGAGAGGGGTGCAACTTTTTGAAAATGCTTTGATTATGTCTCTGTGAAAACAGGGAAACGGGGGAGAAAAAAAAGCTACTTTTTGGAAACGCTGGAAAATGCTCCTATTGTGTCTCCACGGAAACGGAGAAAATCGTCACTTTTCGAAAACGCTCCAACTCTGTCTCCATGGAAATGGGGAAAACAGCATTTTGAAAACGCTTCAAATCAGTCTCAACGGAAACAGGAAAATGCAAGTTTTCCAAAACACAACCTTTCTGAAACGTTGCGACATTAAGTGGCAGCATGTAAGCTAGGTCAACATGTTAAACACTTTTAATCTGAGACTTTAATATCCAATCTCTTCTAGAGAAACGCCCATATAGTCCTCCCTCCCTCCCTCCCTCCCTCCCTCCCTCCCTCCCTCCCTCTCTCCCTCTCCCCCCCCCTCCCTCCCTCCCCCTCCCTCCGGCGGTCCAATTCCGCCGAGCCTAATGAGCAGGAGAGTATTACTCGTGGGCGGGTCATCGGCGGAGTAGAAAATCAGCCTTTGAAGTCTTGAAGTCACCTTGGCGGCGCCGACGCGTGACGCCCCGAGCCGCACGCCCGCGTCACCTCGGCGAGCTGCTCCAACCTCCTCGCCGGCCGCGCGACCGAAAGGCCGTTCGGACAAACGGCGGGGCTCCGGGGGTAAACGACATCCTCCGCGTCACATCGCGAGGTTGCGTGGCTACGCTAACCTTGTTGGATTGATGTATTCGAGTGTCGGCGAGTTTTTTGTGAAGGCTGCGGCCCAGGTAAATGCAACTTTTTGAAACTTCTCTGACTCAGTGTCTATGGAAACGGGGAAAAGGCAGCATTTGGAAACAGCTCCGAAGGTGGAACTTTTTGAAAATAGTCAGTGTGGAAATGAGAGCAAAAGCATGGCAGCTGGCCATGCAAACAGGGGCAAAAGAAGCAACTTTTCGAAAATACTCCGACTCAGTCTCCATGGACACCGTGCAGAAAAATCCAACTTTTCAAAAATGCTGTGACACCGTCTCCATGGAAACGGGGGGGAAGTCCAAATTTTCAAAAAGGCTCCGACCTTGTGTCCACGTCAACAGAGGAAAATGCTATTTTTCTTAAACTTTTACTCGCATTGTTGAAGTTTAAAGTGTGCGTGGTGTCATCACCAAAACAACCAACAGCGCCAACCAGTGGCCTGGCATGCCAGCTACATCGTTTCTGCCATTCCCGTGGAAATGGACATCATTTTCTAAAAACATTCAAGGACAAACACAAACGTTTTCGGAAACAAAACCGCGAATACGTCAACTAACGGTCCAATTCCCGCCATCGGCACAGCAGGTGGTCACTGTTAACCCAAGAATCATGTTTTTACCACACACACACACACACACACAAAAAAAAAGATCATCCCTGACACAAACCAAGTATCAGTACACAGAAAGAGCCCCTCCAACCGCCGGTCGTCTCTCTCTCCACAAAATAACTGTCTTTATTCTTTTACTCATCTCAAGAGAAAGTCTCTCCACTAAGTAGCCTCTGGAACGACTATTTACGCTTTCCATCTTCCTGGAGGAAGAAGCAGCAGGAGCCGGGAGGAAAGTACCAGGCGGATAATGTGTAGAAGTGGAGATTTCAACACCACCTTCGTCCCCAGTAATACTGTGAACTAGTCTGTAAGAGTACCGCTGATGTTCTCGACGTATAAACAGCCGAGGATAGAGGAACGTCACCGATACCCAACAGGAGTGAAAAACATAAACATCTGTTTGCATTACAGATGCATTGGACGTAGTAATGCACCGATACCACACAGATACTACTAATATTTTACCGCTTGCCAATACCCAGTACCAATACAAGTACAAACCTTGAGCTGCTTGTCAATGCTGATACTCTGACTAACCTAGGGTTACTTGCCCATGCCGACTACCGATATGAGTACTAACCTTGAGCTATGTACCGATACCGAGCACCGATGCAGGTACTAACCTTTAGCTACTTGCCAATACTGAGTATCAATACAAGTACGAACCCTTAGCAACTTGCCGATACAGAGTATCAATATGATTTCAATTTTTTTGCTACTTGCTTGAAGATACCGAATACGAACCTTTAGCGACTTGCCAATACCAAGTACCGATACAAGTACTAACTGTTAACTACTTACCGATACCGAGTGCCAATGTAAGTACAAACCTTTAGCTGCTTGTCGATGCTGATACTCATACTAACCTTTGGTTGCCGATAAGAACTACTGATACCAGTACCAACCTTTAGCTCCTTGCCGATACCAAGTACTGATACGAATACTTCTTAAATGCCATAAAGCCTCCTTCATACTTCATACGCAAAGGCTCTGCTCATGATAGTTTGTCAGAACATAATTCACAGTCTGTAGTACTTTTGTAATTCTAATTAATATTAAAGAATCTCCATCGCTCGTGCCGTTATCGGTATCGGTACATCCCTAATTGTACGAGTCTTTGACACGAAACACTCAACTTTGCCTGTGAAACATACAAAAAATAGAAGAACTCTCTATTTATTCCACCACTCACGGCAGCGCCCTGCTTTTTCCCGCTCTGCTACTTTCACCGGTGATGTACCAAACGTCCACACCTCCATTATGCAGCACTTTTGTAAAGGCGCATTAGAGGAGAGCGTCCTCTCGTCAAATAAAAAAACCCCGCACTTCCACCTAAACCTCATTTCTTCCTCCTCCGAACCGCCGGCGATGGCGCCGCCAGAAAGCCTCTTTAACTAATTCGGCCCTTTCCTTCTTTCGCCGACGCGGTGGGCGTCGTCTTTTATAATATGGGAGAAAGGTGAACATAAACCGATAATTAAGGCCACCGGGGGTGTGGGGGGGGGGGGGTCCCTAAGTTTACAGAAGAAAGCTTAGTATCACTACAGTTCCAGTAATAGTGAAAAAATAGCAGTAGTAGTAGAATAGAATCAATAAAATACCAGTAACAGTGAAAAACATTCCATAAACGAGTAGTGACAGTGAAAAAGTGTGAATAATCTGCAAGTAATAGTTAAAAAATATATAAATAAACTACCAGTAACACTTAGAAATATGAATAAACTACCAGTGATACTGAAAAAGTACCAATAAACGACCAGTAATAGTTCAAATGTATCAATAAACTACCAGTAACACTTAAAAAGTACCAATAATCGACCAGTAATAGTTAAAAAGTATCAATAAACTACCAGTAAAGTATGAATAAACTACCAGTAATAGATTAAGTGTAATTAAATGACCAGTAATAGTGGAAAAGTGCATTTAAATTAATGGGAATAATAAAAAAAATACCATTGAAGAAACAGTGGAAAGGTATCGATAAAGTACTAGTAAACTATTATCGCCCCACTATTACAGGTTTGTACACTTTACGTATGCAATATATGTATATAAATATTGAATACAAATATTGTTGCTTTCCGCCGCAAACGCCTCGTTAATAATTGATTCTCAGTCACACTACTTCACCCGCTGCGCCTCTCCTCGACACACAAACACGGCGGCGTGCATGAGTAATGGAGGTCGTGGATCACACGCCGCCGTGTTTACGTGCGAGCGTGTATCCGGGTTAATGCAAAAATTGAACATCGCTGGCGGGGTCGTCACCTTCCTGCTCCGCCTGCTTTAATATGCACGCTATGCGCTCCGATTCATTAGCGCTATGCTAATACTCAGCTGTACGGGGGCGGGGGGGGGGGGGGGGGGGGGGTGTTATCTCGAGTGTTTAAGCCGGGGCAAGGTCAGCGCAGTGTTTGACTTCAACACTTCACCATCCTGTACGAGCTCCTCTTGAAAACCCGTTTACACGACGACGTTTCAAGAGAAAACGCTTTTGCATAAAAAAAAAATTATTAAAAAATGATGTAGTTGGCATGCTAAGCCATGAGATGGCGCCGTTTGTTTGTGAAATGACCCCACCCACCCAGTGTGTAGCGAACAATACGCTCACTGCTTAGCTTACCTTACTACGTATCTTACCTTACTACGAACTACAAGTGACCGACAAAATGTTTACTACTATTAACTACGACTAACTATTTATTACCGCTGAGGTTGGCGAGCGCGCTAGCGGCGCTTCCGCTCATTTTTGAGAAAGTCTAATTTTCGACAGTCTACACGATGACTGAGCCAAAGCGGTTTCGAAAAGTTACGTTTTCCTCAGTTTCCACGAAGATGCATTTTCCCCCGCCCATTTCTACGGTGATGGAATTGAAGCATTTTCAAAAAGTGTTGTCGAAAAGTTGTGTTTTCTTCGGTTTACACGGAGTCGGTGTCTTTTCGAAAT
Organism: Lipophrys pholis; assembly: GCF_963383615.2. NCBI lineage: Eukaryota > Metazoa > Chordata > Actinopteri > Blenniiformes > Blenniidae > Lipophrys > Lipophrys pholis. The sequence goes on along the minus strand of NC_137645.1, from coordinate 7,385,352 downwards.
ATTGAACTTTTCTGTGTTTACATACAGACAGCACATTTTCAAAAAGTTGCGTTGTCCCAATTTTCTGAGATGCAGTCAGAGCATTTACGAAAAAGCTGCATCATCCTGTTCCCACGGAGTGTTTTCAAAAAGTTGCATTACTCCTCATTTCCATGGTGAGAGTAAGAGCATTTTCTAAAAGTTGTGTTTTCTCACATTTACATGGAGACAGGAATGGAGCAAAGTTGGATTGTCCTGTTCCCATGGCGATAGTCAGCACAGTTTCAAAAACTTGCATGTTCTTGCATTTACATGGAGATGCAGTCAGAGCATACACATACAGTAGCATTAATCTAGTTACCGAATTGGAGAGCTTGCAAAAAGTTGCGTTTTCAGCGGCTCCCAGGACCGTTGCCATGTAAACGGCCCTCCAAAACACTTTTATTTGAAAATGTTATATAAACGGCGCCTGAACGAAAACGCCTTTGTTCCTCCGATGTTTATAAATGGACTCCAATAAAACCCTGAGATGAGACGATATCATAAAGATTAAAAAAAGACACCAAAAAAAAAAAATTCTGTTTTATTAAATCATCTACAATTTTGGTTCAAAAAGTTGCCGGCGGCGCCGCGTCCGATTTCACGCGACGACACCGATTCACGATCTCTTATTTGTTTAACGGCCACTTTTGTTGCTCGTCCGCCCGACTTTTACAAGCTGCTTTCATGTTTATCCCCGCCAGCGGGGGGGCCGTCAACTTTTCAAAATAAACGCCGCGTATCTGTCTGCCGCTTTATGATAAGACACCAATGAAATAATCCCCATAAAATAAAAAATACACTTATTAAAGGGCCGGCGTCACGTCGGACGACATAAAGCGCTCTTTGTGCGCCTCCGTCGGTTAATCAAACATTCAAACGGGAACTTTAATATTGATGGAGTCAGTCATCTCGCTGCTAATCCACCCCCCCCCCCACCCCACCCCTCCCCCGTCCCCCGGTTCAATACCTAAAAAGTGTGTATTATCTCCCGTTCGGAGCACTTTTCATCTAAACGGCTCGGCGACGCCGATTTCCCATGGATTACCTCGGCAAAGCGAAAGGCATCCGCACATCAAGTGCCAGCGAATGAAAACACTAATCTCCTCCCTGTTTGATCTTGATTAAACATCTTGTCAGATTTGTACGATTATGGTAATCACAGCCACTTCCTGATTTTGGCAGAGGGAGGGGAGACGACTGACTCAAATCAAACAGACTGAGCCGATTACCAGTTTCGGTTTTTTTGTCCCCCTTGAAATACATCAGAAAAATGATGGGATTCTTTTGTTGACGTGATTTGAAGACATGAGGTGCCGCTGTTGGTTGTTTTGGGGATGAAACCACACACAGAACAGTATGTCAACAATGGGACACGGAAATCGTAAAGGACAGACGACAAATTGGACGCGATGATGGGCGACTGTCCTCCAACTATTTACTACAAACGCTACAATTACGTTTTACTTTGTTTCCATGGAGACGGAGCATTTTCAAAAAGTTGTACTTTCACGGTTTTCCACGCAAACAGATCTGGCATGTTTTCAAAAAGTTGCCTTTTCGAGGTCCATTTTCCTTTTTTTCCAATGGAGACGGCATGTTATCGAAAAAGTAGCTTTTTCCCCTCTTTCCATAGAAACTGAGCATTTTCAAAAAGTTGTGTTTTCGCCCGTTTCCACGCTGACAGATCTGGCATGTTTTCAAAAAGTTGCCTTTTTGAGGTACAGTTTCCTTTTTTTCTATGGAGACGGCATGTTATCGAAAAGTTTGCTTTTTCCGTGTTTCCATAGAAACTGAGCATTTTCAAAAAGTTGTACTTTCACGGTTTTCCACGCAGACAGATCTGGTATGTTTTCAAAAAGTTCCACTGAGTCTCGCCTCTCTCATCTCCCGCTTGAGCACAATCCCTTCCAGTGTGTGGACTTCCTGTCCCCCCCCCCCCCCCCCCCCCCCCCCCCCCCCCCCCCCCCGAGTCGCACCGTTCAGACAAACATTTTCTCGCCCGTTCCACCTGCCTGCCTCCAATCGTTGTATTCCTGTGAGAGTCACACGCTTCCTGTCGAAGCGTTCCGCCTCTCCCCCTTTTCAGACGGGTTTTTATTTTTTTCTTCTCGTTTTTATTTTTTTTTTCTTTGGCTCTTGTTGGGAGCGAGAACCAAATAAAATAAATAAATAAATAAAAAGTGAGATAGTGTTTGCTCATGTCATCCACACGGTTACATGAAAATAGCATCGGTTGGGGGGGGGGAGAATAGCATCGGTCCGTCCGCCCCCGTCGCCATCTCCTGAGCCTCCGGTTCTGCAGAAAACCGCCACCTCTGAGCAGTTCTAGTTCCTCGTGGAACCCGTTCCGGTGTGCTCGGTAGAGAGTATGGGTGTTTTCAGTGGAAACCCGTATGGTACCGTCACCAATTTTTCGTAACCCCTCGGTTGACGTACCTAGAACGTCGGTTCTATATGGAGACGCCGTCTTCTGACTGGTCTTTAGTAACTCCATTCTCCAAACCGACACCCGGCGGAGGATTCGCACGCTGGATGTCGACGTCTGTGTTTGCACGATTGTGCAACCCCAGAGGAACTCCCAAAATAAGAGCGTGCAGACTCGCTGCCTCATCGTTTCAGACCCACCGTGGACCGTCCCACCTGGGGGGACAAGTCTGCAGTCGTCTATTTTCTCCCCCCTTCACGCCGTCCCTTTAATTGAAGCGGCGTTGCCGACTCTATTCCCGCCGCTCGGGAAGTTTCCACGGACATGCGGTCACAAGCGTACCATTTTCGAAAAGTTTAGTTTTCCTCTGGCTACACTACGGAGACGGTGCGTTTTCAGAAAAGTAGCATATCCCCCCAAACCCCCCCACAAAGTTGGAGCTTTTTGAAAAAGTTGCGTTTTTGCACAGCGACACGGCAACGGGACCAGTTTGCGAAAAGTTCCACTGTTGGGAGCAGTTTTCAAAAAGTTGCGTGTAAACTGACTGTTTTCTGTGTATAAAGGAGAACTAAAGAGAGAGAGACACACAGAGTGTCCTTCCTGTGAACCTACTAGTCACCGTCTGGGGACAGTGACAGAGCGGTACAGTGGTACAGAGATACAGTGGTACAGAGGGAGGGTGGTACAGTGGTACAGAGGGACGTGGTACAGAGGGACGGTGGTACAGTGGTACAGTAGTACAGTGGTACAGAGGGACGGTGGTACAGTAGTACACTGGTACAGTAGTACGGTGGTACAGTGGTACAGAGGGACGGTGGTACAGAGGGACAGTGGTACAGTAGTACAGTGGTACAGAGGGACGGTGGTAAAGTGGTACAGTGGTACAGAGGGACGTGGTACAGAGGGATGGTGGTACAGTGGTACAGTAGTACAGTGGTACAGAGGGACGGTGGTACAGTAGTACACTGGTACAGTAGTACGGTGGTACAGCGGTACAGAGGGACGGTGGTACAGAGGGACAGTGGTACAGTAGTACAGTGGTACAGAGGGACGGTGGTAAAGTGGTACAGTGGTACACTGGTACAGTGGTACAGAGGTACAGTGGTACACTGGGACGGTGGTACAGTAGTACAGTGGGATAGATGGACGGTGGCCTTCAGGTTCATTCTCAGTTCGCCAAGGTCGGGGAAAATGTGTGGAAATTGAGCGAGAGTGCCCTTGAGCAAGATCCGGAAAGCAGTGATATTGAGGAGCAACAGTGTCACTATGTGTTACAGTCGCAGTGTGACGGAGGCCGCGGTGGTGACGGGGGCGGGTGAGAGCTCGGTCAAAATTCCCTCGACAAGGTTTTTTTTTTTTTAGCGGAGTGATTTTCACAGAGGGTAACGAATTGTGAAAGGAGTTCAAGTGATTTGGGGGGTTGAAGGACGATCCGCTGCACGACTGCCGGCCTGCCGGGACGAAGCGTGGCTATAAATGGGAACGACTGTGAAATGAAAAGAGGTGAAGTCCGTCCATCAATCTTCTTCATCAATTAATCCAACTGGAGCCGATCACACGCCGGCAAACGTCTGAAGAAAAAGATACCGACAGTGGCTTCTCCAAAACGACAGAGTTTGAATCCCTGCCGACATGTCCATTTTCCTCTGAACCCCAAACGGGATCGTAGAAAGTCTCTACATCTGAAGGTACGTGTCCATTAGATCCGTCCATTTACCGTCTTGACCTCTGAGTCTGGTCCAACAGGAAGTCTCCACCTACAAGTCTGGTTCGACAGGAAGTCTCCACCTACGAGTCTGGTCCAACAGGAAGTCTCAACCTACAAGACTTGTCCGACTAGAAGTCTCCACCTACAACTCTGGTTCGACAGGAAGCCTCCACCCACAACTCTGGTTCTGCAGGTTTTCCTTCGTGTTACAGGAAGTGTTTTCCCCTCTGCTCTGCCGGGTGGAACCGTGGGTTGTTCTCCGTACGTACCTCCTGTGTTCTCCTCGTCCCGGAGTACCCCGGCACTCCGGAGTGTCTCTCAGACTCACTTATTTATGGACTAAAACTCTCCGCCGCGTCTCCAAAGCGCCTTTGTTTCATTATTGATGTTGTTGGGTTTACTGCCTCGTATCGAAGTGCGCCGCTTGTTAAACAGGTCTCCCGCTGCAGCTGCCGTCGGTGGGGGAGCGTTACTAAACATGACAGGCTTCCTCCTCTCGGAATCACCACAATTCAAAACCTCGTCGGAAATGAATCCAATGTTCTAGAAGACCTGACGTCTTTTTACGTCAAGTGTCCATCTTGGTTCCTGCTGAGACGTCAAGGAACCGCGACGTTTAATCATTTCAACCAAGATGTTTTCAAACACGCACCGACTCCGTCCCTGTGGACACGGCTGGAAACTCAACTTTTTTCAATTGCTCAGACCGTAGAAAAAAAAAAAGAAAAAAAAAATAGGGGGAAAGCTCTGCAAATGGGAAAACAACACAACTTTTTGAAAACGCTGACACTGTGGAAACGTGGAAAAACACAACAGTTTGAAAATGCTGGCTCTGTGGAAATGGGGAAAAATGCAACTTTTTGAAACCACTGACTTCCTGGAAATGGGAAAACGCAACTTCTTGAAAACACTTGAAAACAGACGATGGACACTTCATTTTTATGTGTTGAAAATGCAAAAAAACGACGTGTTTGTACTTGAAACGTTGTCGTATAAACGGGTCTAAGCTCCTTTAATCCAGTAAAAAGAAAAAAGTTTTTGTTCTGTGGGGGAAAACTTGACGGACAGGAAGAGCGTGTACTTTTCTAGATCCGTCAGTATTTCACATACTTAACCGTTAGTCATTTCTTAATCTCCACAGTCACTTCAGACATCCCACTCGTTCTTTCCTTTAACGCTCGTCCTCTCATCCTTCAGCGAACGCGTTCAGAGCGGCAGTTGTCAAAAACCCAACGTATGCGAGCGGAAAGGTTCCCACAACTTGTTTGGCGAATACTCGGAGCACGTATGTAGGCAGGATTCCTCTTCTGAAATCTGTCGTCTATTTTTGTCGTATGACTCACGGCGCCGAGGGGCCGGTCAGCGCGACGAACCGCGTCTCTTACCTGCGACTTCTGGGCACTGATCAAAAACCGGGGGATTCAACCCGCGGATTAAACGTCTTGCTCAAGGGAGGGAGTTAAGAGGTAAACGCCTCCCCAGCCAGTCTGGGATTTAGCGAAATGCGGAGAAAGCGGGAATTAAAGTTTACAGGTGGAGGACGAGAGACAAAAGGCCCCAATCTTATCTCCTGAGAGGAGAATTATTCGAAATATCAATACGGGATCCGGTCTTTGAAAGTCCTCCGCTCTCAGCGACGATGAGACGGACACTGTTTGGACGGAGGCAGCGGCGATAAGACGAGAAAGACGGGGGATCAGGAGGACATGCTGGGTAAACAAAGGCAGCATGCACACGGAGACTTTCCCACCGTCGCAGACAAAAGATCATCGCGGGAGAAATCTTTGGTCTTAGTCCTACGTCACGCTGTGAGACCGGTTCGAGGACCGGTGGGGGTCGGGGAACGGTGGGGATCGGGGAACGGTGGGGATCAAACCTGCAAACCTTCCGATCTCAAGTCCGCCGCTATAACCGCTAGGCCGCTAAAAACCAATGGCCGCCACACGCAAGGAGGCGCTCTGTCCAGCCTCTGGGAGCAGTTTGAGGGTTGGTGCCTTGCTCAAGGACACTCCCACTGATTGAGAATCGAGCCTACGACCAGCCGGAGGACGACGGGCTCCACCGACCGAGCCAAACAATGGTGAAGGAAGATGGTGAAGCAGAACAGAAAGAGGGCTTTGACAGGCGGCTGAGGGGAGCATTAAAGCCGCCGCCGCCGCCGCCTTCGTCATCGACGACCATCGGCCGCCGCCACATCTGCATCAGAGCATCTAAACGTTATGGAATGGCCGGCGGAGCGGAGAAGGACAGGTGGAATTGCATCCTAACGCCTCGGATTAGGCCGATCAATAACGACCTGCTGGAGTCTCGCAGCCGGGGGGGAGTAGGCGGGAGGTAATGAGGGACGGCGATCTTGAGGGGGGTGGGGGGGGAGGCAAAAACAAATGGCAATGGATGGTGCAAAGTCAGATGAAGGATGGAGGAAGAGGAGAGAAGTTTGATTACGGCAGATGGGGAGATTATTGCTGTGCTGCAGGAAGGAGTGAGGAGGGCACAGGTGGACGGAGGGAGGAGAGGAAGCGCCAGCAGCACAAAAGAAAACAGAATCAGCCTCTCTCCCCCGTCGGTGATTTCCCCGGAGAGGAGGAGGACGATGGGGAAGGGGGGGGGGGGGGGGGGGGGGGGGGGGGGGGGGGGGGGGTGTTTGCTGTCTCTCTGCCGTCGGGTCGTTCGCTCTCTCCCCAGCGGCGTTAACAACATCCACACCAAGTAATTGTGCGACGGCAAATTGGAATTTTTACTGGCGCCGGTTTATCGTCCGCTCCCCCCCCCCCCAAAAAAATCCTAATCCTTCTGTGGCCGTGAGGGCATCGCTGGCATGGCAACCGTTTCGAGTGGCGATGCCATGCTTGTTGTGGGGGGGGGGGGGTCGGTTGACACGACAACGAAGCTCGGAGCCACTGAAAACGGAACTTTGTGAAAAACGGTTTCCAAGGTGGAACTTGTTGGGTTTGGTGGGAGTAAAGTTGAACTGAATTCAACTTCTTGAAACTTTTCGAAAACCCTCAATACCTGTAGAAACGGAGGGGAAAACGCTTCTTTTTTTTTTTTTTAAAGTTCTGCCTCTGTGGAAATTGGAGGAATGGCCATTTTTGGAAATGCGGGTGTGTGTGTGTGCGTGTGTACACAGCTCACAAAACATGCGAGGCATGCTAATAAACACCAGAAGTGCGTCGGTTCAAGCAAATATGCAATTTTATTCTTTGCATGAGCTACAGGTCTGCATGACACACACACACACACACACACACACACACACACACACACACACACACACACACACACACACACACACACACACACACACACACACACACACACACACACACACACACACACACACACACACACACACACACACACACACACACACACACACACACACACACACACACACACACACACACACACACACACAGTATTCCACCTTCTAACGTGACACCTAAAACAGCATTAGCATAATGTTTTCCCGTCGCCAGGGCCATTAGTACGGTTGATTCGAACGCCGGCCCAAATTAACTCCTCCCGACACCGCGGGGGAAAACGGCGGCGCCGCCGTTGGGGGATTTCACGGCGAGCGAAACGAACACGCGCGGAAGTCGTCCTCGCACGCCGCCATCGTCACGCCAAAGCGCAGGCGGGGCGGGTTTTGATCGGTACGGGAAGCGACGCCACGAGCGCCACATACCAAACGGGGCGAGGCTTTCTTGGCGAGCGGATTATTACAAAACGGAGGACACGTCTTAAAAGTCGTTTGGCCGACTCAAACTTTGGCGATAAAAACTCCTGAGAATCAACTTTGACCCCCGAGAGAGAGAGCGAGCGAGCGAGAGAGAGAGAGAGAGAGAGAGAGAGAGAGAGAGCAAGAGCGAGAGCGAGAGAGAGCGAGAGAGCGAGCGAGAGTGAGAGAGAGCGAGAGAGAGCGAGCGAGAGCGAGAGAGAGCGAGAGAGAGCGAGAGCGAGAGAGAGCGAGAGAGAGCGAGAGCGAGAGCGAGAGAGAGCGAGAGCGAGAGAGAGCGAGAGCGAGAGAGAGCGAGAGCACGAGAGCGCGAGAGAGAGCGAGAGCGAGAGCGAGAGAGCGCGAGAGAGAGAGCGAGAGAGAGAGCGAGAGCGAGAGAGAGAGCGCGAGAGAGAGAGCGAGAGAGAGAGAGAGCGAGAGAGAGAGAGAGAGAGAGAACTCTCCTCAAGGTCAATATCGGCGTTTCAAAGGATCCAATCTCACGTTTGGCACAAAGGGTAGCCCAGAACAATGCCGGCAATGTTCCGCTGGTTTTCCCTCGCAGGAATGCGAGATAAAATACAACATTCACTTGTATGTATTACGAGATTCTCTTTCCAATTTGGCGGCGGCTCCGACTGAAGTGTTGTGTTGCGTCCGCTACCCTTAAGAAATGTGTTGACAATCAGAGTTTTCCATGAGACTTGTTGGAGTTGCTCGGTGGTTTGGCCCGATCGGAGCGTCTTGCGAGTCGATTTTGGCCTCACGGACTGTTCAGGGGCGAGGGTACGTACTCAAAAGCCTCGTTTCCACAGTGCCCCTTGGTGCCGGTGCCGGTCGGATGGGGTCGGCTATCCGTAACCAGACCCATATCAGTGCCGCGTTTCCATTACACGGGGCTCGGTTTGAAATGTAGGCGGGGTTAAGAACGGTTGCGTAATCATGCAGGATGTGACGCCATAACGGGAGGACATTTTCAAAAAAGTTACCTACAGCGGTTGTCACGGACCAATGAGCAGACGGCAGTGTTGAAGCGAGAGATGGTTTCCAATGGTACCGGTTGGTAACGGTTCTGAGTCTTTAAATCCGTCTTTAATTCTGCCGGGTTTGGGCTAAAAAAAGACTTTGGTTTGCCTGTAAATGTATCTGGGCTCTGATTGGCTGATTGCCAGGGGCGCAGGATGGCGGGGCGGCGGTGGAGATGGCGGCGGGTGGGGGTGGGGGGGGACCACCAGGCGGGGCCGCCTCGCTGAGAGCGTTCCAGATGGTCGATGACCGAACGCCTCCGAACGGTGGGACTAATGAACGCGGCCCGACACGTGTTCGGGATGGCGGGAGCGCGTTTCGGCCGCCGCTCCGTTTTCGAGGCGGAGGGTTGGTGGTGGGTGGGGCGGTCGGACATTGTGTGGTACCCACTAATGGATGGAGTACGCGCAGGCTGGTAATCCATCTGCCATTCGGCCGGCAAACACTTTCGAAACACGACTCCTGAATCGGCCTAAAAACGAACCGTAAAACTCAATCAAGAGAAATTTAATCTGCATAATAAATAAACTGCTTAAAAGTAAATATTAGAGGCCGACTGCGTTCCCTCAACCAAACTACGCCACGCGCTTCCCTCTGCGATCCCACAATCAATAAAGCCACCGCGTTTATTTTCGTCAACCGCTGATGAGATTACTGAGCTATTTTACTCAAGTCGCACAGACGACTGCGGCGCCCTGCTTCCTGTTGGGCTGATCGGGGTAATCCCATTACACGGCCGCGCCGCTCCCGGCTGCAGGTGAATATTAGTTAAAGGTAGAATCCATCAGGCACGGTTTATTCATAAAAGGGGAACTTTTAAGGAAATTTTAGAAAAATAAGGGACACTCTTTCCCGGGTCTTTTTTCTCCTCCTGCTGTTATAAAAACTGAAATATGTTTTGAAATGGCTTCAGATGTTTTTGTTTTTTTTTAGGGGGGAGGGGGTTGATGGAGGCCCACGTAATCCCCACATTGAACATGCACGCCATTAAAGCTTTTTATGATTTTCAGCGGCGTGACAACAAGCGCCAGGCTACGGCCCCCTGCTGCTCTCACAGCGGCTAAATATCAGCGAGTCTGTCGGGCGGAACGAAAAGCGCTGGCTCCGAGTTCATCGCAAAAAAAATCCCCCCAAAAAATACACAAATTTAAAAGGAATTAAGGAAACGGGAGATGCATATACGCCGCGACATTCCCACAGTTTTATTTTCCCGTTAACGTTTGACGAACAATGAGCTGGTCCGACTCAAAACACCCTCTAGTGGTAAAAGTGGTATTACGAGCGCAGGCAGGTGGATGTTTCACCTTTTCCACATCTGATTTCGGTAATTAACCGACGAGCTCTTAAAGTCCGACTTCGTACTACTTTTCGAAAGTGGACAAATCAGTTATTCGATGAAAATGGTTTCTTCAGCCCGTCATTAAAACTCCATAGTACCAAGTTCACTCAACAGCGAAATACTTTTGTAGTGTTTTGGGGTCCGTTTTAAAGACAACGGTGCTCGAAGCCACTGAAAACACAAGTTTTTGAAAATGCAACTTTTTGGGAAGACTGACTTCGTCTCTGTGGAAACTGTGAAAACAACTTTTTGAAAAAGCTTCGACTCTGCGGAAATGGGGGGGAGGAGATGCAACTTTTTGGAAATGCTCCGAATCAGTGGAAATGGGGGAAACTGCAACTTCTTTAGAACACGCCGTCGCTGTGGAAACGCAACTTTTTTGAAAACACTCCCAAATCTGTGTAAACAAGGGAAATTGCTGATTTGTAAACTCGATCCGAATCAATTTCCCTGGAAAAGGGAAAATGCAACTTTGTGAAGACGCGCCAACTTTCTGGAACCTGTGAAAATGCACCATCATGGAAAAAAAACAACAACTCGAAATCGGTGGAAAGCGTAACTTTTTGAAAACGCTCAGAATCTGTGCAAACAGGGGAAACCGTAACATCTTCAAAACACTCCCGACTCCATCTCCATGGAAATGCAACTTTTTGAAAGCACTCCAAATCCGTGGAACTAAGGTAAAAACGCTACTTCATAAGATCAATCCGAATCTGTTTCCCTGGAAAATGGGAAAATGGAACTTTCTGAAAGACGCTACGACTCCGTCTCCGTGGAAACACCGCAACTTCTCTGAAACGCCGCGTTTGTGCGCCACGGCCGTATGCCCGTTTCCATGGAAACGGCCCTCGATTTCAAAATGTCGCCATGTAAACGCAGAACTTTTCTGAAACGTAAAAATTCCCCAAAAACTAAACAATCTTCACGTTCTATACTCCCACACACTTTGTTCCTCCTTTTGATCTCCCTGCTTTAAGATCATCTCTGAAGTTTTTTTTTTTTGATTTATTTATTTAAAAAGAAACTCCTCTTCTTACTTTTTGGAGTGCCCGGGAACCATCTGCCGTACAGACACACCTGAAAGGCTTCTCACAAAAACCAGCATCGATGGGAAAAAATAAAAAAAAGCATCACAAGTGCTCCAAACAAACAACTCAGGCACACCTATGGCACATTGAGTGAAGGGAAAAAAAAAAAAAGTCCAGACGGGTCAATAAAACTGTTTACAGAAATCAGTGGCTCTCCACGATTCGTTTGGTGCCAAGGACTGTGCGGGCGTCGTTCTTTGAAAACGTTTTTTTTTTTTTTTTTTTTTTTTCCTCGCAGCCCTTCGCTGGCTGATATGGTCTCGGTGAATGGGAGCGGGGTTCTCAAAGCACAGCAGGAGCTTTGAGGTTGGCCACAGATGGCTTTTTTTTTTTTTTTTTCCTTCTTCTTCTTCTTCCCCAATCAGCTCCTATGGGATGTGTTTAGAAACCAGCCAGTGCACGACTGCATGCTGAAACACACACACACACACACACACACGTGTGGGCATTAAGCTTTCCGCACACGGCCAATTACGTAATTAGACTTTTCGGCGCTATCTAATGAAGCCGTTAACGTGCACAGTGAGGAGGAACAAAAAGTTGTGTGGAGTAGAAAAATCTCCTCCAGGTTTCGGAGCTACATCAATCATCTCCGTCACCGTTTTATTAGCGACGGAGAACTTTTCTTTCTTTCCTCTCGTTTTTCTTTTCGTAGATTAAAAAAAACCCTCCTAGGGGCAACTAATAAGTTCTTTTCACGACGTCTCGCTGGCGTAAAAAAGCGACGGACTTCACACTGCATTGTGTGACTCCGTTTAAATGACAACGTCGGCACGTCTTTGCGTTTCATAAAAGTTTCATTTTCACGGGGCAACGTTATGAAAACGATGTAGTTAGCATGTAGGGCCACTAGGGGGTGCCGTTTGTTTATTGCGTGCAGAAAACAATACGCTATAAACGTCAACAATGGGAGTACACGGACATTTCTATAAGCAGCAGCAATGTCTCCGAAAAGTCGCGTTTCCACTGAGATGGAGCCTTTTCAAAAAGTTACATTTCCCCCCCCCATTTCCATGGAGGGAGTGGGACAATTCCCAATAGTTCACATTTTTTTATTCTCCCGTTTCCATGAAGATTAATTTGGAGGGTTTTACCAAAGTTGCACGTTACCTCGTTTCCAAAGGGATAGAGCATTTTCATAAAGTTGCGTTCCCCCCCCCCCCCCCCCGTTTCCATGGAGACTGTGTGGGAGCATTTTCAAAAAGTTGAGGTTTTCTTTGTTTACATAAAAAAAGACCCCGAACGTTATCAAAAAGTCGCGTTGTCTCACAGTTCCACGGAGACGAAATCAGAGCGTTTTCAAAAAGTTGCGTTGCCTCCCATTTCCACGGAGACGGACTTAGAACGTTTTCAAAAAGTTGCGTTTTCTCCCGTTCACGCAGACAAAGTCAAAATATTTCTCTCCATTTTTCCACAGAGATTGACACAGAACATTTTCAAAAAGTTGTAAGTGGCTCGAAGCTCCGTTGCCAAAATATATAGGTTTTACTCTATTTTCACGGAATACAGTAGTTCTGCAGCCATGACTTTTTCGTTAACTTAATTATCTTGAGGAATATAGTTTCGTACACTGTACATAAACGTCAATTTCCCACTCCATCAAATATTATTAACAAGTTCTCTTCTGCATTTGTTCTGAAAGGGTGTCCGTTAAGGACCAGACACAAAGTTTTAAAGTGGAAAGAAAGAAATCGAACTGCGAAAAGGCGTAATCATGTGGATACGACCGTGTGAAAGAAAAAAAAAAAAAAAAAAAAGTCCTTCTGCAAAGGCAGCCGAGGGTGCGAAAGCTGTAATTTGTCCAACAGTGGGAAGAACGGAGCGATCACACCTTCAACCTGTCAAAAAGTTATACTGCAATCAAAGGACAATCTCTAGTCCTCAACCGCAGGCGGATGTTTGAAACTATACTGCCAGACGTCAACCGTCTGAAGACGGCTGGAGAGATTTCAGAAAGTGCTCAAGGGCATGGATTGGAAACGTGAAATACTTTGAGCAAGAACCTGTAATCACAATCGCTTAGCGACGCACGGATACAGATACCAGTGTCGGGTCCAATACTGCATGGAGTACTCGTACTCAGAAAAAGATCAAGAGTTGAAAGGTACTACTACAACATCGGCAACTTCATCAACTGAGATATTTGACTCCTCGGCAAGTAGCTTAAGTGTAGTATTCGTATCGGTACTGCCAAGTATTAAAGGTTAGTACTTGTATCGGTACTCGGTATTGCCACATATTAAAGGATAGTACTTGTATCGGTATTGCCAAGTATTAAAGGTTAATACTTGTATCGGTACTCGGTATTGTCAAATATTAAAGAATAGTACTCGTATCGGTATTGCCAAGTATTAAAGGTTAGTACTTGTATCTCTACTCGGTATTGTCGAATATTAAAGGTTAGTACTCATATCAGTATTCGGTATTGCCAAGTATCAAAGGTTAGTACTTGTATCGATACTCCGTATTGCCAAATATTAAAGAATAGTACTTGTATCGGTATTCGGTATTGCCAAGTATTAAAGGTTAGTACTTGTATTGGTACTCAGTATTGCCAAGTATTAAAGGTGAGTACTTGTATCGATACTCGGTATTGCCAAATATTAAAGGATAGTACTCGTATCGGTATTGCCAAGTATTAAAGGTTAGTACTTGTATCTCTACTCGGTATTGTCGAATATTAAAGGTTAGTACTCATATCAGTATTCGGTATTGCCAAGTATCAAAGGTTAGTACTTGTATCGATACTCCGTATTGCCAAATATTAAAGAATAGTACTTGTATCGGTATTCGGTATTGCCAAGTATTAAAGGTTAGTACTTGTATTGGTACTCAGTATTGCCAAGTATTAAAGGTGAGTACTTGTATCGATACTCGGTATTGCCAAATATTAAAGGATAGTACTCGTATCGGTATTGCCAAGTATTAAAGGTTAGCACTTGCATCGGTATCGGCACACGAGGAGGAGAAACATCCATCACCAGGCTTTAATGAGGCGGCGGTGTGAAGGAATTGCCGGTTCCTGCGTTCGGAGGTCAGACTTGTTTCGGTTGTTTACAAAAGCGGCGCGGTTGATGAAAGCACGAGGCAACGCCTTCACACCCGAGTCCGCGCCGTATTGAGATGCCACAGACGTGCAAAATCACACGTGTGCGTACGCGTGCACATATTCATGCAGGAGGTGGAAGGAGGGGGGAAAAAAAAAATAAAGCCAGTTTCGCTTCCTCCAGGAGAAAAAGCTGAGACAGGTAGAAGCCAAACCACGGTGAGACTTACTGAATATTTCATAATGTTTTTACTGGCCTGTCAGGAGCGTCGGTGGGATTCTGTGTATATGGGCGAGAGAGAGAGAGAGAGAGAGCGAGAGAGAGAGAGAGAGAGAGGCTGGCTGGAGAGCCACCTGCAGAGAGTTCATCGGGAGTGGGCGATGCGCCGTGGAGCAGCCGGGTCAGGGTGGAGGATGGCAGGGTGGTGAACTCACTTCAAGGAGCGGCGAAAATCTATTTCTCAAGAAAGTTGAAATGCCAAAAAAAAAAAAAAAAGGCTACGCTCTCCGACGACGATCGCCTCGTCTCAGAGACAAGCTCCCGACAGTATAACTGGAAGTTAGGATCAATTTGAAGGGATCACTGGGTTTGTTTTTGGCCTTGTCACAAGAGGAATATACAATTTCTTCAAAGTACCACACTGGTTCAAATATAAGTAGGGTTTGGCAGGGGTGGCCTCAGAAAGAAGAGCGGGTACTCAAACGTAAAGTATTTCACAGTAAACAGGTACTGGATGTTGTTGGCGGGGATGTACCGATACCACCATAAAGGATGAGTACTAGTGACGAGGTGATACCAAGCACCGATAGAAGTAATAACATTTAGCTTTGCCAACACCAAGTACTGACACAAGTACTAACCTTTAGCGACTTGCCGATACCAAGTACAGATGTGAGTAATAACATTGAGCTACTTGCTGATACCGAGTACCGATATGAGTACTAACCTTCAGCTACTTTCCGATACAGAGTACTGTTAGGAGGACTTAAGAAGTACTATCAAACGTCATTCACACTCCACAAGCACACAATGTGTTGACCGCCGCACAACCTCTACGTCGACGATACGCTCTCCTGCGTCTACAGTACTACAAAAGATAGTATGTACCCACTGCTCTATATATACTTTAGACGCAGTAGTACTATCAAGCAGCTTCATTTATACTTCTTCACACTACCCCATACTTTAATGACGTTTGGCTTGAAGCATCACTGGTGTGTGAGCCCTAAAGCTCTTTAGCATGTAGCATGGCTAAACATAAAATCCTCCTGAAGCGCTTGATAGCATCTTTGCTAGCCGTACTGCTAATGACAAACTACAATTCATGGAAGGTTATTGGCCGATTTCTTAAGACGAGACATTATTTGTTGCTTCTCCAGCAGGTTCTGTTGAGTATTTTAGCAGTTTATTGTATTGATCAGTACATTTAAATGACAAATACAGAGATGCGCCGGCCAAAGACGCGTTCCATTAGCAACCGGTTTATGTGTCCAAGAGACAAGTAATTGTATTACCTGACTAATGTAAACATTTAATCTTCCTTTCTCCGGCTCCTGAGGGAAATATGTACCTCATTAGCAGCTAAATGCTAAAACACCATAAACAAGCGTGTAGGTGTTGCTGGTCAGGTTAGCGCAGCGCTGCTCTTCTCCTCACAAGCCATCTGTTGTCGTCATGTGATGATATTGGACCCCGCAGCTTTAAGATGACTCATTTTGAAGTTTCTGCGCGGATACATTCGTTTGCAAGATTCAAAAATAAATAAATAAATAAAAAATAGGTGCGTTTTCCAAAAAGTTGCATATACCTCCGTTTCCAAGAAGACACCTTCGTGCATTTTCAAAAAGTCCCCCCCCCCCCCCCCGTTTCCATGGAGACTGAGTTGGAGTGTATTGAAAAAAACTACATTACCTCCGTTTCCGGAGACAGACTTGAAGCATTTTCACAAAGTTGCATTTCCCCCCCGTTTCCATGGGGACGGAGTCGGAGCGTTTTCAAAAAGTTGCATTTTCAGTGCCTCCACGCAGCGTTGTTGCGTAAAAGGACCTATAAAAGGCTACAAATGTTTCCCCTCCTATCTGGCCCCCCCCAGCCACTCCAACACCCCCCCGGCTCGGTAACAGGTGAGCTCCCAGAACTAATTACAGGAGGCTTTCCCAGGGTGCAGCGGGGGCGAGCGCAGGAACGCCGTCTAATAACACTTTGGACCGGCTGATTAAAAACAGCCCATAAATCACTTGTTCACGCAGGCCTTGTATGCGAACGCATTCAAATAGAGCCATCAGTCTCACATCTTTAATACACACTCACACATTGTACCTGAAGGACAGACACACACACACACACACACATACTCCGCAGTATTTATACTTTCATATGAAGCTGCAGCGGTATAGATTTTACGCATGTATGCAGAGAACAACCCCCTCCTCCTCCTCCTCATCTTGCTCCCCTCGCTTCATTTTTTATGTTAATTTGCATGATGAGGCAATAAAAATGCAAAGAGGGTGATAATGACCGCCAGCAGGCGTTGGATCAATGCGAGCGACGAGCCCGCCGCCCGTTAATGCTCAGCGATTCCCGCCACCGCCTCCGTTCACGTGGCCCGTACGGGAGAAAGGAACCGTCGTCGTCCTCCGGCTGTAATTTGGCACCTGGAGCGGCGCGTTGAGGACGCGGAGGTCACGTCGGCGGTAACCATTTCCTCCATCACTGAATATTTCCCTCGATGAAGCAGTTTTTCCATTAAACTGTTACTTCCTACACGGAAGGGGCAACTTATTGCTTATCCAACAACTCCAGACAATAGTTGCGTCACATGACAACGTTTCCAGTGAAAACGCATCGTTTTTCAAGAGAACTTTTGAAAATGATGTAGTTGGCGATCTCTGGTTGTCGAGTGAGGACACGGTCTGGCCGCCATCGCTGATAGCATCTCTCTACTGAGCATGTGCAGAACAACTATTCGCGACGGCCGAGGCGAGCACGCTCAGTAGCAACGTTTCCGACACGTTGCGTTGTACCCCGTTTCCACGGAGACGGATCGCTTTCAATAAATAGCGTTCGCGTTTCCATGGAGACATGGTCAAAGCATTTAAAAAAAATTGCATTTCCCCCCGTTTCCATGGAGACGAACCATTTTCAAACAAGGAAACATCCTGGCGTCTGTCCTTACGAATATTTCCATTATTGATGTTTATAACGGATTTTTCTCTTCGCACTTGTGTGTGTGTGTGTGTGTGTGTGTGTGTGTGTGTGTGTGTGTGTGTGTGTGTGTGTGTGTGTGTGTGTGTGTGTGCGCACTTTCTAACAAAAAAAAACAACAGCGCCAACTAGTGGCCCGGCACACTAACTACATTGTTTTGCCGTTTCTGCCGTTTCCGTGTAAACGGACGTCGTTTTTTTCAAAACGTTGCCGTGTAAACACGAAGCTTCAAACTTTTGAGGACTAGTATGAGATACCAGCAAACATCTTTGATGTGTGTGTGTGTGTGTGTGTGTGTGTGTGTGTGTGTGTGTGTGTGTGTGTGTGTGTGTGTGTGTGTGTGTGTGTGTGTGTGTGTGTGTGTGTGTGTGTGTGTGTGTGTGTGTGTGTGTGTGTTCTGCTCTGCTCTGCGTGTGTGTTTTGCATGTGGTTCTGCTGATGCAAGCAGATATATGCAACTGCATTTTCGCTTGACTGTTTCCAGCCCGGAGCGAGGAGAAGGGGCGAAACCCCAAACGGCAGAAAGAGGAAAAAAAGAAAAGAAAATCAAAGCGTAAGCAAAATCCGGAAATAAATACAAACAAACACACGGCGCCCCCCCCCCAAGCCCCACCCTCCTTCCCTTTAAAACTCATTTTCCGCAGGAGCAGATCCTTGCACGGAGCAGATTCGTCAGAACTCATGCAAGTGTTCCAGGCGAGGAGTCGGGAAGTTCTCCGGAGGCGAGGAAGGTCGCGGTGACAGTGACGTGAGGAAGACAATAGCTCAGGGCTTCCTTTAGATATCGCGCCAACAAAGACGGAGGGGGGGAGAGAAGAAGAAGAGTGACAGTGACCTTTGGACATCAAAACCTTATCGGTCCCTCTGAGCGAGGGGGACGAACCCGGGGCGTCTTCAGAAGACCGAATTTCAAGACAAAGTTTTTTATCAGACTTCACATAGACGGAGAGGCGGCCATCTTTCTTTGGGTCGGCCCTCCTAATTATGTCTTTAAATACTAAAACCCGGGATCCCAATTTTGGGATGTGGGAGGGTAGGGCGACTTAAGCTACTTGCATGTCTGAATTGATACATGTTTATATATAAAACAATTAAAGGAAATGCCAATGACTGTACATATCCCTTGTAATATGCCTGTCAACATTTCAAAATAAAAGGAAAAGTTAAAAGATAAAATGAAATAAATCTGACAAGTCCTAGTCTGGTCCTGCAGAAAATCCAGCCGACATAATGCCGATGCTGACCTCCTTCCCTCAGACTCCATTTCTTTTGTTCTTGGGATTTTCTCGCGGGCAACCTTGTTTTCCAGGCCGGAGAGCGCGGCGATCAGTATTCATAAAGCTAACACACAGTCCTGCTCCCGCCAAAGTGAAAGAGAAAGAGAAAAGTGAAATTGTTTGCTCCGCTCCGAGACAATAGATCAATACGGCCGGCCTGCAGTGTGGCGAACGCCCCGACAACCGCCGCCTCTCTGGCAAACAACACACAAAGTGCCAACGCTGGGATTCTTCAGGTGTCACTGAGACGGGGAAGAAATTGCCGGCGCGGCGCTGTGCAAACAGTTTAGGGGCCCGCGGATAAAGTGAGGAAACCATCGGAAACAATGGCGGGATTTATCGCTTCGTTCACGGTGGCGCCAAACGCATCCGAGTCAAATCAGTGATGGGCCAGAAGCGCCTTTTGCTTTTGAGTCGGTAGGGGGCAGCGTCTGCGCGCATCCGTCTCCCGATGCAAGAGCGAAGGCGGAGCGAGTTAAGAAAAACCTTGACCTCAACACGATTCCTTGATTTAACGGATGATTCCTTGATTTGACACGATTCCTTGATCTTAACGCATGATTCTTTGATCCTAATGCATGATTCCTTGATCCTAATGCATGACACTTTGATCCTAATGCATGATTCCTTGATCCTAATGCATGATTCCTTGATCCTAATGCATGACACTTTGATCCTAATGCATGATACTTTGCTATTAATTCATTAGTCGTTGACCTTAAAACATGATTCATTTATTTAACACACGATTCATTGATCTTAAAATAGGATCCCTTGATCTTGACACATGATCCCTTGATCCCAATTCATGATTCTTTGATTTGACGCATGATTCATTGACCCTAATTCATGATCCCTTGATTTTAACAAACGATCCCTTGATCTTAACACATGATTCATTGATCTTAATTCATGACTCGGGGATCTTAATGTATGATTACTTGATTTAACGCATGATACCTTAATCTTAATTCAGGATTTCTTCATCTTAATGCATGATTTCTTGATTTGACACATTAAGTTGAGCACTTTTTCCACTAACCGTATGATTCCTCGTTCTTCTCGTGACAAACGATGACTGATAATGTTTGCCGGCACGGTTTCTAATCAGGATCCATATTTGAGAATCAGATTCCTCCCCGGTGCTACCGAGTGACGAATGCGACTCCAATGTCAGAACCTTGGCACAGAACTGGACTCGGTCGCAGTTTGAACGGGGGGAAAAAAAAGGGGGAAAAAAAAAAGGATGAAAGCCTGACAACTGAATAAAATCATGACCTCGGCCGTGAGAAACGTCAACACTGACGGCTGCGTTCTTTCAATTCCCTGCACCTCTGTCAATGCTCTCTTTCTTTCTTTCTTTACACAGAGCTGGAAAAGTAATGAAATAATCCACAGTAAAGGTATTTCTGCTGCTGGTAAAAAAATAGATCATTTCTGTTCCAGGCTTCGTTTTGGCGTTGTACTTTTTAAATCCCCACAGTTAATTGGCCAGATGTCGACACTGAGGTTTCTTTTTTTTCTTTTTTTTTTCAAGCACACAAGATGGAAAGCAAATCCTTTCTTTTTTTTTTTTTGGTTAACGCTTTCTTTTCGGCAAACTGAAACAGTAAATATCTGTTTTCCAAATCAAAGAGAGATTTGTCGATTTCCTGTAGGAGGAATTCATCACGGGCGCAGGAACGTCTCCGCTAAACTCCACAGCGGAATGAGACAATAAAAGTCTTTTTTATTCTCAGTCACTTTTTGTTCTCGCCAGCGTTAATTGAGGATGCGTTCCCCGTGGCAGATGGAAACGTTTTCAACAAGACGGAGAGGGTGTGATCGCACCAGCGGCTCCGCGCGAATGCTAGCAGGTGCCTTAGCCACCGTTGCTAATATTAGCCCATTACTGCCGAACACGCGGAACGTCGAGGGCAAATTAAAAAGTTTTTCATTTGCTGACGCCGCGGAAGAGCAGACGAATTTCCCAGGCAGTTTTTCACAGTTTGGGGAGCCGCCGCCGCCATCTGCGCCTCGCCGTATCGCCGGGCCACCTAGCAGATGTTGAGGCGTGAGCAGGAAGCGGCGGATCAATCAGGCGATGAGACAACATCCTCAACCGCGGAGTCACACCGAGACCGCCGCGTGACGACCACGAAAGAGAGACAAATTCCCCTCACAGATGCCGAGTAAATGAGTCACGAAGGGACACACTTTCACATTTCATCACCGTCTTTCGGGAATTGTTAACATGTTGAGGAATAGCGGCGTCTTTGAGTTCAGATCTGGTGACGCTCCTGCGAGACGAGACGATGTGGAAAGGACGTCCCAAAGTGACGACGTCAAGTCAAAATGATTCAGGCAAATACGGTCAAATCTGAACGATGCAAACGAATCCCCAAAAGACACAAACAAATCCCTAAAAGACGACGTAAACAAATCCCTAAAAGACAACCTAAACAAATCCCCAAAAGACACAAACAAATCCCCAAAAGACACCCTAAACAAATCCCTAAAAGAAGACATAAACAAATCCCTAAAAGAAGACATAAACAAATCCCTAAAAGAAGACATAAACAAATCCCTAAAAGAAGACATAAACAAATCCCTAAAAGACGACGTAAACAAATCCCTAAAAGAGACAAACAAATCCCTAAAAGACGACGTAAACAAATACGGAGTTAGCAGTGTGCTGGCCCTCGAGTGAGTCTCCATGGCAACAGACGCTGATCTCCATGAGGTGCCTCTCATGGGATATTTTATGGGACATTTTCTCAGCAGTTTTTTTGTTTTCTTTTAACGTCCCAAAATGTAAATCGATTGTATTTTAGATGATGACAAATCACCCATGAAGATTTCAAGGGTTAATAGTTGGTAAAACATGAATAAAAACGTGACCGGTTTCGTTTTCTTGCTTGAGACCTCCATAACTGGATCAATGACGGCGTCCATGTTGGACTTGTGGTTATTTCAGGTCTTGTCCTACGTGAAAATCAAAGCA
Organism: Lipophrys pholis; assembly: GCF_963383615.2. Lineage (NCBI taxonomy): Eukaryota > Metazoa > Chordata > Actinopteri > Blenniiformes > Blenniidae > Lipophrys > Lipophrys pholis. The sequence continues at coordinate 7,363,515 of NC_137645.1, read as the reverse complement.
GTAAAATACTTTGACGGCCGCTTTAAGCACGTGTGCAGCTTCTCTCTCTCCCACGGACCGGCTTGAACCGTGTCGCCTAATTGAGTTTTCAGCTCGGGAGCAGATTTTTAATAATGATTACACGTCTTTCTAATGGAGTCTGAAAACCCTGAAACCTGTCAGGCATTATTAAAAAAATTACCTAAACGCTCCAATTTGGATATTTCCTCAAACCACTATTGTGCCGACTGTTTAACCCAGACAAAAGATGACAGGGAGCTCGCGCTCCGTATATGTTTATGTGCTACGCGGAGCCACTGGCAAACATCCGGCGCCAGTTTTTAATTAAGTTGACTTTGTTGACAAAATATGAATCGGCGCTGTATGTTTTTTTGTGTCCGACCGAGTTGAGTGATTAGTCATTGTGCTAATCCCCGCTCCGAGGCGCGCCGTTTGTGAAAGAGTCGGTGGCTGTGTCTAATCTCGGGCATTGCGGAGATAATGATAAGAGCAGAGCGGGCCTCGGGGGCGCGCCGCTCTCCACGTCTGTCACAAAGAATTTCACGCTCGCGTCAAAACGAAGCGACGCGGGGAGACAAACGGAGGGGAAGTGTCGGAGGCGCCTTTGAAATTGCAGAGGCCGAGAAATCGGGACGGTGAAATGAAAGTTGGACCCCCGTTTCAAAGGCAACTTTCGCGGCCTGGCAACGGCGGGGTCACTGAAAGCAATGGCGTTGACATTGAGTCGATTTTATAATGGAGCCGCGCAGACGTGTGCAGAGAGCAAAACGCAATGACTATCAACAATGGGAGTAGACGGACCAAGTTGGACCGTTATCGGCACACGGTATCGGCAAATAACCAAAGGTTAGTATGCGGTATCAGCAAGTAGCTAAAGGTTGGTACTCTGATAGATACTCGCACTTAGTGAGCAGTTAAAGGTCAGTTTTCATATCGGTACCCGGTATCGGCAAGTAGCATATGGTTAGTCCTCGTATCAGTTCAAGCAAGAAGCGAAAGGTTTGTTCTTGTATCGGTACTCTATGTCAGCAATGATTAGTACTAATATCGGTACCCGGTGTCGACAAGATGCTAAAGGTTGGCACTCGTATTGATATCAGGTATCGGCAGGTACTTAAATGTTAGTACTTGTATCGGTACTCGATATCGGCAAAAGAGGATGAGAACTGTCAGCAGTTCAGACACTGTGACTTATGTTCTGACAAAATATCAAGACGACGTATCGGTACTTGGTTTCATCAAGTAGCTAAAGGTGAGTACTTGTAAAAACGTGGTATCGGTGGATCCCGGTTCCCTTTTCGTTTGAGGAACGTTGCCACCAGAGTTCTCACTCTGCGTTGCACTTGTGGAATGTCGAGACGGCAGACGATCCGGGATGAGGGAGGCTTTGAGCTGGAAGGCGGCGTGAAGGTGAGACGGGGGGTGGGGGGGGCGGCGGGCCGAGTGTTACAATCACACAGGTTATTTGGGGATTCGGGGGGGTGGGGGGAGGTGGGGGGGCTCGGTGAACTCCTCATTTCTGTGAGGCTTTATGTAGCGTGACGGTTCCAAATGAAACTCCCAGATCATGTGGGAGCGCTCTATTAATTTGTAGCTCGGGCCACCTCCTTGGGGAGAGAGCTGCCACAGCCAGTGCTGCATCCCCCCCCCCCCAAACCTAACCCCCCACCCCCCCCCACCATCCTCCTCCCGCAGCTTCCAGCAAAGCTCCTTGTTGCTTATTGACTGAGGAGCCGCACTGCAATGTTTCTCCACGTCCGACCGCGGCGGCGTTTCGCCCCGAGTGCCGGGGCGATCTATCATTTCTGCGGTCGCCCACTCCAGACTTTACAGGATGGATGAAAAGCAGCGTGAAATAAAAGTAATCTCGCTTCTTGAAGCAACACGAGGCCCGAGCTAAGCTGGAAGACACTCTGCTCCGACAACAAGGAAAGGAGCAACTCTGAGGGATGTAATCTGGTTCGGCCGAAAAGTCCTGGTGAGGTATGACCGCAATAACGGGACTAACGCGATAGCGGCGGTGGGATGCTACGAGTTCGAGCCTGCTGGGAACGTGTGGACATACCGCCTTAAAACATGTGGACACGCCGCCTTAAAACACATCGTCTTGACAGGAAATGAGTTTCACATCCTGACGGTTGGTTATGTTTGCGCAATGGGGCAAAACAAAAAAAACTTCCAATTCAAAATGGTCCGTCTCCGTGGAAACGGGGTGATATGCAACTTTTGGAAAATGTTCAAACACTGATATTGCTACTTTGTGGAAACGCTCATTTTTGATGACGCTCCAACACCCGTCTCCGTGGAAAATGGATGAAACACCTTTTTGAAAATGCTTCGAATCCGTCTCTTTTTGGAAACGCTTCAACTCAATTTCCATGGAAACGGGGTAAAAGGCAACAGTACATAGACAATAGTACAAATGTCTCCTCCAGAGTGTCATGACCCCCAGTTCATATTCCCCTGGGACTCGGTACTTTTATTTTGACAGTCACTGTAACAACATACCAACTTTGTCGTATGTCCACGTTCTCCCGTTGTTAACGTTTGTAGCTTATTGTTCTCTGCTGCGTGTGTGTGATTTTCATCATAGATTCCACCGTTTCCGTGGAAACAGACATCGTTTTCAAGATGTTGCAGTATAAATGCTAAACTTTTCTAAAACGACAAAGCAAAAACTTTGCATTTTCACGACGTTCCCAGCGATTCCTGCTGATTAGTTGTTATAACGGCTTTAAAAATGTATTAAAAACACGTGATAAATGTGGGGTTTTCTCTGAGGTACTTCCTCTCGTCCTCCCATCAAATGCTGGCGAGGTTCAGTGATGACTCCACACCGCCGGTCAGTGATCTTACTCACGGTCAACCTGACGCTTTCGTTGCCATTTCAGGCCTCTGATGCTAATCACAGCGCGAGACCATACACCGGGGGACTTTAAAAGACACGGCGGCCTGCACATGATCACAAGACTCTCCTAAGACTGGCGCCCCGGAGCATTTGCATCCACATGAAAAGGACGACAAACACTGGCAAGCCAGAGCCCCCAGAGCCGACAGAGCGGAGGCTCGACTCTGTTTTTAACACTGGCAACGTCCCCCCTCGCTTCATCTTTGATTTACCTTTAAATACGTCCAAATCACACGGACCCGGAGGTTCTGACGCGGCCAGGATGAAGGAGGAGGCCCTTTTTATACAACCACCGAACAAATGACCTGGAACAAGAACTCCACGGTCAACTAGACAGAGTTTTTTTATTTTTTTTGAAAAGTTCCACCTTAAGAGCCGTTTCCAAAAAGTTAAATTTTCACTTGAAATCACAGTAAACGGGGTATTTAGTCAGGAGGCCTGTGAAGTTCTTCCTAAAAAAAAATAAAAAAAGCTCAACCTTAGAGATACTTACTGATACCGTACCGATACCGTACCGATAACCGAGAATCCATATCGGTTTAATTTGTTTCATGATTAAACAAACTGCGGATTAATTTCTTAACATCTAAACTTTAATATATCAAAACAACTTCGAACTGTATTGCAACGTCGCAGCTGTTTCACAAAGTTCTCCAGTGTTTTTTCTTAAGCACAGATTTCTGTAGTACGGACAGAATTCTGTCGGTACCTATAAAAGTACCGAATCTGGTACCCATCTCTACTCAACCCGTCTCCTTCGTGGTAGAACGGCTGATTTCGAAGGCTGCGGACGTAGAGAGAAGAGTAATTTCACCTGGAGAGCCGGCGCGTCCGATCCAAAGTAAAGATAAGATGGCTTATTTTAATTACCGAGACATCCTCTGCGTATTCCGGATGGAGGAGGCGCGCGTCCTTGGGAACCACCGGGGATCGTGGGCGGGGAACGACAACGGGCGAGGAGATGCCGCGTGCGGATAGACGGTGTGATTAAAAACACGCCTACAGTTTGCCTTCCGAGCGCTTCGCGAGACGCTCGTTATGACTTTGGGCCACGGTCACGCGCCCGACGGCGCAACGCCGGAACGGCCGGCACTCGAGAATCCCGTCGTTCACGAGCAACATAAGAAATCCAACTGAACTGAAGGGGACGCTTCCCACGTAGGACGGGAGAGGAAATCTCCCCCGTAAAGACGGCGGCGATGAGACGAGTGTGGGAGGACCGAGAAATGGGGGGGGATGGGGGGGGGAGAACCGATAGAACCAAGCATTAGGAGATTCCGTTTGAAGACCGTCTGGCATGAAGAGGCAATCAGGGGAAGAGAGGCTGCAACACGAGCGTCGTCTCAAGCGTCTCGTCTGTCCCCCCCACTCTCTCATCTATTCCTCATCAAGCCTCCCGTAAACAAGAGCGGCGGCCACCCGGCGGGAAATCTGAGACCGGTTCCTTTCCAGGATCGTCTCGGCCACGTTTCCAAGCAGAACCGGTCCCATGAGGAAACCGGGCCCCGTTCCCACGGCAACCATTGCAAAAAAACCCCTAAAAAACGCAAAACTATTGTTTTGGCGGTTCGTGTACACATCTACCTGTCTGACGGTGTCTATGTGTAAACACGGAAAACACAACTTTTTGAAACGGCAACATTTAAAAAGAACACTGTGTGGAAAGGCGGGAAAACGCAGCTTTTAGAAAACACTTTATCCATGTAAATAGGGGGTAAACACAAGTATTTGAAAAAGCTACAAGTCTGTCTGCGCAAATGTTTTTGAAAACGCTAAGACTCAATCTTAAATTAAGGAAAACAACTTTTTGACAAGGCAATGTTTAAAAAGAAACTGGAAACGGGGGAAAATGCAACCCTTAAAAAAATTGCTCTGTTCACACACAACTTTTTGAAAAAACTACAACTCACTTTTCGCGTAAAAAGGGAAAAAGCAACTTTTTGAAAATCCTCCAACTGTCTCAGAGTAAGCAAGGAGAAGTGAATCTTTAAAAAAAAAAATGCTGTTTAGGAAAAGCACAACTTTTACAAAACGCTACAACTCTGTCTCCGTGTAAATGCGAAAATACAACTTTTTGAAAATGTTCTGACTGTGGAAACGTGGGGGGAGGAAACTTTTAGAAAAACCATCTGTATCCACGTAAATGGGGAAAACGTGACACCTTGAAAATAGTCTGGCACTGTCTGCGAAAATGCAACTTTTTGAAAATGCTCCGAAAACGACGCTTGGTCTCAGTCCTAATTTAAACGGCGGAAGTGCCGCAACTGGTCAGGCGCACCACCACCACCGTCTGCACAACGCTGCGTTTTCACTTGAAACGTTGTCGTGGAAACGGGCAACAACTTTGGTCCGTGTCAGTGGCGGGGAAAACGGCGGCATACGACCTCAAACGGAGCAGCCGTTGTCCCAGCCGCCGCTTACAAAACGGCGCGAGGCATCGTGAGGCGTGATTGGCAGCCGGGCCGATCCCCTTTCGCGGGTCAGCGGTGGGACGGCGACGCTATTCACTCGGGAGTCCATCAATCACAATTTGGTTTTAATTAACCAGCAGGAAATGACAAGCTGGGTGGATGGATGGATGGATGGATGGATACAAGGAGGTATGATGGATATCGCACAAAACAATGCAGCAGGCGATAATCTAATACCGCGAGCCCAAAGGAGAAGTGGGATCACAGGGCCAAGCAGAGAGCCCGGTTCCCATCAATGAGCGAAACCGCTTCTTATTTCTTCCCAAAACTTCACTTCAATCAGGAGACGATTTAATGTCCCAGCTCGTCCCAGCGGCCTCGGCGGAAAGGACACTGGACCAGAAACATTAGTCATCCCGGATTACGGGGAAGGAGGAAAAAAATAAAAAAAAATAAACCACACCACCGACCGCGTGACACTCGAAGGATAAGGCCAATTATTCAAACGTATTATTGTTAAAAACTTTGATTCAAGAGCGGAAACCAGCCGGGAGCGCGGCGGCAGGCCTTGTGGTCGTTTCAAGGGAACGCCATGACCTTAAGAGAACAAACTTCGAGGCGGGTTTTAAAGTACTGCATTTCAATAGCCCATCCAAGATAATAGCATTACAAATACAAAACTCTGAAAAAAACTCTGAATTTACTCGCTCATGAATAGAAACTCTCTTTATATCCTTTTTTCGAAAAGGCTTCATGTATAACATGTTGAACCACATCCTTCTAAACTTTTAACTGGATGAAAGGAATTCTGCTTGTAACAATGTAGGATGGCAAACCACCACAGAGAGAGAATAACATGTTTTATTTTGAAAGCACACATTTAGTCTATCAGATAACCGAAGTACCAGAAAACCAAAGTACTAGATAACCGAGGTACCAGATAACCGAGGTACCAGATAACCGAGGTACCGGATACCGAAGTACCAGATAACCGAGGTACCAGAAAACCAAAGTACTAGATAACCGAGGTACCGGATACCGAAGTACTAGACAATCAAAGTACTAGACATCTGAAGTACAAGATAACTGAAGTACTAGATAACCAAAGTACAAGATAACTGAGGCACCAGACAACCGAAGTACCAAGTACCAGATAAACGAGGTACCAGATAACCAAAGTACTAGACAATCAAAGTACTAGATAACTGAAGTACAAGATAACTGAAGTACTAGATAAACAAAGTACAAGATAACTGAGGCACCAGATAACCGAGGTACCAGATAAACGAAGTACTAGACAATCAAAGTACTAGACAACTGAAGTACAAGATAACTGAGGCACCAGATAACCGGAGTACTAGATGACCGAGGTGCAAGGTAACCGACGTAGTGGATAACAGAGGTACCAGATGCCCGAGGGGCAATATAACCGAGCTATTGGATAGCCGAGACAGCAGATAACCGAAGTACTAGATAACCGAGGTACCAGAAATCCGAGGTACCAGAAATCCAGGGTACCAGATGCCTGAGGGGCAATATAACCGAGCGACTGGATAGCTGAGGCAGCAGATGACTGAAGTACTCGATAACCAGGGTACCAGATGATCGAGGTACCAGATGATCGAGGTACCAGATGATCGAGGTACCAGATGATCGAGGTACCAGATGATCGAGGTCGTCAGAAAGAGAAAGTGAACATTAGAAAGTTTGTCCAGAATCTGCACCAACGTCTCATTAGCACCTGCTCGACAGCGGCGCTACAATTAGCATCCGTCCTCTTCCCAGTCGTCCTGACGGACCACGTGGACGGTCTGAAGGCCGCCAACTAATCCCCCCCCCCCCCCCCCACATCCACGCAGGGCCCGCATCCAGCAGGAAGTACTTCAAATATCTACTCCTCCGGCTGTCAGCAGACGCCTCGTCTTCATTGCACCTCTATCTGTGCCTCGGCGTTCGCACATTCAGCTGTGCGTTAATCCGTCAAGCGGCCGCCCGTCCAGTCATCCGTCCATCTCGCTGCCTTCCGAGTCCAAATTTCAATCTGTCATCCGTGTTGGCGCCTCGCCACCACTTCACCCGATACTTCTCTTTTTGATTTTTTCTTTTCCCATGAAATACTCAGGAGGAGGTTTTCATGCTTCTGCATCTCAGTATAGATGAATTCGAGGTATTTTCGGGGCAGTTTTTGGAAGGTATAACAGTGGTACTGTGTTTGTATACCATATAAATAACAGAATATTCAGCGAAACAGGTCCACAATATCGTGTTTTCCGATATATATCACCTTGGTAAGCCATAAGCTTTACATTTGTCAACATGGTTAAAGAAGAAACCCATAAAGAAATATTTATCTGGACGGTGGGATACCTAGAACATCCGCAGCTTTCACCTCCGAATAAATACATTTAAATAAGCAAAAAAAAATAAAAAATAAAAGCATACAGTAATTTCCAGGAGCCGGTAGAAGCCCTGAAACTACTTAACTAACTCATTTTTATGCGGGAAGAAAACAAGATGGTGTTTGTAATGACGGCTTTATTTGGAACATCGTTCTCGGTTTTCGTGGGTCTTTTCAAACAGGCGTACTTTTATATTCGTCAAACGGCCCAAAAAAAAAAAAAAAGCAGATGAAGGTAGTAGTGTGCGACCTGCTCGCGGTGACACGGAGACAAAGTCTGGATCTTGTACTTTAAGAGCTTGCCTGAAGAGAAAAACCCACAATATTGAGAGTTGTTTGTACTTTTGACGGCTTTTATGGAGAATATTTATTGATACTGGCTGGAAAACGCCAGTTTTTCTGATAGATCGCGCTTTTCGACACCAGAATCCGTCGAAAGGTATGTTGTATGCGTGTTCCAGCGGCCGCCGCGTGATTTTGTCGATACCGCCATGAAATCCGACGTACGATTGGAGCGCATCCCAGGGCGCCGCGGCGGTTATTAATACAGCCTAAGTGGGTCACTCACACGCACAGTGGAGTTCGTCTGATCCGACTGCCGTCGCCAGGAGGAGGAGGAGGAGGAGGAGGAGGAGGAGGAGAACGCGGCAGGAAGTGAGAAGCAACAGGAGGGAGAGCGAGAGAGGACGGACGCCGCAATCGTGTTTCCTCCCTCCATCTGCCCGCCGATACCGCCGCCGCCGCCGCCACCCTGGCATCCGGGTTCGGGCCTAATAGCCTGCGAGTTAGACTGGCAGGACACTAGCCAATCGGTCGCCTGCGTTGGCTTGGCACCGAAACCCAACCGAATTAAAAAATAAATAAAACAGGGAAACATAGCAGTGTGCAGCCGCTGCCTCCTCCAATCACGTCGCTCGGCGCTGATCCGATTCCGTCGAGGCAGGACTCGATTACGTTTTATTAATTTCTGGCACGGCGGGAACTCCATGGAAGTTCCCGCCGATCTCTGGAAGTTTAACTCGCTGCAATCGGATTCACGCTAATTCAAATAAATTTGTTTTTAATCACTGCCTCCGTTTCCATTCTTCCCTCCGTCCTGCCCAAGTCCCAGGATTTGGGATTTAATGAGCAGTAGTATTCCGATTTTAAGCTGAGCTATATGTATTGTACTCAAATATAATAAAGAATAAAGCTTCTGCACTACAACATCAGGCAGATTCCACGTTTCCACTCTTTTGCACTTACACAACATGTGTGGATGTTTGGAATTATTGGTTTCGAACAAGGGATTTATGCTTCAGTCAAAAACGCGTTTTGGGGGTTTTGTTTGTTTTCAAAAAGTTGTGCATTCCTTGTTTACACAAATACAGACTTTTCAAAAAGTTACATTTGACTCCCCGTTTTCCATGGGGACTGATTTGGACTGTTTTGAAAAAGGTGCGGTTTTTTTTACCCCCAGTTTTCACAATGATTTTTCAAAAAGTTACCCCCCTCCCGTTTCCATGGAGATACAGACACCATTTACTATTTCCGTGGCGCACATGAAGCGTTGCCGCGATTCTGCCATCTACTCGGGACGGAGCTCTGACTTTTTCGAAAAAGTCTAGTCTTCACGGCGATGAACCTTGAGCAGCTTTTCCAAAAAGTGGTACCGTTTTCAAAAACGTGTGCTTTCGGAAGCTCCGAGCACCGTTGTCATGTGAACCCAACCCTGTTGATGAGGTCACGTAGGGAAGGGGAAATGTCCAGGAGTTTCCCCCGGGAGCGCTGAAAACGAGGCGTCTTCCCCTTTAAATAATTGATCGGCTCCTCTTTCTTCGGAACGACACGCCGACGTCGTCTCGAGGAAGCCTCGTTTTTTCTCGACAAACACAAGATGCTGGATGATATTTGGAACAGGAACTCGATGGCGAGGCCTCCACCGGGCGGACCGAGTGCTAAAGGGCACACATGAGAAACCCCCAAAAAAAAGAAAAGAAAAGCTTGCAGGCAAATAAAAAGCATATCCATAACACTGAGATTGCCCTTTGTACAACTCGGAGCCCTGCTGACTCCAGTCCTTCCTTAAATTGATTTCTCATATGCCGCCGCCTCCAGGGGCCGATTCCATTTCCATACATACACTGTGCTTCTCGTCACGTTCGCTCCGTCTCCCAGTCTATTAATCAAATCACGCAATCAATTCCACCTTACCGGGGGAAAGACACAGGCCGTTTCTTCCCAGAGCAGCTTTGCGTGTCGTCAACGGGAGGATGTGACCGCCGTTGCATGAGATGAACTAACTTCCTGCAAAAAACTGGGATCGGGTGGGTTAATCCTGCGCACTCCTGCCTGAAAATACGACAATCCGATGGGAGGGACTCGAAACCCGGCTCACACGACAGCGGCCCGAGTGGAAAGGCATCGTTTGCATTTGTTTGTTTTTCTTAAATGATTCGCGTTTTACAACGTTTTGGAAACGACTTCCATGAAGACGCTGAAAACGACGTAGTTGGCATGCCGGGCCACGAGGTGGCGCTGTTGGTAGTTTTTGGAATGAACGCGGACGTGAAAAGTGGTTTTCCTTCGTTTCCTCTGAGACTTTGACTGTTTTTCGAAAAGATGCATTTTCAAAGAGTTGCGTTTTCCCTGTTTCAACTACGAAGTGTCTTCGAACGCTGCGTTTTCCCCCCATTTAGATGGCAAAGGAGTGTTTTCAAGAAGTTGCGTTCTCCCTGTTTTCACGGAACTGTCGCATTTTCAAAAAGTTGCATTTCCACCCCCCGTTTAAAAGTAGACATCGTGTCTTCAAAATGTTTTTCCCCCATTTAGACATGGTGTTTTCAAAAAGTTGAATTTTTCCCTATTTAGAATAAATATTTTCAAAGAGTTGCTTTCCCCGTTAAGATTGTTTTCAAAAAGTTGCATTTTCAAAAAAAATTGCCCTACCGTCCATTTCCACGAAGACAGCGTTTTAGTCCCATTTAGATTGAGACGTAGCGTTTTCAAAAAGTTGCACTTCCCTGTATTTCCTCAGAGACGTAGTGCTTTTGCCCGTTTTCGATGGACACATAGCGTTCCCCAAAAAGTCGCATTTTCACCGTCTCCACGGCGACGTAGAGTCCTCAAAACGTCGCGTTTCCCCCGGTTTAGACATTCCATCTCCAAAAGGTTTAGGCGTAACGCTTTTAAAAAGTTACGTTCCCTCGTCGTGTCAACTGGCGGCCATATTGCTACGACGATGTTCCATTTCCAGGATTTGCCGGTACTCCGAAAGCGAACGTTTTCCTTCGGGAGGCAGCGGAGACGGAGGGCGAGCCGGGGAACGCCGAAAGACCCTTAAAAAAAAAAAATTTAAACTTTTTTTTTTTCCTTGTTCCGACGGATTAGCGTCTGTTTCAAGGTCCCGCGCCGACAGAAGACGGGGAGAATTGAGCATCCCGCTCACACGCCCCGCTAAAACTCCGAGGTATCCTCATTATTCACATTACACCGGCGCGGCGTGCGTGCGTCGTCTAATAGGTCAATTTGTGTGGACGTTCGCAGTCGTTCGGCGGCGCGATAAGAATGGAAATTGGTTGGCGAGGGTGATGTAATACCTCTGCAACAAAGGGAAAGCAACAAAGCAATGAATATTCCAGTTGAGGCTTTACGAGGAGCGTCTCCAGTCCTGACCTCGGTGGGATTAACTGTAATAATAAATGAAGATATGCCCCCCCCCCACCGTCCCCCCCGTCCCCCCATCCTTCATAACGGCGGTTTTTCCTAACAGCCTATTGATTAATCCGGGAGAAAGATGAGCTGCCAATCGAAAACAGTCCCTTAAAAACGCCGGGGGTAATAAAGTCGGTGTCTCGGTGGCTCGGGGCAACTTAATCAGGAGTCTTTATACGAGGGGACGCGCCGACGCCGACACCCGGAGGGTATTACGCAACGTTGCGCGTCAGCAGCAGGTAGATGAGGCGGCGGGCGGCATTTGGAGATACTTGAATATTAATGACGACAGAAGTGAAGTGAGGAAATATCAAGGGGAGGGAGAAAGAGTTTGAATAACTACAGTGACTTACTTAGTGGTACTAGTATCGGTAAACTAGTAAAATTAGCAGCAGCAGAGCTAGCCTGACGTTGCTCAGTTTAACTACCAGGAAGTAGCTAACGACCGATATCGGCAAGTACTTGTATCGGTAACTAAAGGTTAGTAGTCGTATCGGTAAGAAGCAAAAGGTTAGTACTCGTATTGGTACTCGGCATCGGCAAGTACTCATATCAGTACTCAGTATCGGCAAGTAGCTCGAGGTTAGTGCTGTATTGGTACTTGGTATCGGCAAGTAGCTCAAAGTTTGTACTCTTATTGGTAGACAGTACTCGTATCGGTGCTCAGTATCGGCAAGTAGCTAAAGGTTAGTGCTGTATTGGCAAGTAGCTTAAGGTTAGTACTCGTATCGGTACTCGATATCGGCAAGTAGCTAAAGATTAGTACTTGTATTGGTACTCAGTACTCGTATTGGTACTTTGTATTTACAAGTCGCTAAAGGTTAGTACTCAAATCGGTACTTTGCGTCGACAAGTAGCTAGAGGTAAGTACTCGAATAGGTACTTGGTATCGGCAAGTAACTAAAGGTTAGTACTCGTATCGTCAAACACCAGAGATTTTCAAATCAAATTGATCTGTAGCTTCAAAACACCTTCAATCTTTAAAATAAGGCGAACAGTTTTATTTTGAAACAAGCGTCTTATACGTGTCTTCCTTTAGCCGCGGCGCCACAGAGAATAAATAAAAACAAAGGTAAAGATCAAATAAAACAGAATCAATGAATAATTCATTTTGACTAATATGTACCAGGCTTAACTGTGATTAAACCTCAGAAAGGAGGAAATTAAATAAACTAATTACAGGACATTTTAACCATTTTTATCTCTTTAGCAGTTTTGTTCATCTTTACTATTGATACGTTTTTAGATAAAAAAAAAACTTCTAGTGATTGTAGCTTTTTTTATCCAAGTAATTATTGTATTAAAAAAAGAAAAACCTTCCGAATCCGTCTCGAATTTATGACGTATTCTTCTCCCCGTGCCGTTTCATTACACAAACAAAAAAACCACCATTAGCGCCAACTCGTGGCGAAACGATGACGTCACTGCCCCGCGACGTCGCTTCACAGCAACGATGGCGGACGACGCGCTCCAGTTCGAGAAGGTGAGATGTCCGACATGACTCATTCTCTGCGTCTTCGGTGCATTTCTGTGGTAGTCACAGTGCCCCCTACAGGCCTGGCATGTGTACTGCATCATTTTGCGAACGAAAGGGTGAAAAACAAAATGGTTTTCTCTATTTTCTATGGAACATTTTATGTCCATTTCAATATTAAAGATTAGAAATTATCGCTGTCCATTTGACCCCCCCCCCACCACCACCACCACCACCACCCTGAAGGTACTCCAGTATCTGCATGCCACACGCGCCCAGCAGCTTCTTGCTCCACTCTTGGCATCACTTTGCAGCGCTCTACCCCCACCTGCCGTTGTGCGCCAGGACGCGCACGCACACACACACACATACACACTGGCGCACGCACACACACACACATACACACTGGCGCACACACACACATATATAAAAAACGAGAAGATATGAGGAATAAGATTGATTTTCAACAGATAAACCTTCGTCCTGCCGCACACGCGCCTCAACACTTGACAATAAATACGCGTCATGTTTTTAACGCATTGAGCGCGGGTGACGCGCCCCGCTGGATCAGGACACACACGCGCACACACACACACACACACACACAAAAAGTGTGGAAGAGTGTGTGGGCTTGTAATCAAACAGCCACTCAGGTGACAGCTGCGCGTGAGGATGCGCACGCCGCGCGCACACACACGTACACACACATTTGCGCAAAGCCAAAACCCAAACTTTCATCCGAGAAAAAGAAATAAAATTACATTTTTAAAAAAATCACAAGGCTCAGATCTGCTGGATTGAAGGTGGGAAAAAAGACGAACCCTTTCAAAATAAAATTCGGGTGGGTTTAAACACCCACAAAACTAAAAAAGATGGAGATGACAGTTCTAATCCTGGAGGGGGGGTGAGCGCAGACTGTGGAGCGCATCATAACACCCCCCCCCCCCCCCCCCCCCCCCGCTTCTTCTCCAGCATCCTGGACCCTGGAAGACGTGCCTCAACTACAAAACAATCCAGTTAAACAATCCAGCCCTCTCTCCGTCTCTCTGCTGCAAGATCAGGATGGAGAATACACCCAACTTCCCCACAAAGCTTCTTTCTTTCTCTCTTCTTCTCTTTTTTTTTTTTGCGTCTTTTTGCCTCACCTTGGCTGCCGCAGACGAGCACGCAGAGGAGCTGCGCGAGTTGGAGCATCATCTCTGGGGGTTGTAAAGGATCACAGGACGGAGGGGCTCTGCGGCTGCTTGGCTTAATCTAAAAACGCACACGCGCGCGCATACACACACACACATACACACACACACAGAAACAGTCCCGGTGTTGAGCTCCGCTGGCGACTGACGCGCCTCCGCTCCGTCCGTTTCGCTTCCTTCCTATACGCGCGCTCCCGCTCCGCGCGCTCACGCCAACTCCCTCCCTCTCTCCCTACCTCACGAGCATCGCTCGTCTCAAACATCACTGCTACTAGGAAAAAAAAAAAAAAAAAGCTGAGACTAACATGTTTATGTTTGCGCCACTTGTTTTGGGAGGAGTTTTGCGGGAAAAAAAATGTTGAAAAAAAAATGCGCAAAAGATTTAAAATCTGCAACATCAGGGGCTGATAGATTACCAACAGAAGCATGCAAAGTAGGAAAACACCTTGTCTTGTATAAATTCCATGTTGTATGCATTAAAATCGCCCAAAACCAAATACAAACTCCGAATTCTCCCAAATATAAAACAAGTAAACGCAAAAGGCTCGTATAAAAACAAAACACTGCAATATAGAACCAATGCAGACCGTCAAATAATTCGATTAGAAATTGTTTTATAAGAACAGGAAAGAAAGTATTTCATGATACCTTTGTCCATGTTTCTCTCGATCACCCAAAACTGCACATAGGAAATCTCTAATGTACAAAAAGTCACTAAATATTTAGGAAAAAAAGCCTTTTTGTTTTTTTACAGTAAGTAAATCAGTCAATTTTTTTTAAATTATTCAAAAATGTTTTTACAGAGAGACGTAATATTTTCAAAAGGACTCAATGTTTCTTGATTTGATTTCATCTCCGAAGGTTCAGCTCATTACGGCAGAAACCATTAAATATGTCCGATTACTGGAATTGGTGACATTAAGAGAAAACGAACCAGAGTTTGAGCAGGAGACCATTTAGTTGACCACTTCTGTCAACTTGTCCCAGAACAAGGATTGCCGTGTTTGTTTTAGCCCCACAGCACCTTGACTCATTGTAGCGGCAAAGTGCGTTTTATTTCTCTCCTTTTATTCTGTTAAGTCGTATTAAATGTCTACGTGCCCTTTAGCGGATTGATAAAAAGTGTGAAAAGACTTTGTAATCCAGAATAATCCAAAACCCGAGCTCGCAAACTCTTGACATTAACTGGCATTTATGTGAGTTTCGGAAAGACGGGGAAAGAACACGACATTTTAAAACACACCGTTTGTGTATCCGTTTACACGTTCTGAAAATGGTTTCCACGGCAACGGCAGAAATGCTGAAAATTATGTAGGTAGCATGCCAGGCCACAAGATGGTGCTGTTGCTTGTTGATAAAATGAATTCACAATCATGTACACAGAGAACAATACACTATCAACGTTAACAGTGTGACTACATGGAAAAGTGTATCAACAATAGACGTTTTTTCCCCGTGTCCATGGAGACAGACCATTCCAAAAAGTTGCGTTTCCCCAGAGAAGGATTCGCAGTATTTTCAAAAAGTTGCAATTTTTCCCATTTCCATGGGTATGGATCCTTTTCAAAAAGTTGCATTTTCTCTCGTTTCCAGAGTCAGTGTTTTCCAAAAGTTGCACTTTCCCCATTGTCATGTATTCCAAGAGTTTTCAAAAACTATCAGAGATGGAGGATTTTCAAAAAGATGCATTTTCCCTTGTTTCCAGAGAGTCAGGGGTTTCAAAGAGTTGCTCTTTTCCCATTTCTTCTCGGTCGCAGTGTTTTGAAAAATTGCGTTTTCCCCATTTCTAGGGAGATGATGGATTTTTAAAAAGCTGCCCCCACCCCACCATGACCCACAGTGACAGAGTCAGAGCGCTTTCAAAATTTGGCATTTCCATGGAGCCAGAGTTGGAACATTTTCAAAAAGTTGCACTTTCCCCATTTCCACGGAGATGGTGCATTTTTCAAAGTTTCTTCATTTCCATGGAGACGAAGTCCGTGCATGTGGGTGGTCACTGAAGCGCGCAAAAGGCAACAAAAGTTCGGCATTTTGTTTTGAAATCATCGCCGTGTACGTAAACCGGCGCCGAGAACAACCGTGGGCTCGAGTCTGTTTGACTGACGCACAACGACGCGCCGAAAACAGGAAGCGGAAAGTTGGATTTCACTCCCCGTTTTGATGTTTTCCAGACGTTGCTCATGCAGGGGTTGTTTTGCAGAATTCATGTCATTACGCCGTCAGAGTGACGCTCAAAATACGCAAATGTCAGCCTGTCGGGACAAAACATGTCCGCCTGTCACAGCGGCGCCGGGGGAAACGTGTCATTACCACACCGCCTTTAATAAAGCACATTTTCCACTTACATGGACACAACCACATAATAGCTGCCGTCAGCGTTTGTCTGACTGTATTTAAGAGCCACGGCAGCTGGTGTTGTAACGGAGCGCGTTGCCATGGCAACCATGTTCAATGGCTTACTCTTTTTGCAGCGCCAATAAAGCTGAAACAAGACGTTACAAGTGAAAGCGCACCGTTTCGTAAAAGTTCCACGTTGACACGGCGATGTCTTCAAAATGACTTACACGGAAATGCTGAAAACGATGTAGTGAGCATGCCAGGCCACAAGATGGCGCCATATCGATCTGTAATGAAACCACACACACACACACACTTGTGTGCAGAGAACAATATGAACTGGTGGCAGGTGCGAGTTGCGTTTCCTGCCATTTCCACAAAATGAAGTTGGAGTGTTTTCTTTTCCTGCTTCCACAGAGTCGAAGCATTTTGAAAAGATTCCCACATTTCTTCAGTGATGGAGCATTTTCAAAATGTTGCATTTCCCCCCCCCTATTTGCGAAGACTGTGAAGATTTTCGAAAAGTAACCTATTCCTACATTTCCACAAAGTCTGAGCATTTTTAAAATGTTGCATTTTCCCATGTATTCGGAGTATTTTCGAAAAGTTGAGTTATAGCCCGGTTTAATTTTAATTGTTTAATTACCCCCCACACACACACACACACACACACACACACACACACACACACAATGGAGGGCTGGTTTTAGCTCTCACAGCCTTCGTCTTTGCACAGTCGACTTCTCACACCTTTGAGATCTGTCACTCGTGAACAAAAGCGGCACTTCCAAAGTATCGTGTTCTGCTCTTGAACTGAACTCGACTCTTTAATTCTGAGAAATGTCGGCGGGTTAACGGCGCGGAAGAATAAATATTAATAAGAAGACAAAGTGAGTCGGCTTGAGGTCGTTTAGTCTTTAAAGTCCAGTCAAGTCGACTGAACTACAACTAACTGTTCATTAGTGACGTACCGATACTGGAGGTCAGTGTTGGTATCGGTACTAGATCAATGTTAGTACTCGTATCAGCAAGTAGTCAAAAGCTAGTACTTCTTTTGAAAAATGGGATCAGAACATCCCTGCTGATCAAACGTCACTAATCCCGTTGGGTAACTTCCTTTAGTCCGTCCTGTTTCCGCGGAGCGAGGAGTCTTGCTCAACGACCCACAGTAGTGACTCGCCCACTGTGGGAATCAAACCTGCGACCTCCTGATTGGAAGCCGGGGCAACCACTGCGCCAAACCAATGGCGGTAGCCGCCATGCCCGGCGCTCTGTCCATCCAACGGGAGGTTAGGAGTCTCGCTCAAGGACACTCGTGGGAGGAATCGAACCCGCAACCTTCCAACTCGACTCACAGTCGCCAAGAAGATGAACTATAGCGCCTCGATTCCACGTTCCTCTCATCTCCGAAGGAAAAAAAGCAGATTGTCTTTGTTTCACTTATAGCTTCTTCTTTTTTTTCCCCCGTGGTAAGAATAACAGAGGCGTATGTCGCACGTCAAAACACCACCCACTCCCTCGACGACTCGCTTTGGAGCGCCGCGCGCTTTAGCGAAACAAATAGGGTTATGTGTCTGTCTCTCGGCTGGAACATTTGAAAACCGAGCCGGTGACCAAAAAGTGAAAAGACGCTTGCATCAGCAACTTCTCAAGTGCACATTAAATTCAACACCAGAGGAGCGGGATTATGACGACTAATGCGGTTTGTTTGTTTGTTTGTTTTAAGCAAATGACAGGAAGCAGGGTTGCCGGGACAAAGTTGATTCAGAAAAAAAATGATGCGCGCTCTCGGTTGTGCGTCAAACCGTCAACCTCAGCAACCCTGCTGCCTGAATAAATAAATAAATAAATAAACAAATAAATAACTAAATAAATAAATAAATAAACAAATTTTCAAAAAGTTGAATTCCCCCCCATTTTCAGAAAATGGTAAGTTTTCAAAAGGTTCGTCCCCCGCCCGCCGCCCCCGTTTCCATGGAGACTGAGCTCATTCCCAACAAATCATCTGACCTCCTGGTTGAATTTATTTATTTGTTTATTTTTCCTTCATCTTGCCTCGTTCATTCCAGACGGCCACAGAACAAGAACCCGTTACACACTTGATCCGCCTCATGTTTACCAATCTCCCATCGCAATATTTCCTCCGGGACTCTAACGTAGAGGACTGACCTGACGAGAACCGACACACTTCTCTTCTTTCAACATATATTCATTTCCCCTTTTGTTCCAGATATCGTCTTTTTAAAAATAAGAAAAAAAAGAAGAAGAAGAAGAAGAAGCAGCAGCATGTCTTTCCGTATCCCCTCAAGCTGATCCTTGTTTATTCGTCTCAGAGTGGAGGAAGTGGGCGGGTGTCACACGTCAAGCCTCGCCAACGTTTTGACAGTTTGTACGCCGCTTCAAAAAACACCGAGCGACGTGAGACACAAACACGGGAAATTCATGCCCGGGCGTCTTCATGGGAGCGGAAAACGGACCTTTTTGTTCGCAGAGACACGTAAAGGAAGTGGAACGAGCGGGAGGGACGTGGAAAAACGTGGAAAAGACTCCACCCTCGCGTGTCGACACTCGCCGTTTATGTCGACGTAGCAGATGAGAAACTTTATACCGGTTTTTCCAGTTGTGCCGATTGGCCCAGAAAAACCAAAGTTGTGATCGATAATAAACGCGATACGCTTAAATTGTGGTATATTAATCTGAGTGGTAACAATTTATTAATTTTTAAGTACATTTCTTTCTCGTTTTGACGCTTTTTCACACCAAATTAGTCGCGACAAGTATTGAAGTGTCGTATTTACAACCTGAACAGACACTCGGTAGAGCGCATAGCTTCGCCAACGCCACATTTGTCACCATGGAAACCAATGGAAGTAAATAAATAGATAAATACATGTGTACATAACATAACGGAAATATCAGTCACCTGACACATCTGGAAATGAAAATTACACAGTTATTGTTCGCCTACTGAGCATGTGCAGAACAACTACCTACTGCGTGGCAGCATTTTCAAAAAGTTGCATTTCCAGCGGCCACCGAGCGCCGATTTTTCCTACAGTTTTCTGGGTTCAGTTGGATAAACGCGTACCACCCTTACCCATCGCCCGTTACTTGTGTTGTACTTAAGCTTTACCTGTAAATGAAGAATTTATCACTTCCATCCATCTTAAAAGAACGTCTGACGTGGAGCGTGTCCTCCGATCGTTGGTGATTAATTTTGTCACCCGGGGACTTTGAGCACTTATTTTTCCTTTTCAAAAAGAACAAGACAGGTGTCAAAGGATGAACGTCTCATCCAGAGAGAAAGCCTTTCATTATTCTTTTGGTTCGACACGTCTGTTCGACGGCGAAGGGAAGATGATTTGCGGCGTTCGGCAGACGCGTTACTTAGACCCATCAAATGTCCATTAAACATCAGTTTTAATCTCAGCCCATTGATCCGAAGTGCTGCAGATCAACAGCTGGATCAGAGCTATTAAATTAAAACAGGGTTTCTACGGGATGACACCATGTGGCGCAAAGGAATTTCAAACGTCCTCCAGATCAAAGCGGCAACATTCAAACTCGAGGGACAAAAAAGATGTTCATTATTAGAGACGATTCCTTCGCCCTTTCATGGGATTGTTAGTTTTCCCCTTCCCTCTGATGCGCTGTACTTTTAAGCTACGAGAGTGCAAATAACTCGGACTGCATCCAGAAGTAACTTTTTTACGGTCTGAGAGTCGCCTCGGCCACACAAGGCCGGTAAAACTAATTTGTTTACACAGTTTATGAGCCAATTCGGTCAATTTAATGCCACAATCAGGACATTAAGACGCCTTGAACTGTCTGCAGCACTTTAAAATCGAGGGAAACAACTTTTTGTCCGGGCGTTTTACAACCTCCGATGTACCGCCTTCTCATTATTGACAAGAGCGGAAGCTCCTCTTCCTATTCTATTGTTCTTTTCACCAAGGAGACCTACTTTATTCTTCTTCTTGGTATGGTCATTCAACGGGTGGGGAGGGGTACGGACCATGGTTCAGGAAAGGGGAGTCGGGATTGAAGGCAGGGTTATGAACCATGGTTTGGGTTCGTAGTATTACTGGGGAGAAAAGTTAGGGTCGGGGATACAGAACCTATTTCGGGTTGGGGCAGAGTGTGGAGAGATACCAACTGTGGTTTGGATAAAAATTTCTGGAAAAGGTAGAGACCGTGGTTCAGGCAGTGGCGGGAATTGTACGGAAGTATCCAGACCCTGTTTTGGGTAGAGGTAGGAATTGTAGGAGAGTATCCAGATCCTTGTTCGAGTAAAGGTAAAAGTTGTATCGAGGTATCTATATCCTGGTTCGGTTAGGGGTAGGAACTGTATGAAAGTATCTAGAACTGGTTCGGTTAGGGGTAGGAACTGTATGAAAGTATCCAGTATCCAGGGTAAAGGTAGAAGTTGTACCAAGGTATCTAGACCTTGGTTAAGGCCTTGGGCTACTCACCAGTTGCCCGGCACTTTAAGTCTACGAAATAAAACTTTTCGCCAAAGCCTTTTACAACCATCAGCCACAGAGAATACAGCTGCAGTATTACTCATTTATGACGAGTGGATTCACGTGTTGGCGATCAAAACAAAAGAGCCTGCGTGTCACTGCGGTTTGTTCTTGTTCTTTAACAGCAGGAGTGAGCGTGTGAGATTGTAGGGGAGTCTTCCGGAAAGTAATCCCTCAGCGGCGCACCAAGCGAGCCTCTCGGTGGTCGGAGCCTTTCGTCCGGCCGCTCATTAAGGCACCCGCCCGCCATATCTCTTCTTCTCCCTGCTTCAAATTGCCTTCGCAGCCTCATACGGCGCCGGGGCCAGAGGGTCAACAGATTATCTTCTTAATCCCGTTAATCCGTCCTCACATCAGTCCGGGATGATTCTCACCATAATTGTATTCGCCGGGCGCCTCAATTAGGACGAGGCAGGGGTCTGAGGAAATGAGGTGGAATGAAACATCACGAGGGATCAGCGGCGGGGATGCGCGTGCGTCCGTGCGTTCTGTGCGCGATAAAGGAGCGAGTTGGCAGGAAGCGGCGCAGTGCTTCGGCCACTCGCTGAAGGCGAAGGCGACGACTTTGGGTCGGCGAGGCGAGAGAACAACGACTTGACCGCCCAGCGCCCCTTGACGTCTCCGAGACGCAACCGCTACTGCGAGCTGGAGGATTAAAACGTGCGCGCGGGGCCTCGTGAAGCGCGGAAATAATCTGTAAATAACACGGGATCAAAGTTCATGAGCGTCTTTCCCTCTCGTCCTTTATTCATCCTCCTCAGTGTGACGAGTCAAAGGTCAACCACTCCTAATGGACGGACATCGTGTTAATTGGTCCGTCCATTAGCGCGCTGTCGGATTAAGCTCAGCCGACACGCCGCGGGGCGAGAGGGTGAGGGAAAGCAGGCGGGGGAGGGGCTTCAGCCCCCCGGAGAACATTTCATCCCCGGCGGCGCCACACTGTGCAGCAAGCTGGGAGCGATGTGGTCGCTAATGGGCAGGAACTAAAGACGTCGAAACGAGGTGGCGCGCCGCACCGAGAAGCCACTTAAAGATTTGATGGTACCTGCAGCTTCCTTTTTTGGCTCGGCGTGAACCCCATGCCTTTATTTTATTGTCTAATTTTCAGCATAAAGTGTCTTTTTACAAGGTGCTTTAGATTGACATTATATGGCAAATATCGGTATTAATCGACGTATTTACAGGCAAAACGAAGACCCCGGACTTTCCGAACACACTTGGGATTTGTTGTCCTTCCGTGAACCCTGAACCTGCCTTCAAGAGTATAGAACCAACGAATGAACAAAGTAGGGTCGTTACCAAACAACCAACAAAGTAAACAACCATAGTAACCAACCAAACCAACGTCGGTGCCAAAAGTACCAAAACCTTGAGATACTGTGGCTTCTGAATGCGGGACTTCATTCCCCACGCACAAGTAGAATACCTCAGAAAACTGTAGAAAGGTCAACATGCGACCGTGGCATTTACCTACGGCGTCTCGTTGAGTGAATATACAATTACAGCGCGGCGGCCTGAATAACTTGAGGTGTGAGTTTCACCCGGCGGCTGTAATTGGACTCAAATTGCTGCGACTGCGAGTGGAGGGGGTTCGGGAAAAATGGTAACCGCTGGGTACGGTACTTTCGGTACCATCCACAACTTTTGTCAGTGGAAACACACACAAAAAAACCTGCACCGTACCAACACACAATATAGCAACTTATTTCAAGAAACCCTAAAAACGCACCAATTTCTAAATACTTTGCTTTTACAAATACAGGGTTCTGACTCAAATCTTCATATTCGGCTCGGTACGAGTTCAGAAGTCAGCCGAGTCCACAGAACCCAACCCGCCGGTCACTATGGCCGATGTTTACCTGGGATTAAAGAGCCGTCTGTGTAAAAAAAGAAAAAAATCCCACGCAGATTTGATGAATGTCACCGCCGACTGCTGGGAGCGTTCTAAAGCGCGCTCCGCCGTCCGCAGCAAAGACAGAGCTGAATATGATCACCAGCCCAGACTGCAATTTGGCCTCAATTAATTTTCTCCAGCAGCCGGCTTTTCAAACATGAGGAACTGCCGGCTATCAGGCGTCAGCATCCATCTTTCTACCCTTAAAAACCGCAGGTTTTTTTGTTTTTCTTCTTCTTCTTCTTTGTCCGCCACGAACTGTGGGACTCTGTGTGTTTGACAAACGGCGGCGAGGCTCGGTACACTCGGAGAACCGAGACCAGCGCTGTCAGACCTCTCGGCAGCATTATTTGTTTGTTTGTTTGTTTTGAATGACCCGCGCGGCACAAACATCCTCAAAAGAGCATCGCTCCAGTTTTTGGGAAAAAAAAGAAGAAGAAAAAAAAAAAAGAGAAAGCCATGCAGGAAATGTTGGTTTTATAACGACGCACGTTTGGTAAATTTCACATTGATTCCATGAAAGGTAAACATATAGAGACAAATTGGTGCAACATTTAGAAATATTGAGTTGCTCTCGTCAGCAGCTAAGCCACACGGGCAACTAATCCAATAGAAAGATAAACAAAGACGAAGTTAAAGTTTACTTTCGTTGAATTTAAGTTTTCATACAACAGTAGTTTAAAGAACATTGTTGCTTGATCGAGGGGAAATACATTGTTTGCGTTTGTTTCCCGAAAAATTTACTGTTTACATTGAGAAAACGATGGCCGTTTCCATGGAGACACAGTCGAAGTGTTTTCATAAAGTTTCCCCCTCTCGTTTTCAAAAAGTGGCATTGTTTCCGGAGACAGAGTTGGAAAGTTTTTTAAAAGTCACATCCCCCCTGGATCCACGGAGTCAAAGCATTTTCAAAAAGTTCCACCCTGAGAGCCATTTCAAAAAAAGGTGAATTTTCCCACGGTATTTATGGAGACAAAGTTGGAGCAGTTTAAAAAAACTGGGTCTTTCCCCGCCATTCCTATAGAGATTGAGCATTTTCAAGAAGTTGCATTTTCTCCGGAGACAGAGTGGGAGAGTTTTCAAAAAGTTGCATCCCTCCCCTGTTTCCGCAGAGACAGACTGAGATTATCAAAAAGCTCCACCCAGAGAGCCATCTTCAAAAAGTTGCATTTTGAAAAATGGGGTTTTCCCCCGCCGCTCCCACGGAAATTGAGCATTTTCAAAAAGTTGCATTTTCAGTGACCCCAAGCGACCAAAACGGACCAAAGGTTTTAAAGCGTAAACAAGGCCTTAGCGTTTAATACTCCTCCGACAAATGTGAATTTTAATTGATAGACCGTGTCTTGCTTCCTCCCATCGACGATTAATCATCATCACCATCACCATCATCGTCCTTCACGCAGCAGAGCTTTGACCTCTGCGGTTCTGCGACGGTTACATGTTCTTGCTTTTCGTCCGCGACGCGATGAAACGGAGCCCGGCGAGAGTGACGGTGTGATTGTCGTCCCGGTGAATGGATTACGCCGTCAATCTCTCTGACCTTCACCGCTCCCATGTCTGGCGGTGTCACGTCAAGCTCGGGTGACCTTTGTCTTTTTTATTTTTTTTTTATTTTGACACAAGACTCCTGGCCCAATGACGAGACTTATCTTTCTCTGAGGCTGATAATCCCCCCCCACCCCCCACCCCCCACCCCCACACTCATCTTGATGTGGAAAAGTCAGCTTTGCTCGTATCGCTTGATGCAGTGAGAAAGATTATGACTTGGTGTGTGTGTGTGTGTGTGTGTGTGTGTGTGTGTTGGGGCAGTAAACCGGCGGAATCGCGCAAAACGCGACGGAAACGACGTGAAATCGGTTCAATCGCCGCGTCAAAACGAGGCCCTCATGGGGTTCACACCGTTCCGCGTTGGGAACCACAGGCGGGTAACGACCTACTTTAGCCAAACGCAGCGTTTGTCCTCGGGGGGGGGGGGGGGGGGGGGGGGGGGGGGGAATAAAGAAATCCTGCTATCAACAGTCGTTCGTGATCAATAACCGGGCCGCAACGCTTGCGTCAGGTTCTGCTCGGCTATTTTTTGAATTAGTCAGAGTAACCGCGGCGACGCAATTGTGGCTCGAGCTGCAAGGAAGAGTTTCCGCGTTTCCCCGCGGAGACTCAAAGGGGGAATATAAGACGGCGACGACAAAGACGGTGGATGAACGGACCAAGGTCGCCGGAGTGCAGCGGCGGCGGGTTTGTTAACCCATTGAAGCCCGGAGCAACGCGCACACGGCACTGCCTCGGGAAGGGAGGACAGAATTGACCGACATGTAAAGTGTACATGATTAGTATGAAGACATTTTAAAATTTTCGGCACCGCTGCCGTTTTACTATATTTTTAATGTCAAAGGATCAAATAACGACGTTGCTATGGACGCTCGTCTGTTTCACAAAAGTTGCGTTTTCCCTTGTTTTTTTTAACAGAGTTTTAAAAATGTTGCATTTTTCCCATGGGGCCGAGCCCGAGCATTTCCAGAAAGTGTTTACCCCCGTTTCCATGGAGACCGTGTCTGAGTATTTTCAAAAAGCTGCGTTTTTCCCCATTTCCATAGATAGAGCGTTTTCTAAAAGTTGTGTTTTCCCCCCATTTCATCAGAGATAGAACATTTTCAAAAAGTTGCATTAAATTTGTTCACACAGATGGTGTCACATCATTTTCATGAAGCTGCTTTTTCCATAACAATAGAGTTTAAGCATTTACAAAAAACTAGCATTTTACCCATTTCCAGGGAGACGGAGTACTTTAGAAAAGTTTTTTTAACCCCCTGTTCTGCGATGGAGTATTTTCAAAAAGTTGCTTTTTGCCCCCCCGAGAACTCAGTGTTTTCAAAAAGTCCCCCTCCCCCCCCCCCCCATTTACACAGGGACAGGGTTTTTAGAAAAAAATTGTGTTTTGCCTCAATTCCAGAGAGATGAAGTCGGAGAGTGGAGTGTTTTTGTAAGATTGGGTTTTGAGTCTGAGCTTTTTCAAAAAGTTGTGTTTTCCCTTGTACCTGAAGTATCTTCAAAAAGCTGCTCTTTGCCGCATTTCCATGGAGTGTTCAAAAAGATTTGTTTTTCCTTGTTTCTGAAATATTTTTGAAAAGTTGCTTTTTGCGCCATTTCCATAGAGACGGAGTGGGAGCATTTTCAAGAAGTTGGGTCTCCCCTCCTCGTTTTAAGTATTTTCAAAAAGCTGCTTTTTGCCTCGTTTCCATGGTTACAGTGTTTTCAAAAAGTTTTCTCTCAGAGACTGACAGCTTTCAAAAAGTCGCTCAGCGCACTCGATGGCTACAGGGAGCAGAACAATCTGCAACAATTTTTAACAAGAAGTCGAGCAAATTGCCTTTAGAAACGGTGCGACCGCCTCGCTCACTCTTTTACACATCCGCCGCCTCGCCGGCCGTCGTCCTAACAAACCCGTGGAACAACCCGCCGCCCTGCCAGAGTTTCGTTTGGAGCCGCGTTAAAGGTTTAGAGGAAAATCCCCATTGATCTTCGCTCTCAAAAAAAATCTCAGCAATGCTGCAACCCACATGCAAGCTTAACAGGAAATGAGATCAATATGGCGGTGAGAGGGTCGCGGTGGCCGAGCTCCCCCCGGGGGGACCAAGACGCCATGTTGACCGTGTCGCGGCTTTATGGATCACGTTATGGATTGATGTAGCGGCGGGCGGGAAAATACAACCTGAATGCGCTGGGACCGCGCGCGAACCGCTGAAGAGGGCCTCTGTATTCACCGCGCCGCCGACGTTAACGTCCGCGCGGGGGGTGAATATACGGCCATCAATAATAAATGAGGGGAAGACATTTCGGGGGGGGGAAAGCAATAAAAGGTATTACACGGAGGGCTCGCTGAGATATTACTTTTCAAAAGACGGAACAAAGCGACGGACGTGACGCCGTTGACTGGCGCTCGTCACAAATCATCCAGGCGACGGGAACATTAGGAAATAAATTCAGTCCGACGGCCGTCGCCGAGGTGATCACATAGCAATGTTTTGAAAACAATGTCTGTTTAATTGGAAACGGCAGAAACGCTGAAAACGATAGTGAGTGGTGCTCTTGGTTGTTTGTGTAATGAAAACACACAAACGTGTACAGAGAACAACAAGTTATAAACATCAACAACTGGAGAACACAGACGACCAAGTTGGATTGTTCTTACGGTGACTGTCAAAATAAAAGTACAAAGTCCCAGAACCCACAACACATTGTTCTTACTGTGCGTCTACTGAGCATGTGCAGAACAACTAGTTACTACGAACGTGATGCGCACGACCGGTAGCAGCGTTCCCGCCGTCCACACAGAGACGGGACCTGAGCGTTGACAAAAAGTTCCACGTTGGGAGCCGTTTCCATAGAGACTGAGTTAAAGCATTTTTAAAAAGTAGGTTTTTTTTAACCCCTATTTCCACAAAGAGAGAGGCGCAGCATTTTCAAAAACTAACATTTTACCGTGTTTGCAAAGAGACTTACCTGGAAAATTTTCAAAAAGTTACACTTTGTCCTGTTTCCATGGCGACAGAGTCGTAGCGTTTTTAAAACCTGTGTTTTTTCCGCATTCCCACAAAGACCGAGTCGGAGCATTTTTGAAAAGTTGCACCTTCCTCTTTGTCATGGAGACAGAGTATTTTTGGAAAAGTTGCCCTGTTCCCCATTTCCATGGAGACAGAGAATTTTTGGAAAGTTGCACTTTCCCCTTTTCCACGGAGACTGAGCATTTTGAAAACGTTGCATTTGTCCCATTTACCTGGAGTTAAGAGTATTTTGAAAAGTTGCATTGTCCCCATTTGCGTGTAGACAGAGCATTTTCGAAAAGTTGCATTATTTTTCCATTTACATATCGACAGAGGTCAGCATCCGTCGGCTGGATTCTCCTTTTCAAAGTAGGGTACAGTGACACTCGCAGTACAATCGGACGACTCTACAACAGGCGAGAGCCGGCGGGTGTTTTCGTACCCGAGCTAACGGCTATGGAGAAAACAGGAAATGGAGCCACAACGACGCGACAAGAGACGAGGGTCTGGAAATGATACGCCGGGGGGATGAAACGAGGAAAAACGCAACTTTTCAAAAACGCCATGCTTCCATGGAAACGAGGGGAAAATGCAACCTTTGGAAAACACTCGACTCCATATCCATGGAAATGAGAAAAAACTGTTTTGAAAATTCTACAACTCCATCTCTGTGGAAATGAGGGAAAACGCAACTTTTTGAAAACGATCTGAATCGGTCTCCACAGAAACGGGGAAATCAACACTTTTTTTTTTTTTAAATGCTGCTACGGCGCATGTGCACCACGAGCATAGTAAATATCAAATGCAACTTTTTGGAAATGGGGAAAAATGCAACTTTTCGAAAACGCCAAGCTGCCAACACAAGGCCAGGCACACCAACTAAAGTAAACGTGGTCTAAAACTGAAACATTATCTTCATTTAAAACCATTTATTGCTCAAAAAAAAACCTAAATAATAGTATTCAAGGATTTTTAGCGTCATGCCGAAACACATTTTTACGAAATTCTGCGCCGGGGGCCCGGTGGATGCCAAAAACAACAAATAAGACAAATGTAAAATAGAAAACTAAAAAGGCATAATAAATACATAGTGTTTCCATAGTAAATATATAACAAATACATACATTTCCTTAATTTTTGCACAAACCAACACCCAAATGTTTAATGTTTATCCTCATAACAAGCAATCGCAGTTAATCTATGAAGACCTTCGACTGTAAATCAAATTACAGCTACTTTTTGGAAAAAAAAAAAAAAAAAAACCTGAGTTACAAGATCTTCTGCATCTCGCCGTCTCTTGCACTTTTGTGTATGTAATTAAAATCCGGAGCGCAGTACCTGCATTCATTACTTTAAAAGCTTTGTGGACGGAGGAGGTTAATGTATCTGAGAGTTTGTGTATCGGTTGTGTAAATGCAGTACTCCGGGTTTTCTCATGAATCTGAAACGTTTAATACACAGAGCGGATCTCACAGGCGGGAAATTACAAGCTCTGCTGTGTCGCTTCCAAATATTACCTTTTGTGTTTGTGATACTACTACCATTACAACCACCATAAATACTACTAGCAGTACTACTACAAGTAGTATTATTCCTACTGCAACCACTCTCACAACTACCACCATTACTACTACTACACCAACCACCACTACCACTCATAACATTGCCACTACCAACACTACTACTACTACTACTACTACATCAACGAGTACCACCTCTACTATTACTACCACCACCACTAGTACTACTACTATGAATACTATGATAACCACGACTGCCACCAATAGTACTACTATTGCCACTACTACAGTAGTACTACTGCCATTACTACCACCACAAGTAGTACTTCTGTCACCATAAACACCACCACTACTACCACCACCACAACTGCTACGACAATTGCCACTTCTATCACCACCACTGCTACTATTAGTACCACCCCTACTACCTCAACTAGTACTACTACTGCTTCTTCTGCCACCACGAACACAACCCCTACTTGTACTACTACTGCCACCATGAACAACACCCCTACTTCTGCCACTACTACCACCACCACTACTACTATTACTGCGACTACTACCACCACTACTACTACTACCACCACATTCACTACTGGTACTATTACTGCCACTTCTACCACCACCTTCACTACTACTACCACCATCACCACTACTACTACTACCACCGCCACTACTACTACTACTACTACTGCCACTACTACCACCACTTTCACTACTGGTTCTATAAATGCCACTTCTACCACCACTTCTACTACTACTGCGACTACTACCATTACCATCACTACTGGTACAAATACTGCCACTTTCACCACCACCACTACTACTACTACCACCACCACCACCACCTTCACTACTGGTACTATTACTGCCACTTCTACCACCACCTTCACTACTACTACCACCACCACCACTACTACTACTACTGCCACTACTACCACCGCCACTACTACTACCACCACTTTCACTACTGGTACTATAACTGCCACTTCTACCACCACTTCTACTACTACTGCGACTACTACCATCACCTTCACTACTGGTACTAATACTGCCACTTTCGCCACCACTTTCACTACTACTACTACCACCACCACCACCACTACTACCACCACCACAATGAGTACCACTACCACCATGACCAGAACTACTATTGCTGCCATTGCGACTCCTGCTACAGCCACTGCTTGCTACTACTACTACTACCACCACCACCACTACTACTACTACCAATAATGACCTCTTGCGTTTCATGTTGTATCCAAACATATCTTCAACGAGGACGATGGCGATCGTAGTTTTTCCAACGCGAAGACGAAGTCCGGCGTTCAAAACCCTCTCTTCTCCTTTGAAGAGGCGCAAACCGCCGGGGGACACGACTTGTACCTCCAGCGACTGTAGAAGACACATAACCTCTCCGCACTGTATTATCCTCGCCGCTCCCCGATAGATTTTCTTCTTTTCTTTTAAAGCCGCTTCTTTTTTTAGATCAACGCAGTAATCAAAACCTTTGATTTCCTCCAGTATCTGCCGATCACTTCAAGCTGTGCAGCTTTACAAGCCCTCCGTATTGATCGCTCAATCAATGTCTCATTTCTTTTTTTGTACTTTCAGAAGTGTTTCACAATATTCTTTTTTTTTTTTTTAACTTCCGAGCCTTCGCTTCATGTTTATAGCAAACATTCAAGAAGAGGCGGGAAATAATAAAAACGTCTATTCGTGTTCTATCTGGCGGCAGACAGATGGGAAGGGAAGATATTCCTCGCAGAAGTTCGGAGTCATGACACGCGTTTTAATTAACTTTCTACATTTATTAAAAACTGGTTCATCATGTTTAATCGCACCGAAACCCAGTAGTACTGCAGTATTTGTGCCAGAGATTCTGATATTCATCGGTTTCTCAAGGTGTATACGTTGAAATCTCTTTTTGTTAAAATGTTCTATTTATATCCACCGTTATCCGATTAGTCCGAGTTCTAGTAGAACGTCTGTCTTTCAGTAAATTGTACACTGAAATGTATTCATTCGTGTTTTACTGAAAAGATTACTTCTTAAGTTTTATTCAAATGGCAGTTTTTATTTACCACTTTCACAACCACTCATAGTGCTGACACTACCACTAGTACTACGATTGCTACCAGTACCACTACTACTAGTACATGTACTACCACCACCACTACTAGTATTGCTACTACTACCAGTACCACCGCAACTACAATCACTACTACCACCACCATCACCACTAATAGTACTACCACCACCACTACTAGTATTGCTCCTACTACCAGTACCACCGCCACTACAAGCACTACTACCACCACCATCACCACTAATAGTTCTACCATCACCACTACTAGTATTGCTACTACTACCAGTACCACCGCCACTACAAGCACTACTACCACCACCACTAATAGTACTACCACCACCACTACTAGTATTGCTACTACTACCAGTACCACCGCCACTACAAGCACTACTACCACCACCATCACCACTAATAGTTCTACCATCACCACTACTAGTATTGCTACTACTACCAGTACCACCGCCACTACAAGCACTACTACCACCACCATCACCACTAATAGTTCTACCATCACCACTACTAGTATTGCTACTACTACCAGTACCACCGCCACTACTACCACCACCACCATCACCACTAATAGGTCTACCATCACCACTACTACTACCACCACCACCACTACTAATAGTACTACCACCACCACTACTACTACCTCCACCATCACCACTACCACCACCACCACCACTAATAGTACTACCACCACCACCACTACTACCACCAGTACTATTACATGTACCACTACCATCAATAGTACCACTATCATTACCATCACTACTACCACCACCACTACAACCAGTACCACAATACCAGTTCAACTAAACTTTATTTATATAGTGGGAAATACAACACAGCCCAGTACCCCTACTACCACTACCACCACCATCACCACAAGTACCAGTACCACCACTTCTACTGTAGCGGCCTGTACTTGTATCCAGGAGCCTACAGGTTGGCTCCTTAATGCAACAACATTAAAAACCACATTCAGCCGTTGAAGATGATCCAAGAGTGATTTAAAAAGAATGTTTATTTAAAAAGACCAACAATGAGGATTTTAAAGACCCCAGGACTGTAGGAAGCGGTATTCTTGCCCACATTCCAGAGACAACAACACCCAAGCCACACCACGACTGGTACTCGCAGCACACCAGGGGAAAAACTCACCGTCGTCACCGGCGTCGTCCGAACCATCGACCACGGTGGAGGTGTCCAGGTGGTGGAGCTCCAGAAAGTTCTGCCATCTTGGCTGAATGTCACTGCTGCCCTTTGAACCCCGACTCCGTCTCCTGCAGGGGGGGCTGTGCTGTCGCAGCGACTCCTGACAAAGCTCCGTACCACTGAAGCAACCGTGACTCCTGCCTTGGTCTGCTCTCCTACTTCCTGCTTCCTGCTGTCACCTGCTGCACCTGCTGCTCGTTAGACGGCTGATTGGGTTTGGTGAGGTGTGTTGCCTTCAGGTACAACGGGGAAAAATGAACACTGCGCACAAAAAGAAAACAATGGAAGCAATTCCATAAAACGTTTGGTTCAAAACCACAGCGACTGAAGCATTTTAAAACGTTACGTCTCTGTAGAAACAGGGAAGTGCAAATTTTTGACAATGTTGAGATTCCACCTCCATGAAAATGGGGGAAAGCGTAACTTTTCCGAAAACAATCAGACTCCGTCTTCCTGGAAACGGGGGGGGAAACGCACTTTTTTTTTTTTAAAACACTCCAACTTTGTGTGCAAAGTGGGTAAAATGCAAGTGTTTGAAAAAGCTGTGACTCTGTCTCCGTGGAAACAGGGGAAGTGCAACTTTTTAAAAATGCAGTGACCCCGTCTCAACAGGAATGGGTAGAAAACAACTTTTCGAAACGCTCCAACGCCATCTCCGTGGAAACGAGTGGGGGGGGGAAATGCAACTTTTCGAAAATGCTTCGACTTCATTCATTTGGAAATCGTGTGAAACGCAACTTTTTGACAACACTCCGACTCCCGTCTCCATGGAAACAGGGGGGGAAACGCAACTTCTCAAAAATGCTCACACTCCACGTGCAAATGGGGAAAAACGCAACTTTTCGAAAACGCCATTTCCGTGGAAACGGGCAAAAACACAACGTCCGCGTGTGTCCTCTGATCTGGGTGAGTAGCCGACTCGCTGCTACACTGCGGTGACGCTTGTGTCGTCGCAAGTCACACACACGCACACACACACACACGCGCACACGCACACGCACACGCACACGCACACACACACACACACACACACGTCGTTAGAGTCCCATGAGCTCCTTTCCCGTAGATCTCCATCGCTAATAATCCTTCTAATTGATGTTTCCTTTCTCAGCCTCTAATGATGTTTTCAGTATTTATGGTTACGGACAGCCGGGCGCGCTGATTCATAATGGCTTCTCCCCGCCATTTTACTGGCGTGGCGTTCCTCACATTCACATCAGTAAATTAATTTTGACCCGGGCGACGCCGTATATCACGGCGAAACCACCGCGCCCGTCCCGCTCCCCCTAGCAACACCCCACCCCCCACGCACGACCAGGTTTTCTTAAGCCGTTGTCGTAAAGAATGGTTTATCGATCCTCCCCGCTGACGCCTTAATAAGCGCTTTGCATAACAAGTGTTTTACTGCGGGATAAATCACGCCGGCTTGACGAGTACGCACAAGACATCGGAACGCAGATCTACGGAGGGGAGGGGGGGTAAAAAAAAAAAAAAAAAGTTCCCGATGCCCAAAACAAACAAAAGAGTGAGCGTTGCATAATCATCGAGAGGGAGACACGTGGCGTTTAAATAATGGCCGCCGCGGCGCGAGCGGATCGGTTAGAGAGAGAGGGGAGAGAGCGGCGGTCCGGTGCCGGGGCTGAGTGAGATCGATGGCTCGGGAAAGCGGGTCGCGAAGCCAGGGGCAGCTCTCCTGGCGGGGCGTTTTCATCCCCCCCCCCCCCCCCGTCCTGTCGCCACTCCCGTTTAGGGACGGACAGCGAGGGGGAGGCGGAGAGAACAGCCGGGGTCTCAGGGGCTCCATCCAGCCCGGGCTTCACCACAATAATATCATTTTATGTCAGCCATGAGTGAAAGTTTCCCCCAACTCAGCGAGGACTGATTGATGGCTGCTGTAAATCAGTGTTGAGACTGCTGCCTGGGCCTTTACGGCCGGGGGTGGGGGGGGGACAGGGGGGGGGGGGGGGGGGGGATGACGCAGGTTGTATACGATCCTTCTTGGCTTTAATGTTCGTTTCACGATTCAAAGAAAAAAACCCAGCGTTTTAACTGTACTCGGGTCGGCCGGTCCGTAACCTCATCGGGTTTGTATTGAATTGTTGTGTATTGATGTTCCTGTCTGGCGAAGAGACGAATGTGGAAAAAAGAAAAACGAAGATGTAGAAAACAGAAAGAGAGAAGATAGATTGCGACCAACTTGAGGTTTGTTGTTTTCTTTCTGGATGTTTGGCTTCACCGAGGCGACGTGACCTCACTCAAAGTCACCCGCTGTCATTTAGGTTCCAGTTTCAAGTGAAAACGCGTTTTGTTTATATAATGAAACTGCATACGCATGCCCACCGTATAATATTATAAACATTAACAATATACAAACAACAAAACACAAACAAGACACGGACGACAATGTTGGATTGTTATTACCTTGGCTGTCAACTATAAAACTGCCAAGTCCATTTCCAAAAAGTTGCACTTCCCCCTGTTAACAGAGACCGAGTCGGAGCATCTTTAAAACATTGCGTTTTCCCCAATTTGTACAAAAAACAGAGGCGCTTCGTTTTCAAAAAGTTGCGCTTCCCCTCTTTCCCACAGAGATGGCGTCATAGCATGTTCAAAAAGCTGCACTTTCCTCGGTTTCCGTGGACATGGAGTTAGAGCATTTTCAAAAAGTTGCACAGTTTGAGATTGAGTTTTTGCAAAAGGTTGTGCTTTCTTCGGCTTCCATGGAGATGTCATGGCGTTTTCAAAAGGGTTGGGTTTCTCCCGTTTACATGGAGACTGGTTCATAACTTTTTGAAAAAGTTGCATTTTCTCCAATTTTTTACAAAAAACAGCCGCAGCATTGTCAACAAGTTCCGCTTCGTCCGTTTTTATATGAAGACTGCATCGTAGTGTTTTCAAAACATTGCACTTTCCCCAGTTTCCATGGAGATTCCATGGCATTTTCAAAAACGTTGCGTTTCCTCCCACTTTCATGGAGTCTAAGTCGAAACATTTTCAAAAAGTTGGGTTTATCCGAATTTCCACAGAAACCGAGTCGCAGTATTTACCCGTTTCCATGAAGATGGGTGTTGCAGCATTTACAAAAAGTTGTTTTTTCCCCCAAATTGAGATGGAGAGTTTTTGAAAAGTTGCATTTTATCCTGTTTCTAAGAAGACCTACGGCGCATTTTCAAAAAGTTGCATTTTCAAAAAGCTGCATTTTCAAAAAAGTAGCATTTTCAAAAAGTTGCATTTTCAGTGGCTGGAAACTAAACTTGAAAGCTAAACTGGAACAAAAAAAACAACTATTTTGTTCCAAAGCCGTGCAGTTTGTCGGATATTGAAGATCTTTCACCAAAACTATTGGGTAGAAAGTTTCCTATTGATTTTCCCGAAGCGATTTTTCCCCGTGGGGGTGTTTCATAAATTTCCTCAAAATTGAGCAGTTTGTCTTTCCGTACATGATACATTAACCAAACACTTTTGCATGCGGGAGCGTTCACAAAAGCCGCACCCCGTTGTCGTGGGCGAACATCTTTTTCCCCGTCAGTGTTGATGAGCCGCTCATACATGAAGAAATAATTGCTCTGCGGAGTTGCTGGATCCACTCCAACAATCAATGCTCATTTCTGAAGGCCTGGTATTGATCCGCCTCTGCCTGTTTGGGATTAATACCGACTAATTATTGCTCGCTGGCTTGTTATTTCATCTGGAGAAAAATGATGTAATGATGTGAAAAGTAAGACTGCAGCGGGAGAGGGGGTGAGAGGACGAGGGGAAGGATCAGGGGTCAGCTTCAGCTCCTGTACCAGGATCAGGGGGGAAACAACCGTCGGCTGTCAGTCAGAAGGAATCAATGGTCTTCAGTTGTAACTCGGAGTGCAGGTTTGTTTACGTGCAACAATGGGTGGGGCGAGGTTTGGGGGTGGGGTTGGGGCTAGGATCCGGCTTAGTTCTAGGGTCGGGGTTGGAGTTGGGGTGAGGTCTAGGAGTTGAGTTTTGGTTGGGGTTAAGGCTCGGTCCAGAGTTAGGATTTTGATCAGGGTTGGGCTTGGATTTGGGCCTGTGGTTGGGGTTTGGCCTCGGATTGGGTCTAAGTTTTGGTGAGAGTTTGGGTTGGAGTCTGGTTAGGAGTTAAGATTGGGGTTTTGGTCTGGGGGGGGGGGGGGGGGGGGGTTGATTAGGTTTGGGTTGAGGGTTGGTTTTGTTTCTGGTTTTGTCTAGGGATGGTTTTGGTTCTGGTTTGGTCTAGGGACTGTTTTGGTTCTGGTTTTGTCTGGGGTTGGTTTTGGTTAGGGTCTTCTCTAGGGTTGATTTTATATCTGGTTTTGTCAACAGATGGTTTTGGTTCTGGTTTTGTCTTGGGTTAGTTTTTATTAGGGTCTGGTCTAGAATTGGTTTTGGTTCTGGTTTAGTCTAGGGTTGGTTTTAGTTTGGGTCTGGTCTGGTCTACGGTTGGTTTTGGTTGTGGTTTAGTCTAGGGTTAGTTTTGGTTAGGGTCTGATCAAGGGTTGGTTTTGGTTCTGGTTTAGTCTAGGGTTGGTTTTAGTTTGGGTCTGGTGTAGAATTGGTTTTGGTTGTGGTTTAGTCTAGGGTTGGTTTTGGTTCTGGTTTAGTCTAGGGTTGGTTTTGGTTCGGGTCTGATCAAGCGTTGGTTTTGGTTCTGGTTAAGTCTAGGGCTGGTTTTAGTTTGGGTCTGGTCTCGGGTTGAGGCTCGGACTGATTAGGACCTCCGGAGAATACACAACTTTTTGAAAACCCTCCGACTGCCACGACGGAAACGTTACTTTTCAACAAAGTCCTGACCGTTGGTTCTGACCGTTGGTTCTGACCGTTGTTGTTATTGTCCGTCTACTGAGCGTGTGCAGAACAACTACTCACCATCGCCACGGTGCGCATACCCATTGGCAGCGTTCCCAAAAAGTTGCCCTTTGCCCCGTTTCCACGGCGACAAAGCCCTTTATAAAAGTTGAGTTTGCTGCAATGGTAATAAACAATTTTTTTGTATTTTGTGAACGGTTCCAATGTCTTGGGTTCCCGAGGTCCCAGGAGTTCCACGATCCAACTCAACCTTTCTGGTCCATCCTTGACATTTTCCGACATCTGAAGTTTTTTCGTACAAAAAGTAAAGTTTTGATGAAAGCTTTTTTTTTTTTTTCCCCTGCCCTTGTACAAACGAGCCTGTACAAACTTTTGTCTGACATTTTCTTTTAAGTGCTTCATGAACGCATAATCATTAATACATTTCCTGGCTTTCGCATATCTGATTCACTTCTGAGTGAGTCGCTTGTCTGTGATTTGCTATAAATGGAAACTTCTTTGGTCTTGTCGCCTAGGAACACCAGATTTTTTTTTTTTTGAGACTTTAGTGGCAACAGCTACAGGTAATTATTTCTTCTTCTTTTTTTTTTTTTTTTATTATTTTGGTTGGTAGCTTTTATTCATGACCTAAACATCCATTCAGAGACGTGTGTGACGAGGAGCCCTGTAAGGAAAAATGAAAGGAGGCAGTTCGATCGGCGAGAGCCGCCGTCACGCCAGCGAGGCCGTGAAATGTAAATGCTTTTAACTTCTCAGCGGGGGATGAGAAGTCTTGATGAGGCTGAAGAGTCTCTCTTTTTTTTTTTTTTTTTTACAAAAATAAAAGCCTCCATCGACAAACTGCTTTCACCCCGAGAGAAATTAAGGCTCCGTTTATACAATGTTTTTTTTTTTTCAATTGAAAATGGAAAACAGTCTTTCGGGGTCCGTTTACAAGAAAACCCGGAGCTCGGAGACACTGAAAATGCAACTTTTTGAAAATGGCGTGGTGGGACTTTTTGAAAATGATCAAACTCCGCAGAAACGGGAGGAAAACACAATTTTTTTTGAAGACGCGCCGACTCTGTCTACATGGGGGAAATCACAACTTTATGAAAACACTCAATTTCAAAGGAAAACAAATGTCACTTTTCAAAAATTTTCCGGCACTATCTCCATGGAAATAGGGGAAAATGCCACTTTTTTGAAAACGCACTGACTTTCTAGGAATGGGAAAATTTTACTTTTCGAAAACACTCCAACTCTGTCTCCATGGGGGGAAACATAACTTTATGAAAACACTCCAATTCTAAGAAAACAGGAAAAAAATGGCACTTTTCAAAAAACATTCCGGCACCATCTCCTTTGAAATAGGCGAAAAAGCCACTTTTTTGAAAATGCTCCGACTCTTTAGGAATGGAAAAATTGTACTTTTCGAAAACACTCCAACTCTGTCTCCATGGGGGGGAAACACAACTTTATGAAAATGCTCCAATTCTGTGGAAATGGGAAAATGCAACTTTTGTAAAAAAAGCTCTGACTCTGTCTCCATGGGAGAAATCACAACTTTATGAAAACGCTCAGATTCTGTGGAAACAGGAGAAAGTGCAACTTCTGAAAAACACTCCGACTCTGAAGAAACAGGGGACAGTGCAATTTTGGGGGGAAATGGGAAAACAGAGCTTTTTGAAAAGGACGGCGGAAAACGCAACTTTTCAGAAAAACTTCAACTCCATCTCCAGCAAACGGGTAAAAAAAAAATCACTTTTTTTCCTTCTCAACTCAACTTTTTGAATACGCCCCAGTTCTGTGGAAACGGGGCGGAAACGCAACTTTTGAAAACATTTCAACTCTGCTCCGATTATGTGGAAACATTAAAATGCATTTGAATCTTTTTAAATGCTCAGATCTCAATGGAAACGTGGGGAAAAAAATACAACTTTTGAAAACACTCAAAACAGTGAAAAGTTTTTGAAACGTCCGCGTGAACCCCAAAACATTTCGAAAAAGAAACACTTTCACTTGAAACTAGTTATTAGTCAAACATGATTACCTGAAAAGGGAATTTGGCTGTAATTTATGGAAATATAAGTTTAAAACTTCCACAAAAAAATGACTGAGTGACAATTTTTACATCCAAAATAAAAGCAGTAGAACATAAAAAGGTGTAATGAGATGATTTTTACGATACTACACTTCGGTTGAACATATTATGTTTAGTTTACGACGAAAGAAAAACTAACATGAATTATTTCTTTCACCTTGAAGAAGATCTGCGCTTAGAAATGTGAATTATGCTTAATATTCCTCAAACAGACCGTCGGTTTTGAGTAGTACACAAGTTCATCGTATTTCCTGACGCTCCCTCTGTATTTGCGACTTTTATACGTTTGAATAGAAAAGTCGAGACGGAGGTTTCGGCGAGTCCCCGGGGGGGGGTCGCCCGCTCTACAGTGGACGTGGGACCGCGGACATAAAACAGCTTCCTGCTGTCCATTCGCGGGACACACTCCATTCCATTAGCTTCTCCTCACCCCGTCACCGTCTTTACTTATTTATTCCTCCGTCCACTTGGCAGGCGGTCCCCCCCCCCCCCCCCCCCCCAAAAAAGGGGGGGGGGGTGATGAAACAGCGAGTGGTCGGCCATTTATGTGGCAATAATAAGATGGAAATTGTATTCACAGGCCGCGGTGTTGCTCGGGAGCAGAAGGTATTGAATCGACAGCGAGCGAAAGTGACTGGCAGCGCTGGGAAGAGATTGTCCAGAATGATTTTGCTTTTTTTCTCTCTCTCGCTCTCTTTCTCTCTCGCTCTCTCTCGCTCTCTCTCGCTCTCTCTCGCTCTCTCTCGCTCTCTCTCGCTCGCTCGGTGTGTCACCAAGCCAGGCTGAGGGCTTATCTCGGTGTGGTTCGCCTTCTGTACGAGCCGCTCGGAGCGTGCGCTCTCCGCACGCCGGCCCCTGACAGGAATCAGTCAGTCTGAATAGGCAAGATGTCATTTTCTGATCTGCGCCGCCGTTTCATCGGGCTCTCTTTTTAAAAAAAAAAGAAACATTTTTTGTTATTTATTTTTTTTCCCCCCTCGGGTCTTGGAGGACCAGCAAATTTCACGAATGCGTACGAGCCGTAGTCATTAAGTACCTTTCGTGACCCAACAAGATCGGTGGTAGAAAACGTACATGCGTGCCCCACGCCAGGGGGGAATTTGTTTGCCCTCTGCATTCTTGTACTTTCAACGGAGGCGGAGACGTTTATGCCAATCTTCACAATACTTCATTCGAGAGCAGGAGAGGCTCCTTCCACGAAGAATGGTCGCACGACTCTACCGAGCGAGTCGGATTCACACATTTAAAATGTAGGATAGAAACAGGACCGACTGACTGACTGACTGACTGACTGACTGACTGACTGACTGACAGGACCTGTTTTAGTGACACGCTCATTCAGACACGTTTGGACTATTTTGTTAAATCTGATGATAAGAAGGGACACATTCAAGAAAGAAAACCAAAGTGTGGCTGGTTGGATGCCTGTTTATCCCTGTGGTTGGTTGGTTGGTTGGTTGGTTACTTCTATGGTTGGTTGGTTGGTTGGTTATATCTATGGTTGGTTGGTTGGTTGGTTGGTTGGTTATATCTATAGTTGGTTAATTGGTTGGTTGGCTGCATGGTTGCTTATTTCTATAGTTGGTTGGTTGGTTGGTTGGTTGGTTGGTTGGTTGGTTGCCAGGTTACTTCTATGGTTGGTTGGTTATTTCTATAGTTGCTTGGTTGGTTGGTTGGTTGGTTACTTCTATGGTTGGTTGATTAGTTGCCAGGTTACTTCTATGGTTGGTTGGTTCTACAGTTGGTTGCTTATTTCTATAGTTGGTTGATTGGTTGGTTGGTTGACTGGTTGGTTCCTACTTAGGTTGGTTCCTTGTATGGTTGGTTCTATGGTTGATTGGTTGATAAGATAAGATATCCCTTTATTTATCTCGCATGTGAAGAAATTTGCAGTGGTACAACAGGTTACCAGGTTACTTCTGTGGTTGTTTGGTTGGTTCCTTCTATGGTTGGTTCTATGGTTGGCTGGTTGGTTGGTTACTTCTATGGTTGGTTCTATGGTTGGTTGGTTGGTTGCCAGGTTACTTCTATGGTTGGTTGATTGGTTGTTGGTCGGTCTGTCTGTTGGTTGGTTGGTCGGCAACTCTGCAAGTTTATCTCGACTTGCACTATTCCAGGAGCGGAGAAATCAAACACACCATTGCAAGTGGCAGTGATTGTTGTGTATCATACTTTTTTTTTTAAATATATTTTTCCAATATTTTTAGCAATAAAAACATTTCCCTTCACCGTAAGATCTGTTCTCAAGAAGACATGTCAATATTCCAGTGAGCAGAAAGGGACGGACGAGAACAACGTCATCCGGCTGGGTTCTAATTGTTGACGCCAATGCAGCTTCTTAGTAATCGCTCACAAACAAACGTGTTTTGTTTTTGCATTATCAAGTGTTTACTTACCGAATCTGTTCATTCAGTCCTCGAGAGTCCCTCTCCACGCTGCCTATTTTCAGACGGCAGAACGAGGACTCTCAGTCAATTAGAGAAACGCTGCATAAAAGAAAAGAAGAAATTAAAAATAAATAAATAAATAAATTGGAAAAAAAAGGCTGAAGTAGGCGAGAGCGACTCGCTGGTTAATTGATTGGTAGCTGAACAATGCTCACGCACGACGATGTACAAGCTCCCGTTTAATTACACGCACTGTGGGGGTGGGGGTGCTCGGGGCGGCTCGGCGAGAAACATTTACTTTTATATATTTATTTTTACAAAGCGCCACACAGGTTGTTGTTTTTTTTTTTAAATCCCGAAATGCTTGTTAACTTTTAATCCCCCCCCCCCCCCCCCCCCCCCCCAAGAGCAAATGAAATCAGCATTAAAAAAAAACAAAAAACCCAGCAGATGAAGACGGGGGAGCTCGTAACCGGCGTACGTTTACATTTGGCAAGAGGAGGTGTACGTTAACGGCGTCGTCGCAAAAAAATAAATAAAACCGCAGACGGACAGTTATTTTACACAAGAGTACTGCACTAAAAACACAGCGTACTGCTATGCAGGTGGGGAAGCCTTTGATAGAAATATAGGATTCCGCTTCATTATTCTACACGAGCAGAGGTCCGGTACGTCTCGGCCCAATGCAGATATTTCATCACAGACTAATGAAAGAAAAGAGCGATAGAATAAAAAACTCTATTTCTATGCAGTGACTAAAGAGAGCCGGGACGGGTTTCGAACCGGCAGCCGGTGGACGTCTTCCTCTGGACAGAATCTGTAACAGTTGGGTTTTTTTTCCTGCCATTTATTGCTGAGTTAAGCGGGTAAGATGTAACGGCGACGAGAAAAACTGCGTTAATTCAGCGTGAAACTTCGATTTTTCATCAATAAACCTCGGAAAACGGCCGATGTCTTCCGGGTAGCGGGATGAGAAACTGTATCATCACAACATCTGTAGGACCGATACTTAGTGAAGGTTCATATTTGCAAAATGTGGAGTTGCTCGCAACATCCCGGAAGTAGGACGAAGACCAAGTTGGAAGTCACAACTTCATACGTTTAAAAGACGCTGGTAAGTTGAGGGGTAGTCTGTAGGGAAAAAGGGCTTCCTAAACGACGGTGGGTCAGTCGATCGGTTGGTGTTTGGTTCTTCTGGCGGTCAGTTCGTTGTTTGGTTGGTTACTTCTTTGGTCGGCCGGCCGGTCGGTCGGTCGATAGGTTGGCTCCTTCTTTGGTCAGTCGGTCGGTCCAACCAATCTCTCTTAAGTTTGTTGGTGGGTTACTTCTTTATTTGGTTGGTGGAGTGGTTAGTTGGTTGGCCAGTAGGTTAGTAGGTTGGTTTGTTACTTCTTTGGCCAGTCAGTTGGTCAATCGGTGGGTGTGTTAGTTGGTTATTTCTGTGGTCAGTTGGTCAGTCAGTCGGTCGGTAAGTTGGATGGTTGCGTACTTTTTGGTCGATCG
Organism: Lipophrys pholis; assembly: GCF_963383615.2. Classification (NCBI taxonomy): domain Eukaryota; kingdom Metazoa; phylum Chordata; class Actinopteri; order Blenniiformes; family Blenniidae; genus Lipophrys; species Lipophrys pholis. Next base: position 7,320,543 of record NC_137645.1, on the reverse strand, counting down.
GTCAGTCGATCGGTCAGTCAGTTGGGTCGGTCGGTAGGTCGGTTGGTTGGTTGGTTGGTTGGGTACTTTTTGGTCAGTCGGTCTGGTCGGTCGGTAGGTCGCTTGGTTGGTTGGTTGGTTGGGTACTTTTTGGTCGGTCGGTCGGTAGGTTCGGTACTTTTTGGTCAGTCGGTCGGTCGGTTGATCGGGTCGGTAGGTCGGTTGGTTGGGTACTTTTTGGTCAGTCACTCGGTAGGTCGGTTGGTTGGTTGGTTGGGTACTTTTTGGTCAGTCACTCGGTAGGTCCGTTGGTTGGTTGGTTGGTTGGGTACTTTTTGGTCAGTCACTCGGTCGGTCGGTTGGTTGGTTTGATCAGATTTCCAGTGAAAACCTCCAAACAGTCATTCCCACTACAGTCGTTGACCAGAATAAGAGAGATAAATTGAATTCAAAGGAAAGTCTAACCAAGTTAATAATATTATTGATTATCCTAACTTAGTTTCTGAACATAACAATAAAACATAAAGTGAGTTTAAACTATAAGACGAAGCTGTTGTGTCCATTCTGCCAACGTATTATTACAAAAGCTACAATTATGTATGTCTTTGTCTATAAATGAAAAAAATTGTACCAACGGTATTTTATTGATACAAGTATATTTTCTCCTATTCAAGTAAATAATACTTATTTAAGACTAGCTGGACTCCACGGTTTCTTTCTCTGCTGCCTTTACCACACTGTACCCTAACTGAGCAGAACTACTACAAGTTATATGACCTCTGAACGATGATGTACGACTTCCTGTAAAAAAAAAAATATATATATATATATATGTGTACACATGAACTCTATGTGGCGTCCGGCGGGGAAAGCTTTAAGATCACCATGTTATCTATAATTACAGCGGCTGAGCTCCGTTCCTTGTGTTGGAGGAGGAGGTCAGCGCCGTTGGTTTTTAGCCGCGGCGGCTTCATATTGACCCGCCAATCCGCGGTTTTCTCGATCCCGACTCCCCGACGCTGAAACAAGCCTCCGTAATCAGGTAATGACTCGGCAGTTTGGCCGGCAGACCCCCAGCGAATTGACGCGGCGAGTCAATTTTTCTCCGAGTTAATCACTTTTAACAGCCCGGTTAATAGTTTTCTAATGGGAGCGTGTGGATGACCGGTAAACATTAGCATTTACATTAGCCCGCTTTCTTATTGAATGCCGCGACGGTATCATTTCTTCTAGAACAGGCTCGCCGGATGCATTGCATTCAGGGATCTCTGTTATTACTGCTAATACGTTTCCAGTGTCCCTTGCTGTTTTTTAATCTAATGGGATACCACACACACACACACACACACACACACACAAACACACACACACACACACACGCGCACACCCGTGTGCTAAGGGCTCTGGAGTCAATCTTCAAGATTTTATGGCAAATACGAGGCCCCGCGAAAAGAATAAAATGTGTCTGATTGCCTTCAAAAAAAAAAAAAAAAACGCCGGCACCCGTGATGAAATTCTTTGTCTCCTCATGTGTGACATTGGAGTCTATCCGAAGGGCACCAATATAATCTTTTTCCCTTACATCGCTGTGCTTTTTTTTTTTTTCCCTATAACCTTCAACACGAAAATCACTTTTGTTCCTGTCACCGTGAGAGAGAGAGAGAGGGTGAAAAAAAACACACAAAAAAAAAAAACTTGATTTGTTTCCTATCAGATAAAAAATGATAATGGAATAAAAGAGAGAGCAAGATGACGTGGAAATATGTAGAGGCTGGTGAATCAAGACGCACAGCCTCGTAAAGCATTCCACCCCGACGGCGTTCGTGTGTCGCCGCTGACGGGACGCGCCTTTTCGTGAAATTTAAGTCGCATTTATGCGTCGGGGTGATCCGTCGGAAACCCGAAATGCGCCGCTCGCTAAAGCCCTCCTCTTGGGCCGTGACCGTCCAATCGTGACGCAGGACCGCGGCGAGGTTCCGTCACACTGGATCACGCTCGTCAAGCCGGATTGGGACGGTACCACTAGTTACCGGTTTAGAAAAGTACTTCAAAATGTACCATAGATACATAACAAAGCATAATATACCTAATATTGCTTAAAGGTGCCATAAAATGTTAAATTTAATTAAAAAAAAGGTTTTAATTTTCTAACAGTAATATGGTGATTTAGAGATTTTCCCTTTATGATGTCACGTGGGGAAATAATCAGCCCCTGTGTAGGAGAACACTGACTCTGACGCCCTTAAAGTGAGATAAAAATATATAAAGATTTCACCATAACATGAATAACATTAAATTGCTTTGTTACCCCTAAAAGTAATGAGAGTATAGTAATCTGTTACTTTGTAATCCGGTACTTGAGGGTACAGGTGTCGGGGGCCCGCCGCTCCGTCCCCACGTCAAACATAAATGAAGTGAGAGGCGTCGCCGCGTTGGCTCGTGTTGAATATGCTTTTACTTTCACACTTAATTAGCTTCCTCCCCGCGGAGGTTAATGGCGTCTCCCGAGCAGAGAAATCTCCAGTGAACGAAAGCACAATAAAAAAAAACCCACGAGACGGAACGCGGCGCGGTGTTCGTGTGACGCGGGGCGCGGCCGCTTGTACAGATCAGATCGGATTAAGTGGGGGGGGGGGGGACAGCTGACGGTCCTCACTTTACCCAGCGCTGAGTTTAATTACTGCTGACGAGAGAAGATGAATGTGACATAAGGGACACCTTTGCAAAGTGGCACCGGTTCACCGACGGAGTTCGTGAGTATCGAAGGTGGATGAAGGGATGAATATCGTCCAAACGGGGAAAATCAGAAAGGAACAGCGGGATTTTGTTGTTGTTGTTGTTGTTGATTCATCAGAAAAGGAAAAGTTTGCAAATGAAATCTGAAAAGGAAGAAAAGTGTTTTTTTGTTGTTGTTTTTACCAAATATCAGACCGAGAGCCGTCAAATGTAGAACTATGAAATCTAGAACCATAAGACCCAGAACCACCAGACCTAGAACCATCAGAACCACAACAATCAGATCCAAAATGAACAGATCCACAACCAACAGAACCAGAGCTAAAAGATCCAGAACCAACAGACCCAGAGCTATAACATCTAGAACCAATAGAACCAACAGAACCAGAATCAACATACCCAGAGCTATAACATCCAGAACCAAAAGAACCAACAGAACCAGCAGCAACAGACCCAGAGCTATAACATCCAGAACCAGTAGGACCAACAGACCCAGAGCTATAACATCCAGAACCAATAGGACCAACAGAACCAGAACCAACAGATCTAGAACCACCCGAACCAGAACCAGCAGATCCACATGGAGAGCTGTCAGTACCATGGAGATAAAAACGGCCCATTCCACTTTATAATCCTCGTTTCTTTTCTCCCCGTCTGTGTTTCTATACCTCCATTCTCCAGCGCCGTCTCTCTCTCTCTCTCTCTCTCTCTCTCTCTCTCATTTCCTGCTCGTTTGTGTTCTAATGGACAAAATGTGTTGAGAACCCGGGAAAACACTTCAACTGACCCGGCGAGATGAAAGGTCTGCGTTTGGAAACACGGCCGCTTTTGTGAAATCAAGGTTCCAAACGGCTAAAACCTTCACCACAGCTTGGGAACAAATACTACTTTTTTTTTTGTTTTGTTTTACCCCCAGGTGAAGATTCCCTGTGGGAACATGTCGGGTAATTCATGCTCGAGCCCGGCTGACGTTTTTTTTCCCCGGCGCAGGCGGGGTGGAGGATAGATGGCGTCGTTCGGCAGCAGCGGCTGGTGGGCAGGGAATCAGTCTCCATCCCTCCTCTCCCCACTTCCACTCCTGCCAGGAGCCGAAGCGCGGGGTCGCAAATGACTGCAGTTGCCAGGCGCTCATATTTTACCTTCTCATTAGCAGTAAAGGGGGACGGGGTAATTACTGCGCCGGAGTGGCAGCTCGGCGCGGCGCTGGAGGAAGGAAGCTCCAAATGATGAGACGTGTACTTTGGAGAGGCTGCAGAGCTCAGCCCGGGCGACAAGCCCACGGAGCCGTCGCCTTCCAGAAAACCGGGCGACGTTGTCTCGCATTATAAATAATAGAAACATTTAAAAAACGATTCTTTATGTAAACGGGCCCCACGGGTTCAACCTGGACAATTATTTCTATTGGGGCAACAAGAGGCGGAAATTCCCATCTAATGGATCCATTGATTTGCTGAAACTCACATCGGGATTCTGAAGTATTGATACTTTTGTAGGAGCGGGATCGCTCTGTAATTCACAGCTCCTCGCCTTCGCCGTCTCCGGGAAATCCAAGGACGGTTTTTTTTCAATCAACCACCTGCTGCTCTGCCGACGCCGCCACCCGCACCCCGACGATCGGGGTTCCGCCGAATCCTCTTCAAGAGCCTGTGTGCGAAGTCCAGCTTTACTTAATAGCAACCCCGGATTAGGCTTATTGATATCAGCTTAACAGCTTTTCAGTTTGGGAGGATGAGCTGTTTCCACAATAAAAGCATCAGTCCAGGGTCTGCAATCTTTACGGCGTAATAAGGGGTTTTCACTATTTTCCGATTTGTCTGAAAACTTGTTAGTGATCTGAAATAAAGAAACATTAATTAAAAAAAAAAAAAAAAAAGATTGTGCCCTAGTAAAATATTTTATAAATTTTTTTGTTTTTGTGACTATTTCTACAGATTATTTTCTAAAGGACATTTTTTTTGGCTTTTGCTTATGTATCTTTGTGTTTTTTTCCACTTTTGCCGTTTAGTCATTTCCCAATGGTGAGAGCATTTTCTGAGCATTTAAATTTTTTTTCTTTTTTTCCTTTCTTTCCCTCTTTTTTTCTTTTCATTAAAAAAGCTGTACGAGAATTTTTTTTTTCAAAATGTTTTAATTTTTTTTCTTCTTTTCCTTTTTGAATTTTTTTCCTTACTTACCCTTCTTTTCTTCCACATTTAATTCCCTTTTACTTCTTTTTTCTTTTTACACTTCACATAGAAAAAGCTATACCAGCAATTTGAATCGCTTTACTTTGACAGTTTTTTCCCGCGTTAATTTTTGAGTGATTTTAGCGATTCTATCCGTTTTTAGCTATTCTGGCGGTTTTCAATCTGGAGGTTGGACCCATTTTTCTTTTCAAAAATCCAAAACTCAAATTGCGTATTGTGAAAGCTTCATGGAGGAACTACCTGAACATGCAAACTCCCCACACCTCGGAGTACTACTACGCCAAACCGAACGCCTCCGCTGAGCCGGCTACGACGAAGCTCGCCACGGGCGCTCCGACAAATGTCACGCTTTAATTAAACGAACTCCCGACTAAACTCAAACGGATGTGTCGTGCGGATTCCACGGGCCACCGAGCACGACTGATCTTCGTGACCAAAGCTGGCGTTTGGGTCAGAAAGCCGGGGCGGATGGCGCATTAAAATGGCGGCCTGACCTTTAGCGTCCGCGGAACACGACGGCGGAGGCCATTAAGACGTGGGCGATAATGAGGCGGCCGTGCAGTCGTCGTAACAGGTAACAAGTTACAGCCCTGATCCTCATCAGTCAGCTTCCTGCACGCCATTATGGCGGCGACTCCAGAGGGCACCGTGTTAACATCTTCATTTTATTTAAATTAGCGGCCAGATAGACGAAAGCACCAGGCCGGGAATACAAGAATTATCGGATCATTACAGACGGTTGTCTTTAGACACGGGGACAATAAAACCACCTTTCATACCGACATTTCTACGGACAGACAGAGGATTGTTATTACGGTGACATTTTCAACAAGTTCCACGTTTATAAACTAGCATTTTCCACCATTTCCATGGAGACGTAGTTGGAGTGTTTTTCAAAAAGTTGCATGCTCTCATGATACCACGGAGACAGAGTTGGACCGTTTTTTTAAAATGTCCGGTTTCACCCCGTTTCCACAGCGACGGATCATTTTCCCAAAAAATTCCACCTTGGGAGCCATTTTTTAAAAACATTTTTCCCGTTTTCTAAAAGTTGTGTATTCTTGCATTTCAATGGAGAATGAGTGAGAGGGTTTACAAAAAAGCTGCATTTTCCACGAAGTCGGCGCATTTTCAAAACATTGCCCTATTGTCCCGTTTCCATGCAGACAGTCAGAACTTTTAAAAAAAAAAATTTAAACTTGTGTTTTATCATCATTTCCATGAGATAGATTTTGAAAGAGTTATGTTTTGCCCTTTTTCCATGGAGATGGTTCATTTTGAAAGAGGTCTACCTTGGGAGCCATTTTCTAAAACTAGCATTCCCCCCCCCCCCCCCCCGTTTCCATGGAGACGGAGTCAGAACCTTTTCAAAAACTCCGGCTGGGTCTTGGTGACACCGACGAAAAACGCAGCGGCGGCGGTACATCAGGAAGAGGCCATTATGGTGGGAGAGAGAGCGATTTGTGGCGACGGCTTGTGTCATGTCCCATTAATAATGCTAATGATAGCATTGCGGGTGGGTGGGTGGGGGTGCGGGTGGGGTGGTGGTGGTGGGGGGGGGGGTTGTAATTCAAAGATCTGCCGGGTGCGAGTGACAAGGTCACTCTAAATGACGGTAAGCAGGCCTGACAGTCGCACACGGAGGAGAAATGTGCACATTCCTTGATGAAACGCCATTATTAACCGCCGGCGACTGTCTCGTTAGCAGACGGTTTGTCTGAGTGCGTCATTACTCCGACGGCTCAACCTGCTTCGGGATTCACACACGCTCACCTGCCTGGCGTCTAAAGAGGAGCCGCAAGGACTCGCATTCAAACTGAAAACAGCGAATTCGTACGGGGGAACAAAACGAGGACAGAAATGTTGTCGAAAGAGGGAGGAGGCGCATTTGACAGTTTTGCGCTAACCCGTTCCGATAGCACGTTAAGCGGATGACACTTGTCCGTTTCATGCGTTTTGGACTAACCACTTCAGTTCGGGTCGTATTACTAAATCTGCATCACTTCTTTCTTTGACAAAACTGTACAACTCAGACCTGAAAATTTTCATAAAGGAGCCATAATATGAAAAAGTAACTTTCTAAAAGGTTTTCCGACAGTAATAATTGTCCCCGTACCTGAAATGACGTCCCTGAAGTTTTGAAAAATCTGTCCTCTCTCTCCCTGGCTTGTTTCAGTTTCTAAAAAGTGTGTTGCTCCAACCAGCCAATCACAAATCAAACCCTATATAGTGTCATCGGGGGGTTTTAGCCAATCCCAATCAAGGTATTCCTTTGACGCCTCCCACAATTAGACAGCTCTGGCTCTGGGACATGGCACCACGATACTTCCTCTGATACAGTCATATTGTCCACCTTTTCAACAAAGTCACATGGTCTCGTTGGTCCAAAAATGGAAACTTCAAAGTTTATTTCCCTAAATCCTGCTTTTCCTTTGATCTTTTTCCTCCATTTGAATATTGGATCATAGGAGCGACATTCAGAATCTGCTGTGTCTGTGTGAAGCTGGACTGGCTCCGCCCACACACGGGGAGGAAGGGAAGTGGTTTGTTCGTGAATTTGCACGCCGAACCCCGCGCATCTCCCTGCGATAAACATCCACACGTTGAGGCGCGAGGAATGTTTCAGGTCAGCCGCGTGCAGACGAGATTGAAAACATGTTGCCTCTGGTTCGCGGCGGCGGCGGCGGCGGGCGGCGGCGGCGGCGATGCGCCCCGGCAGAGTTAAATATAGAAACATCTCCCTCAGACAGCAAGAGAGCGGGACAGCTGTGGCGAGGAATATATTTCACCCCCGCCGGATCACGCCTGGCAGCCACGTCTTACCGCTCCATATATAATTAAGCCGTGAACATCACACATTATTCATCTGTCAGCGCCGCTCCCGAAATTGACGGAAGGAAATTTACGCACAATTAATCACAACTATCATCTTTTTTTTTTTTTCTTCTTCTTCTTCCCCCCCCCCCCCCCCCCCCCCTAGTTTTTTCCGCATATCTTTCTGTTTGTTTGGTGGCTGGCGCTTAAAGCGTGTGCTTTCAGCCCGGAATCGCTGCTCTCTGAATTCACTTTTAATTTCTTCGCCCCAAAAAAAAACTAATAAATAAATAAAAAAATTTAAAAAATCCTCAAAAAGTCATCAGATGGTGATGGAGTGGGATCATAAAAACGCTGCAGCTGTTTGGCTTCTTTTTTTTTTTTTTTTCCCACACGGAGATACATTTCAGAAATATTATTAGTCCTCTCAATGGCGTCCTTGAAAGACACTTGATCATAGTAATTAAAATATGGTTAAAACATGAAAGATGTTGTGTTGTTTTGTTATGGGGGGGGAGTGGGGGGGGGGGGGGGGGGGGGGGACACGCTTCCGACGCAATAAAACAAAAAAATTAAAACACACAAACGATCCGCGCCGTGTCACAACAAGACAAGGACTCGGTCGTATTCGCCTTCACGGGCGTGTTTACATTCAGGCCTCGGCGGCGGCGGCGGCGAGGGATACACCGTTCCGCGCGCCGAGGGGCGTAATCGCCGGCTGCCAGAGGGAGTCTGATTACCACTGCACACACACACACACACACACACACACACACACACACACACACACACACACACACACACACACACACACACACACACACACACACACACACACACACACACACACACACAGCTTCCGCGGTGACGGAGGAGGTGGCCGCCGTCACGGGGAAGACGCTGGCCGCTCGCAGATGTGGCGTCAAAAAAAACAGGAATCCGTGGCAGCAGACGGAAATATGAGAGACTAATTAGTGAGATGAAATGGGGGGGGATGGGGGGGGACGGTGGCTTTGTCTTCTGGAGACAAGCTGATACTTGACGTCAAACTTGGCCACAAGTTCACCAGTACAATGGGAGCAGAGTGACGGAACCTGCTGGAAGATCTGACCGGTGTTGTAGGTCAGAGACCGGTCCTAAGACTCGGCCTCTGGCCACGGAAGTCTTGGGTCTTGGGACATTCTGGTCTTGGGTTTCACTGGGTCTCGGCCCCTTAAAGTCTTGGTCTTGTTTTGGTCGTGGGTATGCTCTGTTCGTGGTCTCAACTTGGTCCTGGCCCCTTAAAGTCTTGGTCTAGTCTTGGGCTGCTCTGGTCTTGGCATTGGCCCCTTAAAGTCTTGGTCTAGTCTTGGGCTGCTCTGGTCTTGGCATTGGCCCCTTAGAGTCTTGGTCTAGTCTTGGTCTTGGGATAATTTGTTGTTGATCTTGACTCGGTCTCAGCCCCTTATCGTCTTGATCCTAACTAAGTCTGGGGACGTTCTGGTCTCCGTCTTGACTTGGTCTCCACCCCTTGAAGTCCTGTTCCTGTCTTGGTCTTGGGATAATTTGGTGGAGGTCTTGACACTGTCTTGGCCCATTAAGGTCTTGGTCTAGTCTTGGGCTGCTCTGGTCTTGGACTTGATCTTGTGTCTTGGCACCTTAAAGAATTGGCCTCATCTTGGTCTCGGGACGTTCTGGTCTTGGTCTTGACTCGGTCCAGGTAGTCCAGACTACAACGCTACTCTAAGCCTGTCACATTAGCATGTTAGCACATCGATGCTAACACAACATCAACAAGGAAGCGGCTTTCAATTTGGCATCGCCTGCAACTATAAATACATTTTGTGTTTGTGTGTGTGTGTGTGTGTGTGTGTGTGTGTGTGTGTGTGTGTGTGTGTGTGTGTGTGTGTGTGTGTGTGTGGGTGCGCTTCATATTTCCCATGTACATCTGTCAAAGGGCCGTCAAAATAACAGAATGAATAATTGAAGAGTGATATGCAGATGTCACAGCTGGAGCGCGTTGATTCTCTCGGCAATTAGCTGGAAACAAATACTTCATCGCTTCCCGATGAAAACATTTCGTAAACTTCTTCCGGAGGATTTCTTTTGCCATTTTGATTTAATAAAGTCAATAATCTGGTAAATATGAACAATATCAGTGACTCTTCCGACTAATTGGCGGTAAAATAGCAGCTTTCGTGCTCAAGTGTTCTGGTGAAGCTCGTCAAGAAACAACTTTTCAAAAATAAAAACGCTCAGAAACCACGGTAACGGGGAAATACGCGACATTTTGGAAAACGGTTCCCACTCCGTGTCCGTGGAAGCGGAGAAATGCACGACTTTTTAAAAACGCCCCGACTCCATGTCTGTAGGAATCGGGGAAATAACAAAACTTTTACAAAATACCAACTTCGGGGAAACATGCTGCTTTTTTTTTAAAAGCTCCAACTCCGTCTCCATTGAAACTTGCATCTTTTTGAAAACGCTCTGACTCTGTCTTAACGGAAACGAGGAAATACACAACTTTTTGACAACGCCTCAACGCCGTATAAACGGGGAAATACGCATCTTTTTGAAAAGGCTCCAAACGCTTCGACTCCGTCTCCGTGGAAATGGGGAATTCACAACTTTTCGACAACGCTCCAACACCGTGGACATTGGTTAATATTCATCTTTTTGAAAACGCTCTGACTCCGTCTTAACAGAAACGGGGAAATACGCATCTTTTTGAAAAGGCTCCAAACGCTTCGACTCCATCTCCGTGGAAATTCACAACTTTTTGACAACGCTCCAACTCCGTGGACATTGGGTAATACGCATATTTTTGAAAAAGCCCCGACTCCGTCTCCATGGAAACACGCTACTTTTTGAAAATGCTCCGACTCCTTTGATATGGAAATGAGGAGTAGTGAGTAGTACTTTCATGGTGGAATTTGTCAGTTACTGCCCGGGTTTATACAAACTACATAGATATCCTGCATGAAAGCTTTACAAAAAAAATACCAGCGAGGCCATTTTTTCCCCTTATAAAAAAAGAAAAAAAAAGAAAAAGAGATTCCGGAGGAGGAGAGACGTGTCGGAGTGTGTTTTACTCAGAGTTGTGTTTCTCCAGCAGAGCAGACATCTTTTACTCCTTCTATAGAAGTGATACCTTTTAGCTCAGAGTAATGGCTTCTCGGCGGGGGGAGACATCTTTCTCTAATAGTCCCGTTTCTGCCGTGGAACATCCTGCAGTCATTGTCTCAAGCGGGCGGACAAACATCTTTTATTCAGAGCGCCGCTGCCGACTTTAACGCGACAACAGTCGCCGCGGCGGCCGGAGCCGTTTCCCGTCTGATTGAGTGGGAACGCCGGTGACCTTCAGCCATTTTACTGAGACTGTATTAAACAGGCGCAGCCGGAGTCCTGCTTTTATGGCCCGAGCCTCCCAAGGTCCCGCTGACCTGACGGAGATTACCGGGATAAATCAAACGCTCATGCCAGCGCTCACGCCGAGCGGGACGGGGCAACGTTTTGAAAACTCTCAGGCCCCGTGGAGATGGAGAAAACGCAACTTTCTGAAATAGTCTGGAATATGCATCCTTGGAAATAGAGTGGGGGGGTACAACTTTTTGAAAATGTGCCGACTCTGTGGAAAAGGGAGAAAACGCAATTTTTGATCAGACAGAGAATGCAACTTTTTGAAAAATGCTTGGGATCAGTCTCAAACATCTTGTTGAAAATGTCTGGACTACATATCCTTTGATTTACGAGGAAAATGCAACTTGACTGTAAAAAAAAAAGGAAGAGAAAGCTCAATTTTTTGAAAATGTTCCGACTATGTCTATGTAGAAACCAAGGAAATGCAACTTTTTGAAAAAGTGCTGACCCTGAAAAAGGGAGAAAATGCCACTTTTTGAAAGGACTCTCACTATGTCTATATGGAAACAAAGGAAATACAACTTTTTGAAAATGTGCCAACTCTGTGGAAAAGGGAGAAAATGCAATTTTTGATTATGATCAGACTCGGTGGAAAGGGGGTGGGGGAGTGATGCAACTTTTTCCATGGAAATGGGAGAAAACATTTTGTCGAAAATGTCTGGACTACGTATCCTTTGGTTTGTGAGGAAAATGCAACTTTTTGAAAATGTGCCAACTCCTTTGAAATGGGTTAAACGCAACTTTTGGAAAATGCTTGGACTCAGTCTCTATGGGAACCGGGGTAAAAAAAAATTGCATACCTTATATGTTTTTCAAAAGCACTTCTACCTCATCTGCATGGGATCTTTGGAAAATACAACTTTTTGAAAACACTCCCACTACTTCCCCATGGAAACGGGGGAAACTGTAAATTTTACAAAATGCTCTTTCCTCGTAGAATAGGTGGAAGAAACAGGTTTTGGAAAATTCTCGGACTCTGTCTCCATGGAAACGGGGGGGGGGGGGGTATTAAAAGTCAAGTATGAAAAGTATTCTGTTTCATAAATTTTCATTATGCGAACTAAGGCTTTTCATTGCATTTTAGAGGTTTACATGACAACGGTGCTCGTAACCAATGAGTATGCAACTTTTCGAAAATGCCCCGACTCCGTCTCAATGGAAACGGAAGAAAATGCGACTTTTTGAAAATAGGGCTTCCACTCATGCGCACCACAGGCATAGCGAACCGTTCTTCTGCACGTGCTCAGTGGATGGACAATAACAGGAACGGCGGCCTGATTTATGGCCGAGCCCCTCAAGGTCCCGCTGACCTGACGGATATTACCGGGATAAATCAAACTTCCATGCCAACGCTCATCCATAGTCGGGAGGCGAAGCATGACTGGGCTCCAACTTCAGGAGTGTTTTTTTCTCTGTCGTTCTATCGATATAATGCAGAGTGGAAACCGCCGGCTGGTAATTGCGCGTCCCCCACTGCGTGTTTGTTGCTGTGTTGTTGCAGCCGTCAGTCAAACAGAAGAAAAGACTCGACACGTTCCAGCGGTCTTGACAGCCGCCGCCGCCGATAATTCGTCTGACCTGGTTAAACGCCAAGCGCGCCGAGTCAAACACTGGCGGTGCGTCGGGTGAGCGAGGGGCCAGCGCCGTAACCGACTGACCACTGGCTCATATCGGGGGGGGGGGGGGGGGGGGGTTATGCTGGGATTTAAGCCTGACAGCTTGATAATTCTCCCACCAGGCTGTGTTCTTCTGCCGTCCTAATGACACGCAGATACTGTGTGACTTCACATTCCTCCCTGCGAAAAGCCTCTTATTTCTCCTGATTATCGCCTCCAGTTTCGCCAGATTACAGCGTCCGACAGCGTTCGGTCCAACAAAAAAAAAAAGAAAACAAACTAGAAACAGTCTCGCCGGCGAGTGTGAAGAAAGTTTAAAGTGGATTCTAAAACTGAGGCGGTTATGTAATTTAAAGGGCACCATCTGTTCCTGTATCTTCATCAGAAGAGGAAGAAGGATTATTCTCCCTGTTCTGTCAACTTACATATTCACGCTGCCCCCCCCCCCCCCCCCCCCCCCCACTGGAGTTCCACCGGTTTCCGTTCAGATTTCACTGGTTTGGATCCCAAAAACGGGAATTCTCAATTTCATCAAATTAACAACGATTCAAGAGCCGCAGGTCCAGCGGGAACCGAGCAGGAGACGAGTCTAAGGAAGCAGGATTTTACAGAGTTTGGCGGTATTTAAACGCATCGTCTGATATAGTCCCATCAAAAACGCACCACTTTTTTGTTTAAGGATTAAGACTTAACGGGCAAGCGTAGTTTTCATGGCACGTGACTCTTGGTTTATTTTGGTTCTTGTTTTAAATACCAGTACTTTTACACTGGCATTTTGTTCTTTTTTTAACCTTTATAATTACTTTGAATTTGAATGCTGCACGCTTTATTTATTTATTTATTTATTTATTTATTTATTTATTTATTTATTTAATTTATTTATTTATTATTATTTTTTTTATGTCATTATTATTATTGGTATTATTATGATTATGAATTATTATTTATTTATTTATTAATTGTTTTTAAATTTATTTATTTATGTATTTATTATTATTAATTATTATGTATTATTTACTTATTTATTTATTTATTATAACATTATTATTAATTAATTATTAATTATTATTATTATTAATAATAATGATATTCATGTATGTATTTATTTATTTATTTATTTATTTATTTATTTATAGCTTAACTTCAAAACACTCCTCACAACCCACCTATTCAAACCTGCTTGTCCCTAACTCGTATTATTATTATTATTTGTTTGTTTATATTTTGTTTTGCTATGTAAAGCGTCTTGCAGTGTTGGAAAAAAAAACACTATATATGTTTGATGTATTATTATTATCATCAATTCAATTAATTGAATTAATTTAGGTAATTCTATTAAATGTAAACAATGTCCACAATGTCACGTTTTCATTTGTCCCCCAGATTTCCACAACAATCGTTTCCAATTCCAATTCAAAACATCAACATATTTCCACTCCACAGCCGATCTGATCAATACAGTCCAATGAAAAATGGATGATCTTCTCCCCCCCCCCGGGTTGTCAGAGTGCTTCGTTCTAATAATAAACCCGGGGAAAAGATCCGCAGCACTCTGCTGCTCGTGGGCTCTATTGTCCAGAAATAGCTTTTTGGTTTTTTATTTGCAATGTTTCAATGAAGACATGGACCAACTATTAAATCGAGGAGGAGACGTTCTACTGTCCCCGTTGGGGGACAGAGGAGAGAAAAACATGGGACAGAGACACAGAAGAACAATGGGAGGCGGTGTCCAGTGAAGTTCCCAACCTTCAGGTATTCCCATTTTCCCGTTACTGTTCCAGAACATCGTTCCTAAAGCTCGTTTATTATAAATCCACCTTGGTGGTTATTGGTCAGACTTCCCCTCCGATGGGATTCCAGGTTACTTTAAAAAACGAAAAGTATTCTGTTTCATAAATTTTCATAATGCGAACTAAGGCCGTGTTTACACAACTTTTCATTGCATTTTTAGAGGTTTGCATGACAGCGGTGCTCGTAACCAATGAGTATGCAACTTTTCAAAAATGCCCTGACTCCGTCTCAATGCAAATGTAAGAAAATGCAACTTTTCGAAAACGCTTCGACTCCATGTCGGTGGAAACGGGGGGGAAAAACGCAACTTTTTGAAAACACTCCGACTCAGTCACCCTGGAAAAATGGAGAATAGACAACGGGAGAACGCAACTTTTCGAAAACACTCCGACTCAGCCTCTGCGGAAACAAGGGAAAATGCAACTTTTCAAAAATGCTCCGACTCCCTCTTTTTTAAAAGACAAGATTTGTTCTCCAGGATCCGAATTTTATTTTATTTTATTTTTTTTGAGGTAAATCTTTCCGGTTTCCGAACAGGACGACAACTTAAAGCATCTTCTTATCGTGAAGCATGGCGGCGGTACCATCATGCTCAGTTGCCTGTCCCACCGGCGGAACGGAATGAAATCTGAACATTACCAGTAAATTTTAATCGATAATATTTCTTCACTGGGGTGAAAATTGTTTTTGTGGTCAAACGCCTGAGCGTTTTCAAAAAGTTACACCCCCCTACAATTCCACGTGAGGTTTTGCATTTTCAGTTTGTTGCGCAAACGGTGCCTATCTCGAGTTGCCCATCAAATAAAGGTGAGAAATACAAGCACTTGTATCAAAGCACCAGTTCGTCACGCACCGTTTCGAATTAAAGATGGTGACGATCCGAAATGAGCCGGTTCGGATTCAATCTTTTTGAAACTGAGGGGAGCCTCAGCAGCTGAGCAGCACATTAGAAGAAATAAGTGTCCGTCATTACTGCAGGGAAACAGCTCTTACTGTTGAAAGTGAAGTGGATATGTTTTCTCTTAAGTCCAACGTGCTGTGAGGTGAATTGCTTCCTCACTGCGTGGGCGCGGGCCTGAACATGACATGAACACCAAAGAAGGGAAATTATGATTAAAAAGAAGAAGAAGAAGAAAAAAAAAAAAGTACGAGGAGGTCCATCATGCTTAATTAAAGTTACACAGGCTGGAATTAGATTTGTTTTGACTCCCCGTGCCAAGAAAATCTCTAATTTAAGCAGGATGGCAGGTTACTAAACCCGGTCTGATGAAACAAGCGTGAGCCGGTGTGCCTTCGCTTTTTAAATATTGTTTTTTTTGCTTTTAATAGATCAGTGTGAAAGTACAAGAAGTACATCCAGGAAAAGGGTTTTTAGAGGGAAGTAAAAAATGGAAAGTGTGGGATCAAACTTGGGAGGCACTAATACCGTTTTTTTAAAAGACTAGTGGTACTGATACGCGTACTAACCTCCAGCTACTTGCAGATACCAAGTACTGATATGCGTACTAACTTTATGCTTCTTGCCGATAGCGAGTACTGATACACGTACTAACTTTTTCCTACTTGCCGATAGCAAGTACTGATACACGTACTAACCTTTAGCTTGTTCCCGATACCAAATACCGATACAAGTATTAATCTTTAGCTACTTGCCGATAGCAAGTACTGATACCAAATACCGATACAAGTATTAATCTTTAGCTACTTGCCGATACCAAGTACCGATACAAGTACTCACCTTTTGCTACTTGCCGATACCGAGTACTGGTACGAATTCTGACCTTGAACTACTTGCCAATACCAAGTACCGATACAAGTACTTACCTTTAGCTACTTGCTGACACCGAGTACAGATACCAGTCTGTCGTACGTTTGTCCCTCATTAATATCGAAGACTCGCCAAACTGCCCCTCTCTTGCGTACCTAAGTGCGACATATACGAGATACTGTTATCGGTATCGGTATCGCTGCATCAGCGCGTGACACACGCGACTCGGTTCTTGCGTCTCGCGTTAAAATCCGGCCTGCATGTCACTGCCGGGACCCCCGACGTCTCGGCGCTGTGGCATTTCCGACTGAAACAAAGCTGGAACGCCGTATGCACGACTGGCAGGACGGCGGGTTGAGACTTGCCCTTTGTGGGCGGCTCCTCCGATTGGCCGGATGACTCTCAAATAGGTTATGGAGAGAATGTCAAGCACTCGACCCCGACGCCGACTTATCACCGCGCTATTTTTTTTTATTAGTGCAAGAGAAAGTGGAGCGACGTGGCTTCGATGAATAAAAGATCAAATATGTGATTATACCTGGTCCGATGGTTATGTCTGGTCTTTACTGCGCGGTTCTACTGCACAATGATCCAAAATATTGAATGTGAAATGTCACCAGGACTAACGACTCCATTCCCCCCGGTTAGCCGTGAACATTTTGTTGGCCGTGATGGATGTGTTTATGGCGTAGGCAAAATGACCTTGACAACAGATGGCGGGTACAAGTCGCCGCTCTTTTGCTCCCCGTTTCTCACGCCGCCTTGTTCACGGGGGGGGGGGGGGCGAACCATCGCCGAGTGATTAACGGAAACGCTAGACGGAAACAGAACCTACCTCTCGGTGGCATGCGGCGTGGACTTTTGATCGGGCTCATGCCTATAAAAGACGTCTGATGGGTGAAACGTGTGGAGCAGCTTGCGCGTTAATTACGGGCGGCGCCGGCGCCGGCAACAAACCATCCAACAATCCGACAAACCCGACTCCGGGCCTCTGACCTCCTCGCCATGTTCAATTATTTAAACAGATGTTGTGTTTTCTGGCGCCCGTACGGACGGCATCGCTCTCTTGTATCGCATCGTGGTCAATTAAAGTCGACGGAGGAACTAAATTGGTTCCAATTCCGATGGACATTTCGGCCAACCATTCGCTGGCGGCTGAATGCCATTGGTTCGTTTCCCTTTTGGGGGGCAGGGCTTAGCTTAGCTTGTCCCAAGAACAAACTGGCTCGGCTGTAATCAACCGAATCGAGACCCGATTCCTCAAACACTGGACATTAAATGGACATGTCGGACACGCTATGTACTGAGAGGCAATTAGCAGGATGGCGGCTTTAAAGGATGAGCCGACGTCTTAAGAACGCCGCGCATTGTCTCGACAGCGACAGTCGGAGAACAAACATCCTTGGATTGGAACGTTCTTCCAGAGCGGCTTTGTTGAAACGTTCCACAAACGGAGCACACGATGAGTCGATGCGAGGCGCACCAGACACTGATGCAGGTGAAGAATAAAATAAACAAATAAATGAAGTTTTCATTCTTTTAGGAGGAGCACTGCTCACTGTTGCCAGGCAACTAGTCAGATGTCGTTTGACGGCGCGACCCAAGAAAAACGTAAACTACCCGTTCAAGTTCACAATGTGCTCGGCGATAAACGCTTCTTACTCCGTAAACGCGGCTCCAAATACAAAACTTTCCCCGGCAGCGGGTCGCTCAGCTGCTGTTTTAGTCGCCGGGCAGGAATTTTGCTGATTGTGAATCGGGGGGGCAGGGAAAAAAAGCGCTTCATTATTTCGGAGCGAGTGAAAGCAAAACATCCACCCACCTACTGGCCTGTGTGTTACCAATCAACAACGACGCAGGCGGTGGGGAGGGGGGGGGGGGGAGAAAAGAGAGAGAGAGGAGAGGTTTTTCATGCTGATAAAAGAGCCTAAAACACAGAGCTGCTGCACAAACAGAGGTTAGAGGAGCAGCTTCACCTGAAGGAAGAGCCGCAACGCGAGAGGGAAACGGCAGGAATCGTCAGGAAATAATACTTCCTACCGAGCTGAGGGGAAAAAAAATGTTCTTGGAATAAATTTAGAAAGCATTCGCAGTTTTTAAATGCAGGAGAGAGAGAGAGTATCATGCAGAAGTATTGGAAGACGTGACGATGACGCAGCTTTTTTTTAACCAAACATCCTAAACGTGACGCTCTGCAACCGCCGAACTCCTCCCGTACCGCGGTTTTTGATTCTGGAGCCGCTTTTTGTCTCCTGAGTCGAGAGTCTCCGGAGCTGAAACGACCCGAAAGGCCTCCCTCTTCAGCTCTTCTTAAACTCCACCAACCTCCACCAACCCAATCGTGGGTGGCCGCCATGACAGGCACCAACGAGCACAGTCAAGGTCTTGAGGAGCAAGTTAGGCTCAAACACTATGGACTCTGACCCGCAGTCTCCACCGCCACCTGATCCAACTCAGCCATGTGTTGAGTTGGCCAGTTGGCCTTTCTTCACCCGATTGCCCAGAACAGATGGACAGGTCAAGTGAAACGACAACAAAGTTGATCGTCGACCCAAAACCCAAGGAGTCCCGGTACCCAAGAAAGACTCATGAGCATCGGGCAGTCCGCCACTCCCGTTCACCCCGTTCACCCCGTTCCAGGGAACACCAACTGTCTCCAGGGAACACCAACCGTCCCCCGGAAGTGCTTCGGACGGCACCGATCTGAACATCACTCCCCTTTCCCGCTAAGGCCACCGTCCAGGAATGCTCTTATTCCTCTTCTTTAAATTCTGTTTGAGGAGAAACTTGACGAGTCACGACCAACTCATTGCCTCCCATTTATCTTCCACGCCTAATAAAACGTGTCCCAACACTCGTCTCTGAGTAATATTCTCCGCTGGATTACATGTTGAAGTGAGCGGAGCCCCGGGAACGCGGCGGTGACCTTAACGCACCAAGGTCAGGCTAAAATACAAACTGTAATTATTGAAAAGTGACTTAAAGCCGCGGCTATAAAGGCCGAATCGGCTTTGGGGCAGAGTATAAAATGGGGATGACTTAGGGGAAGAAGAGAAAGAAATCATGTCAGACAGGCTGTGGAAAGGCAGCCAGCCACTATTTTAGATGAAGGTCTCTTCATTCATCACACACACACACACACACACACACACACACACACACACACACACACACACACACACACACACACACACACACACACACACACACACACACACACACACACACACACACACACACACACAGTATCCACAGTGTCTCCAGACAGATGTTTTCAATGGGAATGTCAGTTTCTAAGAAAGTGGCCTTGACATAAAAATGACTGGTTCAGCACCGACTTTGAACAAGTCCTTGACTTTGCCCCACTTGATGGCTTCAGATGGAACGACGTGACAATTTCTTTTGGCGTCGTGACTTTGGATGCGTTTCAGGCATGAATGGGGGGGCGCCGTCTCGAGACTATTGGCGCTTTTCCACTCACTCCAAGTCACTGGACTTGACTTGAGTCATTGGACTCCCCGCCCCCCGCCCGCCCGCCCCCGATTTGATGCTTCACTGTCCGGTGTTTCGGTTTCACTGGTGCCCCTGTTAAATGGTGACTCCTGCCACCAGCAGTTAGCAGCGGCTGACGTGAAAAAATAAAGCAAACGGCACGATACTTTAAACCTTAAAGCCAGGGCCGCTACGGATTTTGGTCGGGTTTGTAACCTCTGCTGCGAGAAGGGGGACGCTGGAGGACGCGGGTCACCAGTTAACTGTGAGATAGTTTGGTTCTTATTCCAAAGAGATTGCTTTGTTGTAATTTGCATTATCTTGAAAAATGGCCCGTTTTCCGCCTTTAAGCAAATCCAATCTGCACAATGTTTGTTTTTCATTCATTTATTTATTTATTTATTTATTTTGTTCTCCACTAACTCCCGAGACTCATTAGATATAAACGCTCCCCTGTCCGGACCAGCTGTCTGTAGCGCGGCGATATCAGGTGAATTGATCAGATGCATTTTCTCCCCCTTCGCTGCAGCAGGAGGATGGATGGATGACGAGCGCGACGGGACTGAACTAATACCGAAAGGCGTTGGACCGAAACAAGGGGCTTGAAAGCCGCCGCCGGCCCAAATACCTGCGAAGTCTGGTGATGATTCTCTGAGGATTTGTCACACCTTTACAGTCAGCCAACAAGTAATTCATCTAAGAACTGTGATTACAGCAGCTTCGAAAAAATAAATAAATAAAAGATTCGTCTGATGTTCGTGACTTTCTTCCCAGAGACAACACGAGCAACATTCAAGGTAAATTTCAGAAATAACTTCATTCCAGCTGAGCGACCGCTGTGAGGTATTTCACTGGAATTAAGAGGCTGAAAGAAACGCCTCCCACTACGGCTCTAAATATATGCAGCTGCTCTTCTTCAGTTGGCCCAAGGATGAAAATAAAGATTTTTTTTTTTTTTTTTTTTTTAATCAAAGATGTCTCACCAAAGATGAACGGTAGAAAATGTGTTTTCAGAAAAAAAAATTTTTTAAACACTAAATGTTGAATAAGCCCGTCCCTGTTTACACGACATTTCAAGTCAAAACATGTTTTTTGCCTTTTCGTTTAAGAAAAACGTTCACACGCAACATTTTGAAAACGATGTCAGTACGCCAGGCCACAAGTTGGCGCTGTGTTTTGTTTTTGTAATGAAACCACACACGTACACACAATACGCTATGAACAGCAATGGGAGTACACAGAGACTTTTCGAGAACACCGATACCACTTTTTCCCAAAACGAGTAGTGTTTGAGTGCTTGCATTTGAGTACTCACCGATACCGAGTACTTAAATTTACTTTGAAAAATATTCTCTTATGGCACTGCCACTTATACTGTTAGAAAACATTGCGTGCGCTGCCGCAAAGCGGTATCGGGTGTCGTGGTATCGGTGGCACTTTTATGAGTACGAGTACTCATGCCTGGTATCGAACCGATACCTGATATTGGTATCGGTATCGGTATCGGTGCATCCCGAAAAATATTCATAGGGATTTCCAACCTTCATTTTGAACCACTTTGTCGACTCACAAGAGTAGCCTTTCGATAGTTTTACCCGATTTTTACTGAGTAATCATCCGGTAACACGGACCGAATGGGGAAAACTACATGTAAAAAAAAACAAAAAATGTTTCTTAGCATTGATGGAATTGGAATATCAAAAAGTTGCATTTTCAGCCATTTGCACAGAGACAGATTTGCAAAAAGTTGATTTCCCCCCCCTGTTTCGATGCAGTCAGAGCGTTCTCAAAAGGTTGCCACCTCCCCCATTTCCACGGCGATGGAGCATTTTCTAAAAGTTGCATTTTTCCCCAGTTTCCAATGGAGACAAGAGTTGGAGCATTTTTTCCAAAAAGATCCACTTGAGTTGAAGCGTTTTGCGACGAGTTGCATTCTCTCCCGTTTAAGACAGAATCAGTTTTCAAAAAGTTGCGTTTTCTGCCGTTTTCATAGGGATAGAACCAGAGCATTCTCCCCTCCCCCCCAAAAAAAATGCAAGTTTCCAAAAAGTTGCGTTTTCTGTAGCACCATCGTGTGAAGCTCTTGGTTTTCACTTGATCCCGTCAAACTGGGCCTGAACAGGCTATTTTTCGCCCGCTACATTTTTGTCCCCGAGAGGAAAAAGGCCAGTCAAACACAGATGGAAGACATTGTTGAAAAGTGGTTCTGGAGCCAGCGAGCCCTCCCCGACGTCTTCTCCCATTTCTTCTGCGTGGTGAGCAACAACATATCCTCCGCTAATGTGACAGGCCCTGTAATCAGCCTGGATCGCTTTTAATTTTCCCCAAGACAAATCAGACATTAGGCCTTTTATCGCCATTTAGCGCCAAAATTATTTAGACAATCCTCTTCTGACAGACTCTGCCTGCGCTTCCAAAACTTTTCTCCATTCCGCAGGCGTCTCCTCCCGGAGTCGCTCGCCGCCGCGCACGCCGTCTATAATTACATGCCAGTCATAATGATGGGAATGGTTGTAGTGCTGTTTGAATTAGATTAAGGT
Source organism: Lipophrys pholis (assembly GCF_963383615.2). NCBI lineage: Eukaryota > Metazoa > Chordata > Actinopteri > Blenniiformes > Blenniidae > Lipophrys > Lipophrys pholis. Next base: position 7,298,222 of record NC_137645.1, on the reverse strand, counting down.
ACTGTGTGAATTAGATTTCAATCTCCAAATAGCCCGGTGTAGGCGAGCGTCGTTATGCACGCATACGAAGCCCTCAGCCACTCCATTAAGTTGTTTTTTAATTAATTTCAGAGAGCGCGATCGGTGTGTAAATATCAGACAAAGAGGGAGGCGAGCGGGGGAGAGCCGGGCGAGTCGGCGGCAGCTGGTGAATTTCCAAGGAAAACAAGAACAGATATCCATCCAGCCACGGTAACCTGGTTAAACCTTGGGGGGGGGGGGGGGGGGGGGGGGGGGGGGTTTCCGTACAGCAGCCAACGCTCTACAAGTTGCAGTTAAAACTTGGCCGATGATCCGCGGTAATTTGTTTATCGTAGCCGTGAATGAAAAGACACGCTGAGCTGCTTTTCATAAGATATAACGCGTCTCATCCATCAGCATTAAGAGAGCCCAGAGGCGCGGGGGGTGGGGGTGGGGAGGGTGGGTGGGGTGGGTGGGGTGGGGGGGTCCTTATTGCTGCCCGACCAAAAATAAACTCCTGGGCGTAACAAGGAACGACTGATCTTTGCCAAAAGAGGATTTGGACAATCGACAATTCTTTCGGGGAAAAGTTGACAATGTACCAACCGTTTGTTTACAGACGTGGCAGGAGAAGAAGATCCTACCGAGAGTTGGGCATGGTGGAGGTACCATAAGGCTGTAAGGCTGCGTCGCAGGACTCAGGAAAGAGATTTCTAGGGGAAATGTGAAGGATCAAGGATCCTCCGGCAAGACAAAGACTCAAATCATCCAGGACGGTTGAAGAGGACAAAAATGCAGCAATGACTTCTGATCCCAGTCTCATTCCAAATGTTTAGTTTGAGCTGGAATCTGCCAACGAGGGAAAATCCTGCAAAAGCTGAAGAGCTTTAACTATTTGGAAAAGAAAATACCGGCTGAGAAGTGCAAGAAGACTACAGGTGGCTACAAGAAGACTACAGGTGGCTACAAGAAGACTACAGATGGCTACAAGAAGACTACAGAAGAAGACTATAGGTGGCTACAAGAAGACTACAGATGGCTACAAGAAGACTACAGGTGGCTACAACAAGACTACAGATGGCTACAAGAAGACTATAGGTGCCTACAAGAAGACTACAGGTGGCTACAAGAAGACTACAGATGGCTACAAGAAGACTACAGGTGGCTACAAGAAGACTACAGAAGAAGACTACAGATGGCTACAAGAAGACTACAGATGGCTACAAAAAGACTACAGGTGGCTACAAGAAGACTACAGGTGGCTACAAGAAGACTACGGATGGCTACAAGAAGACTATAGGTGGCTACAAGAAGACTACAGGTGGCTACAAGAAGACTACAGATGGCTACAAGAAGACTACAGGTGGCTACAAGAAGACTACAGAAGAAGACTATAGGTGGCTACAAGAAGACTACAGGTGGCTACAAGAAGACTATAGGTGCCTACAAGAAGACTACAGGTGGCTACAAGAAGACTACAGATGGCTACAAGAAGACTACAGGTGGCTACAAGAAGACTACAGAAGAAGACTACAGATGGCTACAAGAAGACTACAGATGGCTACAAAAAGACTACAGGTGGCTACAAGAAGACTACAGGTGGCTACAAGAAGACTATAGGTGGCTACAAGAAGACTACAGATGGCTACAAGAAGACTACAGAAGAAGACTATAGGTGGCTACAAGAAGACTACAGGTGGCTACAAGAAGACTACAGATGGCTACAAGAAGACTACAGATGGCTACAAGAAGACTATAGGTGGCTACAAGAAGACTACAGATGACCACGAGATCATACAAGGTTACAAAAACCATTTGGAGGGCATCATCACTGCCAAAAAACCTCAACAAACATTAAAGATGGGAGCCATTATTGCTGCGCATGTTTTGTTTCTTCTGTGAAATTACAATATGCATGCACAAAAAAAAGACACAATTTTCCTTGTTAAATTACTTTGAACCTCCAACCGAAAAGATCCAGACGATGTAAATTTGCTCCATTTCCATTTCTCTCTGAAGATACAGTTCACGTTCTGCCAATAATGGCGAGCGGCGCTGCATTCACACACATTTACAAATGTGATCAGCGGGACGACTAATGGACTATGAAAATTTGTCGTTACCAGAGGGGAAAGAAAAAAAAAAAAGCAAAAAACAAACAAACACACACTTAAAAACACAGAGTTTGGATTCCCGGAGTGTATTCCGTGGTTGACGGTGCAGATAAGTCGCAGAACGAGAAAACGTGACATTAAGATATTTCCCGAGCCGCGTTCGATGGCAGAAAATGATTCCAGCCCAAAGAAGAAAGAAAAAAACATTTTCTTTTTTTTTAATGTTTTTTTTTTTTCTTTGGTCCCACAGATTCAACGACCTTCTGCATCGCCGTCTCACACGGACTTCAATGATCACACAGGGAGACATTCATCACGCGCTGGAGGCACAGATAGCAATTTCCTCGCCGGCTGGAGCGTCGGTACGACGTTGAGAGGCTCCACATTTCTTCCTCATGTTGGCCGCGCGAAGCCAACCAGCCTTGTTTATTGATGGTTACTGCGCTGCTTTATGTGGCCTGACGCGTTTCAGGGAGACGCGCGTCTCTGCTTCTGCAATATCGGCGGCGTTTCTCGTTTGGAATCGCGCCAAGATGATTTGAATTGACGTGCTACGTCTGTTAGAAAAGATTTGTGTTTTTAACGTGCGCGTTCTCCCCCGTTTCCACGGAGACCGAATTGACGCGTTTGCGAAAAGTTGACTTTTGTTTTCAAGGAGGTGGACGCAGGGCGTTTTCGCAAATTTCTGTGTTCCCTCCAATTTCACAGAGACGGAGCGTTTTTTAAAAAGTTGCGAATTCCTCCAATTACATGGAGTTGGAGGGTTTTCAAAATGTTGCTTTTAACCCCATATCCATGGACATAGTATGGACCGTTTTTCCAAAAAGTTGCATTTTCTCCTGTTTCCGTGGAGACGGAGCATTTTCCAAAAGTTGCTTTCTACCCCATTTCGATGGAGACAGTATTAGATGGAGGCTTTTTTTTAAAGTTGCGTTTTCTGTCATTTTCACATAGTGAGAGCATTTGCAAAAAGGTGCGCTTTTCCACAATTCCACAGAGTTGGAGCATTTTCAAAAAGCTGCAGTTTCCACTTTTTCAGTGGAGACTGAGTCAGAGCATTTTCCCAATTTTTCTTTCTGCCCCATTTCCAAGGAGACGGAGGTGGAGCATTTTCCAAAAAGTTGCTTTCGACCCCATTTCCGTTAAGACAGAGTCAGAGCATTTTCACAAAGTTGCATCTCCATCCATTTGGATGAAGACGAAGTCCCAGGCTTTTCATCTCATAGAGACGGCATCAGATAATTTTCAAAAAGTTGCTTTATACCTCGTTTCCATGAAAACAAAGTCGGAGCGATTTTCAAACACTGCAGTTTTCAGTGGCTCCAAGCACCACTGAAGAAGAAGAGAGGAGTTTTATATGGACGTTACAGAAGGTGACTCCTGATTGATTTATGACAATGTGCTGTTGATATTTTTAAAAGTGTTTCTCATGAACAACTTCTCTCGGCTGCTCCCATCGGGGCCACAAATGTCAAGAGGATCTCGGCTCTCGTAAGGTTGGACGCTCTGCAGATCACGAGTGCCTGGGCAGAGTTTCAGGGCAATTTTATCAAGAGTTGTTCAGACGTTTTTGGTCCATATTTTCACGGATCACGTAGCAAAGCTGTTGGAACGGCCTCCGAGCGCACGGCCAAAACATAAGTATTCCTTCAATGGCGACAATTCTGTCGCTCCATTCCGAGGTCACCGCCACAGAACGGCTCCACCAACCGCCTCCACCCCCTCTCCTTCTCCTGACTGGCAGCTCCGACTCGTCCACATCTTCTCAAGCTGGATTCAACCTCCCGATTCCAAAATACACGAGTGAGAATCACGGAATGTCTGAACAGTTTTAACATGCCACAGAAGTGAAGAAAGTCTGTCTTCTCTCTCCCTGGCTTGTTTCAGTTTTTAAAAAGTGTGTTGCTCCAACCAGCCAATCAGGAATCAAACCCTATATAGTGTCATCGGGGGTTTAGCCAATCCCAATCAAGACAACCCTCCCTTTGACTCCTCCCACAATTATGCAGCTCTGCTCTGGCACATGGCACCACGAGAGGAAGTACTTCCTCCTCTTCCCAAGAAGGGCGTGTGTGGGTGGAGCCAGTCCAGCTCCACACAGACACAGCAGATTCCGAATGTAGCTCCTATGATCCAACATTCAAATGGAGGAAAATCAAGGAAAAGCAGGATTTGGGGCGAAAAAACTTTGAATTGAATGTTTGTGGAACAACAAGACCCATGTGAAAGTTTTGAAAAGCGGTTTAATATGACTCATTTAAGCTTTTCTGGCTTCACTGAGTTTGTGTGGTCCGCCAATCCAGAGGAGACATTTGTCCTCGTTTCGCCGTCGCATCGTTTGACGTTTGTGGGCGGGGCTTAGCCAAAGGTCAGTTGAATCTGCGACACTTCGGCTGAGCCGCAGCCGGTGCAAAATGAAAAAAAAAAAAACTCAAGGAGATGTCGACGACGCAGGGCGAGAACCGGCGGGCCGCTTTCCATCCGAGGAAATATGAAGGAACATCAAAAATGAGATTTGTGGAGCCGATACTGTACTTACTTGGCCTCCCACTGCTGGAGACAAACAAACAAACATAAACCGCACGGAGAAATGAAGAAGACGGATGAATGTGCATCGGAATAAGTGGGCCAGGTGCCTCAGGAGAACCCGGCGCAGCTTCTTTTACCCAATCCGGGGGAGAGTTGCTCCTGTGTTTGATGTCTGATTTAAGAAGCTGGAAAAAATGAAAAAAAAAAAAAGAAGGATAATCCAAATAAAAAAAGGGCTTTCATTAGTAGGTACCTGTTGGCCGCACACAGGAGGGATGGTGGTCTTCCATTAGCGGAGGAAAAAGACGTCGGAACGGGTTCAAAGCGCTCCGTCGGTCCTCGTCCCAAAAAAAAAAAAATCGGTTAATCACCTGGTCGCCGGCACCGCCAAGCTAATGCACTCGTCTGCGTTTGATTTATGCTCGGAGACGCATTAAGGCTTGTTTTCCATCAACATGCCGAGGTTGTTTGGCGATTTGTCTTCGGCAGCTTAAATCAGGAGCCGAAATAGGCTTTTAGAGTGATTCATGTATATTTAAATGTAACTGTTTAGGATACGAGTTCTGGGGGGGGGGGGTTCCAAACAGTTACAAATCGCAATCGTTTCAGGAAATGTGTTTTTTTTAATTTGTGGAGACTCCCGATATAGATTCGATGTTTTTCAAATTTCTTAATTTTGTTCGGGGTGGGGTGGTGGGGTGGTGGGGTGGTGGTGGTGGTGGTGGTGGGGGGGGGGGGGTGGGGGCGGGGGGGGTGTCGAACGCTTCACTCCCGCCGCTGTCTCGAATTCACACGCAGAATGTGTTCGGGAGTAGTGAGCCTTGATAAATGCCAAGTGCTCCAAGCTCAAGGATATTTGTGCCATTTGCAGGCAAATTTATTCATCTCTTGTTTGGGAAGTGACACTGAATGTCAGCGCGACAACACGGAGGAGATAGAAGAAGGAAGAAAGAGAGAGAGAGAGAGAGAGAGAGAGAGAGAGAGAAAGAAAGAAAAGACGGTTGCAATTAACATAAATCGGAGCGTCAATGTAAACACTTGAGTTTGGAGCAAATCCGCCGCCTGATGGAGGCTTTGACTTCCGTCTCCAGACCGGGGCCGTTTCAGTTGCTTCATGTTGTTGTTGTTGTTATTGACGTACAGACGCCAATGTTTGCTTTGACACGGATCGGATTAAAACCCGCCGCGTCAGGACGAAAGTACGCTTTTGACCTTTTTTTGCGACCTTGACCTCCGACCCGGTCGCTCTCAAAATCTAGACGTACCGATGCTTGTATAAAGACAAGATCATCCCTGGAAATTACACACACGCATACAGATTAGGATTTCCAAAATTAAAGCTTAAAATGGCGGTTAAAAAAACACAAAAAAAACTGCTTTAACGTGTAAAAAAATATCCAAAGAATTCACAAAAAAAACTGGGACACAGTTGTCTCAAAGACCGCGGGCCTTGAAGAAAACAAGCGAAGGGACACACGGCGCCCCCACCCTCATATTGCGCGATCAATTCCCAGATATCCGCGGGGCAATCTGCCATCATGTTAAAAAAAAATAATAAAAAAATACATCTTCATAAATTTGCGGCGGCATCGGAATGTCCCGGAATAAATTTTTTTTCCCATCTCCGGGCATCGCGGCGCCTCCGGGGGGCGAGACATAAAGCAGAGCAGGGAATGTCCGGTCCCGGCAGGACGGAGGGGTAATGACTCACGTCGGGGGAGGGCGGGTGGTCAAGAAAACGGGCGGCAAAATGATCCAAATTAAAGATAAGTGCGGCGTCCAAGAAATCAATGGGGAGGACTTTTAGGGACATTGCGCGGGGACGACTCCATATGTCGGTTTAAAAGGCAATTTCCATTAGCGCGCGGTACAATCCGCCGCTGTCAATCTCCATCAAGCGGAGAGTTATCGGATATTCAGGCCGCGAAATGCAAATGGGAATATTTCCTTTTCATTAAATGCCGGTAATTAATTTCTTAAACAACGGAGGACTTCCTCCTGCACGCGTTCGTTTTGGCCGGTCTGCAGGGGGGGGGGGGACGAAGTAGCCGCACGCCGGAATTAGTACAATTAAGCGGCACTGAGTAACGATCGGCGGGCCGTCGGAGATCGCTCGAGGCTCTTTTCCTCTCCGTTTCAGCCACATTACATCCAGAAGCGGCCGACAATACTCCGGCCATATTTGTTCAATACATGAATGCATGAATTATTGATACTGGCTGCCGTAGCCGCGGCCACGTCCCCGGGGTGCCGTCGCTCCTTCATGATGTTAGATAATGAAAAGAATGACGAGACGCGTTTGCAATTTCTCTGGGAAAATGTCTCTCTCCAGCTGTCAAAGAGTCTTTTTCTTTTTTTTTTTTTTTTTTCCAAGAGTGCTGTCTGTCTCCTCGGCTGCTAACGAAGCCTCTCACGGAAAATGAGGAATGGATCCCGTTAAAAGCGAGAAAGGAGATTTTCACTGTCAGAGTCGGCGGAAAATGTTGACAATCCGCTGAGGTGTAAGTGTTACGTTGAGAAATCCTTGACGTACGCGGTTATTGCTACCGTCACAAATCAAAAGGAAACGCAGCGTTTATCAGGTCGTCGACAGGAAAGACATTTCTGAAGCAGCGGGAGTAATACGCATCATTAGTCGTGGAGTCCTCAAGACCGGTCTAGAGACTCACTCTCAGCCCCTGGAAGTCTTTGTCTGGTCTTGGCACTGGGATTCTCTGGTCTTGGTCTTGAATGGTCTCAACCCCTTAAAGTCTGGGTCTTGGGATATCCTGGTCTTGCTCTTGGCCCCTTAAACTCTCGGTCTTGGGGTGCTCAAATGGTCCGGTCTTGAATGGTTTCAACCCCTTAAAGTCTTGGTCTTGTCTTGGGATGCTTTGGTCTTGGTCTTGACTCGGCCTCGGCTTCTTAAAGTCTTGCTCTTGGGATGCTCTGGGCTTGGTCTTGGCTCCTTAAAGTCTTGGTCTTGGGATGGTCGAATGGTCCAGTCTTGAATGGTCTCAACCTATTAAAGTCTTGCTCTTGGGATGCTCTGGTCTTGGTCTTGGCTCCTTAAAGTCTTGGTCTTGTCTTGGGATGCTTTGGTCTTGGTCTTGACTCGGCCTTGGCTCCTTAAAGTCTTGCTCTTGGGATCCTCTGGGCTTGTTCTTGACTTGGTCTTGGCCCCTTAAACTCTCGGTCTTGGGGTGGTCAAATGGTTCGGTCTTGAATGGTTTCAACCCCTTAAAGTCTTGGTCTTGTCTTGGGATACTTTGGTCTTGGTCTTGACTCGGCCTTGGCTCCTTAAAGTCTTCGTCTTGGGATGGTCGAATCGTCCAGTCTTGAAAGGTCTCAACCTATTAAAGTCTTGGTCTTGGGATTCTCTGATCTTGGTCTTGACTTGGTCTTGCCCACCTTAAACTCTCGGTCTTGGGAGTTCTCTGGTCCTGGTCTTGACCCGGTCTCGGATTAGCTGGTCTTGCTAACGCTACAGTGTCAGACATCGCTCAGTTAATTGAGACATTTTCTTTTTTTCTCAGTGAGTAAAAACTCACAAAAGGCCTTGGACAGAAAGTCTTAAACAATCAAGGTCTCTATTTGAATGAACACCCAGTTTGCAAATGAAGTAAATACATTATAGTATTAAACTAACAATGTCCTCAGTAGCTTCAATAGCATCGTTTAGGATTAATCCTGCATCAACTGCAATTGAAATTCCCTTTCCGTCTAAAAGCTGGTTCAGGGTCACAGCCGGAGTGACTGTTCATTAGCCCTGACGTCAGCCTCATGTCCCTTTATGTATAATCTCCTCCTGACTGTCACGTCTCCTTGACCATCTGTTCCAGTCGTGCGGACGACGATTAAGAAAACACATCAGGTCCGGAAAGACCATCAGCTTTTTTTTTTTTTTTTTCACAAAAACCATCACACCCGACCGATCCGGTGAAGGATTAGTATGCGTCACACGCATGAATGGGACAGTTTGAGTAAAGAACCTGCTGTTGTCCCAGACTATATTTTTAAACACTTGGAAGCGGCAAGTGCAACAAGCAGAGAGCGTCTCTTTAAAACACAAGAAAAACTAATTTACTTTGATTACAAACTTGACCCAGAACTTCATTATTGGACACAGGAGAAGAGTACCCGCTGCCATTTAGACCCGCGTGAATATTTTATGAGCGATCACGAGCTCTCACCGCCGGACGGAATATCTGTCAGTTTGGTTAACTTTATGCCGCAGAAACATTTAAAAAAAAACAAAAAACACAAAAGCTTCATGAACCTTCACCAAGTCGGTAATAATAAAATACCAGAAATAGCGCATGACAGATGAGACGTGAGCTGCCATCTGCAGACTCTTTGGGGATTATCAGCTCAAGTGTGACTGTATCACATCCAGAGCTGCAGAGCGGAGAATGTGTGAACCACAGGCAGATGATGCCCAATTTAAAGTGACAACGCAACAGTGTCCGTTTACACGACGACGACCAAATGCAACTTTCTGAAAATGGCTCCCGGGGTGGAACTTCTCGAAAGCGCTCGGGGTCCGTCGCCGTGGTAACGAAAACGTAAGACTTTCTGGGTACGCAAATGTCCGCGTACTCCCATTATTGACGTGTGGTTTCAGCGCAAAAACAAACAGTGCCAACTAGTGGCCTGTCATGTTTAACTACATCATTTTCAGCATTGCCGTGTGACGGGATATTGCCCTCTCAGAAAGTTGCCACGCGAAACTTTTCTGAAACGAAAACGCAAAAACGTTGCAGGACCTCGACTGGCTTCGTCAAAAACATCTAAAGTACGTTGGGCTCTTCGGTTTCAAGGAAAGAGGTCGGGTTGCGTGAATTTTCTTCACATAGTCTTTTGTTTTGAGGTTGAACTCCTGCTACTTGACGATGCGTCGCTACATCAAGGCACACATTTCGCGCGCAGCTTCCATCCATCTGGAACGCCCAGACGAATAGCGACATCGGCTGCTCGGGATAAAAGAGCGGGGGCGCCGCCACCCACTCATCACCTGCCAGGGGGAGGAATCCGTCACCGACGGGAACCATCCCTCTTTCCGCCTCGGTAGGCCGTAACGCGGCGCGGCTACGGCGCGTTGTTTCCGATCCGTCACCCGTTGGTGCCGTCCCCCGACAGCCTCTCTTGCGGTTTGAAGAACGTTGCGCGGCTCATCGTGGGCACCTCTTGTCTCGGTGTCGAAACAAGCGATCCCTCCGCGAAGGAAGGTGGGGGAAGCTCATCACGGCTCGGGCCTGTTGAGGCGGCGGCGGCGGCGGCGGCGGCAGCGGCAGCGGCGGCGGCGGCGGCGCTCGATCGAACCGAGCCGGTGTCAAGGAGGAGGTCTGCCGAGCGTTTTAGATTCGGGGAAGTAAAAGCCACTTGAAAGGGGTTTTCATTGTGCGTGAGGTCAGCGCCATTAGCCCGTAGCCAATGAGGCGAGTCACCTCGGGGCAAACCACTGAGTGGATTTTGTGGGCGTGCGGCGAGAAGAAGTCAAGCACATAAAAAAAAAAACATGTAGATTTTTTATTCCTCCTCCAATCGCCGTCGGCAACCCGCCCCTCGCTTTCAACTCCGACAGCGGCGATTAATCGGAATTTATTGCGAAGACGTCACATGTAGAGATTCATCCTAATAAAAAATGGACCCGCACGTTTCTGCGGAATCCTACTTTTTTTTTTTTTCTTCTTTTTTAAATAATCATCCCTAAAAATCTCCTCAATGACTCCCGCCACTTATCTCCGAACGCCCGTGAATCGGTAGCGCTTAAGTCATTATGCCATTATAAAGTGGAACATCAGTTCCAGAAAGAAAAGAAAAAAGGAAAAAAGAAAGAGGAGCTCTCAATCTCATTTCACCCTGCTTCTGTGGAAACGGCGTTTGCAATACTTTTTTTTTTTATATATATATATATTTTTTTTTTTTCCCCCCCTTAGGAACCTGGACCTTGATAGACTCAGACAAGCGTATCAAGCCGCCGAGTGATACGCTCTTTATTACATGCATGGCGACTCGGGAGGGGGGAGGATGTGATGAGTTAATGGCAAGGAACTATGTTTGATGTGCGGTGGCAGTTGTTGAAACGGCGTCTTCGCCGGCACGGCGAGGAACCGGGGTTCATGATTCTCCACGTCAACGTGGAGACGCACGATTCCTGCCAGTTGACAAAGAGGTAGTAATACTTCAATTTAATTCTGTAGCGGCAAATTTCAAGGTACTTTTGCAGAGAGAGAAAAAATTTTTTTTTTTTTTTTTTAAAAAGTAGAGGAGACGGTGGAAAAGGCAAAGGCATTCAAACCGGGCTTCGGTATAAGGGGTAGGGATTCAGTAATACCAGAATAACACTAATCGGAATGAAGGGACGGCTTCTGTGTTGAAGTTGTACACGATATGAAGCCGGACAAAAGCGCGGCGAGATTTTCAATTTAATGATAAAGAGGCTTATTAGGGGAAAGTAGTTTTCTATTTATGAGCTTCGGGCAATTTATTATAAAGCGGGCTAAATAATAAAAGGTGCCACGGCAGTGTTTGCACTCATTATGGTGATTTCTACTGTATAGAGATCCGAGTCCTACAGATAGAATATAAAACATGCAGTATGAACACTATAATTACTTCTAGAAAAAAAAAAAAAAAGAGCAACAAATAAGCTCATTACACCGAGAGCCACTCCGGCCACCTCTCGCATACAAAACGTCACGTTGATATTAAAATCGGGCGAAATTCATTTTTGACCCCCCCCCCCCCGCCCACCCCCCCGGACGCCGCGTTTTCAAAAACAATCACAGCTCAAGTCGGCGGCGGAGCCTCCGAGCTCATTGTTGTTTCAGGACTTCTCTAATCCGGTCACATCTCGGCTTTCAATTCGCCTGCTGCAAATATTTTTGGTGCAATTACAGGCAGTTATGAGGGTGCTCGGGACCGAACGAGACACAAAGCGTCTCGTTTTGGGGAGTTTTTTTGCGTCTCAGCAGTGCAAAAATTACGGCAGAGTTTCTTTTTAAAGTTTTACATACTGAAGAGTTTCAGAGCTCACACACACCAGCGATGCTACATGCTGCATGCTAAAGAGTTTCAGGGCTCACACACACCAGCAATGCTACATGCTACACGCTAATGAGTTTCAGGGCTCACACACACCAGCGATGCTACATGCTAATGAGTTTCAGGGCTCACACACACCAGTGATGCTACATGCTACATGCTAAAGAGTCTGAGGGTCACATACAGCAATGTTGCATGCTACATGCTGAAGACTTTCAGGGCTCACACACACCAGCGATGCTACATGCTACTCGCTAAAGAGATTCAGGGCTCACACACACCAGTGATGCTACATGCTACATGCTAAAGAGTTTCAGGGGCTCACACACCAGCGATGCTACATGCTACATGCTACAGAGTTTCAGGGGCTCGCACACACCAGCGATGCTACATGCTACATGCTAAAGAGTTTCAGGGGCTCACACACCAGCGATGCTACATGCTACATGCTAAAGAGTTTCAGGGGCTCACACACCAGCGATGCTACATGCTACATGCTAAAGAGTTTCCGGGGCTCACACACCAGCAATGCTACATGCTACATGCTACAGAGTCTCAGGGTCACATACCAGCAATGTTGCATGCTACATGCTAAAGAGTTTCAGGGCTCACACACACCAGCGATGCTACATGCTACATGCTAAAGAGTTTCAAGGCTCACACACACCAGCGATGCTACATGCTACATGCTAAAGAGTCTCAGCGTCACATACCAGCAATGGTACATGCTACATGCTAAAGAGTTTCAGGGCTCACACGCACCAGCAATGCTACATGCTTAAGAGTCTCAGGGTCACATACCAGCAATGCTATATGCTACATGCTAAAGAGTTTCAGGGCTCACACACACCAGCGATGCTACATGTTACATGCTTAAGACTCTCAGGGTCACATACCAGCAATGCTACATGCTACATGCTAAAGAGTTTCGGGGCTCAAACACACCGGCGATGTTACATGGTACACATGATTGAAGTATGACGGATAGTCATTAACAGGAAGCCCAGTTTACAATCTAATGTACGTGTAGCGTAGTGCAAAGTGTCTTGCTACGCTATGTGTACTGTAGACGCAGTCGTATGCTGGAGCTGCGCGTATCTTCGACGTAGCGGCTATGCGGACGTGGTTCGCGGCCACACATAGCCTTCATATATCGTTTGCATATGGAGTATAAATTAGGCTTTGTGGCATTTAATAAATACTTATTAAACACTCAGTGTTGTCAAATAGCAAAAGGTTAGTACTTGTACTCTTTAAGGAAGTGGCATCGGTGCGTCCCCTAGAATCCACAGCACACTGAAGCCATATGACTCAGCCTTGTGGCAGCTCGTGGAAAACACACTGCACTATAGTGACGTGAGGAAAAAAGCCGAGCTGAGTCCCAGGAGGTGTCGGGCCGGTTCATGCGAAGGCCAGCACAGCGTCGTTTGTTTTGTGCCAACGGAGAGTGGAGAAAAATCTGATATCTCAAGTCGTATCCAGGTGGATGTTGGACTGACTGAGGCCTTGGATGTTTATTACACATTATACCACTCGCTCTCCCGACCTGGCTTCCCTTTCTACATCGGATAAAGGCGGAAAATATCCAGGAACTCCGAGGGGAAATAGCTGCGCGGAGAAATGGCGGCTTTAGAAGCTTTAGCCTTCGTCCCACCGCGCCACATGCGACTTCTGTCCGGAGCAGATGTGAGCCGGTCGGAATAAGAGCTTCACTCTCAAGAACAGCCGACCTGCCAGTGGTTTGGTCTGTTTTCGACAACTTCCTTCATAACTGCCACCTTCTCAAGGTCACTGGATTGAACAGACACAATAAAGTGTATGTACAACACAAGCGCAAGGCCTTTTTTATCTTTATTTATGGATTCTTTCTGAATCAAATACTATTGACTGACTGCCTGAGGCCGTTTCTATCATGTGTGATTCACAAACAATGGGAGTTCTAGTGGACAGACGAGAAAGTTGGATTGTTTTCACAGTGACTGTCAAAATAAAAGTACCAAGTCCCAGGAGAACATCGGACTGGGAGTCATGACACTCTGGAGGAAACGTTGTTATACTATCTACTGAGCATGTGCAGAACTTTGTACTCCAACCGTGGATTCAAAGCATTTTCAAAAAGTTGCACTGTCCCCCGTTTCCATGGAAATAAAGTGGCAGCATTTCTTAAAAGTTGTGCCTCCCCCCCAATTTCCACAAAGATGAATTCAAATTATTTTCAGAAAGTTGCATCCCCCCCCCCCCCGTTTCCATGGAGATGACGTGGGAGCGTTTTCAGAAAGTCGACGCATACACAAAAAGTTGCCACTTCTTCTGAGATGGAGTGGACTGTTTTTTTTTCTGTTTGTTTTTTTTTTAAACTTCCGCCTTGGTTTTCCAAAAGTTGCACTTTCCGGTTGTCACATGAACGTTTTTTTTTGATTTTCACTCGTCGATGCAAACGGGGCCTTAAATTCCTCATTGGAGAAAGAGAACCATCCTCTTCTCTGCATGCTGGTAATATTTCCCTCCATAAAGCGGCACGTTAAGACTCCTATATCGCACCATTTTTTTATTTTATTTTATTTTTTTAATAGCACAGTGGAATATTGCCCTCCCGTTGGCCCGCAAGCTCGGCTGTAATAACTCATCAAACCGGAGAGGTGGAACTGTGAGAGGAGTCTGAAAGCGAAAGAAAGTTTCTTTTTATTTCTGGTTGGCCCGGAGGTGGAGTCGTTCCAGGAACTACACTCCAACAGAAGACACTTTTCTAAAAAGGTGGAGAACACGTGATGGAGGCATCGCATCCACTCTGGGAGAAAAGACGGAGGAGCAAACGAGGCGAGGTGCTTATAAGAGAACAAGGCAATTCGCAAAACATTCTGTAATCAAGGAAAAGGGGAGTGGATACAGGGTGGTGTTGGTTGTTCGGGTCCGTCCCAGCGGGGGGGAAGTTCGAAAGACGTCCCGGAGGACATGTCTGGCAGAGGACATGTCTGGCAGAGGACGGCCATTACAGATTCTCACCTGCACTCCGGCGGCGGCGTCAAATCCAGTTGGGGAAAAGATGCTGCGTGTGGCGGCTTCTTCTTTATCCCCCAGTGTGGGAGCGGGTGGTGCTGAGCAACCTGTGCAGTTCAGTTCCTCCCTCGACGACTTCATTTTGACAAGCTTACTGCAGGAAACCATTTTTTTATTTATTTTTTAAACCATCAAACTTATATAAAACGTCAGATTTAATCCATTTTCTTTGCTTTGGGTTTTTTTTTCACTCATTCACGATCGGAGAGATCAATCCAAGGTCAACCACCCCCACCCCACACCCCTCCCCTCCACCCTCCATGCAGCGTTTTACCGTCCTTTTGGAAAGAAGCCCTATCAGCTCCCGGGGTGTTTTGTCCGGCGCCGACCCTGGGCTCTGACCTTCCGGCACGGAAGAACGAGGGAAATACCAAAAAAAAAGCTCAATTTCTCAGCAAGGATCACTAAAGCATGTAATTCATTCATTAATCCTCCGATTAAGAATATCTGCGTACGGCTGATAAGTCAGTTAAATATGCGAGAATCACAAAATTTAAAAAAATTGCCCCACCTTTGTGAAGGTAAAATGAACGACTTTCTGATTGTGTGCCAAAAGCCATGAATAGAAAATAAAAAACATGAAGCGGAAGGAGACGTCGGTTCTGCCGGATTAACGCCATTTGTCGCTTCCAGGTTTGCCTTTTCGAAAAAGATCCCCGCCGAGATGTGGGCGGAGTCGTCGGCGCGTTTATCACACAGGTGGGTACTGGAGGATTCCAGTGCTCTACCTTGTGGCGCCGCATTGTGTGATAATGATCTTGACTGGGGATGTTCAATTGATGAGACTTTTTCCAATTCAGATTCTATTTTCGATTCTGTTTAATTCCTTATTCTCCTTAAAAAAAAAGTTTTTTAAATCGATAAACTGGTAGATTAGTAGGGGTGGTGATTGATAAGATTTTATCAGTTCTCCTAGCGATCCCTGAGTATTTTTTTGAGGGGATATTCAACACATATTATAGACATAGACATAGAGTAGTTAACTTCTACTAGATTGTGTATGTCTACACCGTAGACAGACTCTAGTAGATCATTTATGCTGTATATGGTGGTAAAACTCGAGGCTCACACGTGAAAGAGATCTACCAGCATATGTCTACGCTGTCGGCTCGTTGGTAGCAGACGTTCACTACACGGGACAGATTGACGGCAGAGTTCATTTATTAAAAGTCCCCCGTCAGTCCTCCGACAGGACATTTCTTCACCAAATGGACCGTCTCCAGCAGCCACACAGGGCGGTGCTCTAGGGAGGTGATGGGGGTCGGGTGTGTAGCCTTAGGAGGAGGTGTTGGAGGCAGAGGGTGGAGCTCAGGGAGCCATGGTGCAGGTTGTTTTGACGATCGGAGTAAACCGGAGGAGAACCAGCAGACACGGAGACAACATGAGTCAACATGTCTCGGTCTTTGGACGCTCTGATCTCGATCTTGATTCTGTCTTCAAGTCTTGGCGTTTGGACATTCTGGTCTTGACCTTGTCTAGTTCTTGTTCTGGTCTTGACTCAGTATCGACTTGGTATTGGCCACTCAATATCTTGGTTTGGGGATTTTCTAGACTTGGTCTCGGGATGTTCTGGCCCTGGTCTTGACTCCGGTCTTCCTCTTGTCTTGGTTTTTGTGTTGGTCCCTTAGGTCTTGGTCTCGTCTTGGTCATGGGAAGCTTTGGTCTTGTTCTTAATGTAGTCTTGACCCCTTGAAATCCTGGTCTCGTCTTTGGTCCTAGAATGTTCGGAACTCGGTCTGGCCCCCTTAACGTCTCGGTCTATGGACACTCTGGTCTCGGCTTGTCTCTCGGTGGGTATCTTGGAAGGAGCGGCGGCACGAAAACCCCGCTGTCGCTCACGACTCGGCGCGAGTCACTCTGGACTCCCTGAGCGCCGTCAGTAGACCCCCACCCTCCCGGCTGCATAACTGTAATGACTTTGGAACAAACGACGTGTCGCTGCCTTTGATTTAATTAACTTCCGTCTTTATTGGCCTAATTGTTTGTGACAAGACGCTCGCCGAGACGCGGCCTTGGAGGGTGACGGGGTAAATGATATGGTGCGGGGTAATTAATGTGCTTCTTAATTGAACTGGAAGCTGTTGGGTTCCGCGCGGATCAGCACACCCTCTGCAAAGTTATCCCCGCCTGAGCGGAGCGGGTGGAGGTTCCCGAGCTCGTTAAAAGCCGCCGTGCAGGTTTTGGGAGACCCGAGCGCCCCCCCCTCCGGAGTGCGGCTCCGCCGACCGGCTGGTCTGAGATACCGGCGAGCGGCCAGGAGATACGGGCGGCTTAAGTCTCGGGGGTTTTGCCTTTTTGTTTAATTAAAAGTCCCCCTTTTTTTTTTTCTCCACCCACGTGGAGGAAGCTTTAGGAATACTTCAATATTGACTTGGACATTTGTCCTCGGTGAATGTAGCCGCTAAAAATAAAGAAGGGCCCGTCAATCCACGACGAAAGAGCGGCGGAGGTGGTTCACGGCAACGCAAAGCCTTCGTATATTGTTTGTGTATAGCATTTAATAAGTACTAGTATTGGTACTTGGAATCAGCAAGCAGAGAAAGATTAGTACTCATTACAGTACTCGGTATCGGCAAGTATCTAAAGATTAGTACTCATATCAGTACTCTGTTAGCAAGCAGCTAAAGGTTAGTACTCGTATCGGTACTCGTATTAGCAAGTAGATAAGGTTAGTACTCATATTGGTACTTGGTATCGGCATGTAGCTTAGGTAATGAGGTCACTCATTTCCAGTGTGGACGGATCCAGAGCGGGTGAAACCATTAGTCTGAGCAGGAGGAGCCGTCAGGAAGGTCGCCGTGCCAATTAGCCGGGACCAGTGTGAAGTGTGACCAGCCAGGAACCAGCCGTCTGTTTGGATCAAACTATAGAAACCAGCTTGAACAGACCAGAACTAATTATCAGCCGCTCAGTATTATTACTGTTGAAAAGTTCTCCTCGTTCAGCTCTCGACTTTCTGCACAATGTATAGTAACAATGGGCAGAGTCACACCTCACAATTAACGCTAATAGAAGAGCAGAAATAGCAGTTGGTCCCGGAAGCTTTCGATACTTGTGGCTGACGTTCCTGAACTATGTTGACGGAGGCGCCGTGTACGTGTGAAACTTTTCGTAGCGTTTTTTTTTTTGTTTTTTTTGGTGGGGGTGGGGGGTGGGGTCTACTTTCACGATTTAAGCGTCCTGCGTGACGGCGCGCTGTCGCCGACATCTCACTACTGAAAAACATGCATTCATCTCCGTCTCATTGAAAACAGGGGAAAATGCAACTTCTCGAAAATGCTTCGTCTCCGTGGAAACGGGGGGGGAAACGCAACAATTTGAAAAATGTTCCAATTTCCGTCACAAGATGAAACTCTTTGAAAACGAGCACACTAAATCTCCATGGAAATGATGGGAAACTCAACTTTTTTAAAAACACTCTGACTCAGTCTCAATGGAAGTTGTGGAAAATGCAACTTTTGGAAAATGCGCCGCCTCCATCCCTGTGGAAACGGGAAAACGCAACCTTTCGAAAACGTTTCAACTCCATCATTGTGGAAAATGCAACTTTTTCCAAAACACTCCATCTCCTTGAAAATGGGGGTGGGGGGAGCAGCTTTTGTAAAATGTTTCAAATTTGTCGCCATGACAACACGGTAAAACTTTTTCAAAACACTCCATCGCTATGGAATAGTAAGGAAAATGCAACTTTTTCAAAAATGGTAGGATTCTGTTGCTGTGGAAACGGGGAAAGACGCAACTTTTGGAAAATGTTCCGACGCATCGTGGTCATAGTAAGTCAGTTGTGTGTCGCTTCATTACGAAAACAAAGCAACAGCGCCAACCCGTGGCCTGTCATGCTTATGTAACTTTTGAAAACGATGGCGTGCATTTGAAATGCGGCGTCGACCGCATGATCGACCGCCAGGTTATTTATTGCACGGCAACGTTTAATCCAGCGTTTAATCCCGCTAGGCCGGGCTGGTGGTCGCTGGACTGGAGGCGCCATTGTGGGATTCTGACGGCGTTATCAGGGATCTATTGATGTCTCTTCACTGTAATTTGACAGGTGCGATTGTAGCTCCGTAAGGACACGGGCTAATCCCTACGGGCAAGGCACTGCTGGAAAAGCTGGCCCCCGGCTTCTATAAATAGCCGCTCTGTGCTCTTTCAATATGACACCGGTTCCTTCTCCTCAGAAGTAATAAGACAATAGACAGGACTTAAGGATAACAAGACCGACCAGCAGTGGAAATCCGAGATAACGAGCCTCCCGACAGACGGCGGAGAACTGGGAGCTCCCCTCTCATTACCAGTTCCTCGCCCTCTGAGTCCAAAGCCTGTAGTAGAGTATGGTGGTGCGCAAACCCGGCGGGGGGGGGGGGGGGGGGGGGGGGGTGGAAGCCCGCATGCTCGTTTTCTATTTCGATGACGGATCGATACCGCGGGATCAGAAGGTGGAGGACGCGGCTCCGATGGACTCCCGGCTGTCCGTGTTCAGGAAAGCAAAAATAAACGAACGGGCATCGTCTCTGCTCGCCATCGCGGACACATTGTTAGCGCGTGGGCGAAGGCCGAACGCTAAAGAGTACGTACATCCTCGCCGCGGCAAGCATTCGTTCACCAAACTTTTAAGTGGGTCCGCAACTTCGGGCGCTTTCAGGACTCGCTGATTTACTGCGAATGTGGAGGCGTCCACCGACGGGGGCGTCCTCCAATGGGGGCGTCCTCCAATGGGGGCGTCCATCGACGGAGGCGTCCTCCATCAACGTAGGCGTCCTCCATCAACGTAGACGTCCTCCATCAACGGGGGCGTCCATCAACAGAGGCGTCCTCCACCAACGAAGGCGTCCTCCATCAACAAAGGCGTCCTCCATCAACGGAGGCGTCCTCCATCAACAGAGTCGTCCTCCATCAACAGAGTCGTCCTCCATCAATGGGGGCGTCCACCAACGAAGGCGTCCTCCATCAACGGAAGCGTCCATCAACGGAGGCGTCCTCCATCAACGGAGACGTCCACCAACGAAGGCGTCCTCCATCAACAAAGGCGTCCTCCATCAACGGAGGCGTCCTCCATCAACAGAGTTGTCCTCCATCAACGGGGGCGTCCACCACCGGAGGCCATGAGCGGCTCTCATGCTGTCCATTGGCGGTAATTTGGGGTTGTCTTGCTCAAGGACACCTCAAGCTATGGACAGATGAGGATTGAACCTGCAACCTTTTAACCAAACCGCTCCACCCACTGATCCACGGCCGCCTTCAACACTCATAGCACCGCCCGCTCACAGCGTTGTCTGTCCCTTCTGTCGACGGCGAACCTTTCCCGTGCGTTTCCAATGAACCAATCTGTCTCCGAGGGGTTAATAAATAAAATCTTTAAAAAAAACACCCTCTGGGGGAAAAGTGCTGGAAGCCCCGCCGCCCCCTCCCCCCCGATCCTCCGAGCGGTGGGGGGCTGATTCACGAGGACAGCAGACATTAAAGTGTAACCACCTCGCCTCGGTTCCCCTCCGATTTCTCCGGCTAAACTCTATAATTCTGGCTCTCGTTAGACGGTCCGCCTTGTTTTCGCCGCCGGCCCGAGAGCAAATAGTGTGAAATAGACGTCGTTATCGAGCTTCTTTCCCGCCGTAAGTGGCCTCACGTCGGGGCGGCTCGCTTTGTGCATCTGGACCCGTATCCAAGAACAAAGACCCCCATGAACTCCGTCTCCCTGCAGTCCTGAGTGGAGGACTTGCTCTCCGATTGGGGGCGAGATGAAAGGACGCCACCTCTCTGCTCGTCTCGCGCAGCCACTCAATCGCCCGCGTCGTCAAAACACAAATATTATAAAAAAAAAAAATCAATGCAATAAAAAAAAAAAAAAGGCAGAATAAGTCAAAGCACTCAAAGCTTTTTCACGGCAGAGAAAAGCTTTTATATTGAAGGTAATCACTCCTGCTCGTCTTTTTATTTTAGCTACTCGGGATTACAACTCGTTTTTCAGGTTAAAAAGCGTATTTTTTTCAAAAGCGGCTCATGAACAAGCTGCGGCTTGACGAAATGGTCAGGAGTTAGGTCAGCGCCAACTTTGTGAAAACGGCTCTCAAGGAGGAACTTTTTCTAAACGCTTTGGCTCCGTCTGCGAAACAGAGGAAACCGAAACTTTCCGAAAACACTTAAGACTATCGCCGTGGAAACGGAGGATAACAAAACTTTTTTGAAAATTCTCTGTCGCTGTGCAAACGAAGGGAATGCAATTTTTCGAAAACACTGACTATCTCTTCGGAACCGAAGGGAAATTAAACTTTTCGAAAATGCCCCATTTTAATGCGAACAAGTGGAAATGCAACTTTTAGGAAAACACTTCAGCTCTATCTCCACATAAACGAAGGGAGAACGCAACTTTGTTAAAATGCTCCATCTCCATGTAAACGGGGGAAAATGCAACTTTTTGAAAACACTTTGACTCTGTCTCCATGAAAATTAGGGAAAACACAACCTTTTAAAAACTCTCCATGTAAACAGGAGGAAATGCAACTTTTTAAAAACACTCCGACTCCGTCTCTGTGGGAATGCAGGAAAACACCGCTTTTTGAAAACTCCGACTCACTGCCCATGGAAGCAAAGAGAAATGAAACTTTTTCAAAACGGTCCATCTCCTTGGAAACGCGGGGTAACTTTTAGAAAATACTCAGACTCCCTACCCGTGGGAACATGGCAACTTTTTGAAAACACTCCGAGTCTTCTGCACGTGCTCAGTCGATGGACAATAAGCGTTGTGAAAAGTGAAAATGACGACGTATAAACCCCCCCCCCCCCCCCCCCCCCCCCCCCCCCCCCCGCAGTGATTTCGGCGGCGGCGGCGGCACGACTGATAAAGATCCACCGGGGCAATTGGGTGAGTAGATAAAAGATCAGTGTCAATATTTGCTGACATCAGACGAAACGGGTGGAGGTGACGAAGTCAGCAAACTGCTGTTTTGCAGCGGCATGAGAGCGATCTACGTATAAAAAAAAAAAAAGAATCTGTATTCGTTCCTCAAGGCTTCGGCCCTTTAACCCCGGAGAGAGAGATTTTTTTTTTTTTACAGGATCCTTGTTGACGGGAGAAATACGCGTATTTGTTCTTTGCCCCCACCTGCAGCCACGCTAATAACCTCCGACGAAAAAAAAACCTTTGACGGATAATCCAATTCCGCCACTCGGCACGTTCTCTCATTTCTATCCAGCGATCCTTACGGGGAGGAAATGAAATGCCGCCGTTAATTTGCTCCGATTGCAACCCGACGCACGGAAACGCTGCTCTATACGACGCGGCGAGCTCCCGCCGGGAATCAGTTTTCTGCTATGGGCAACCCGGCGGCGTATTCCCGCGAACAGAAATCTGTGACATTTGTCCCTGAACGTCCACGAGGAGAGGCGTACGCGCCGTCAATAATTACTGTGATTGCCGCAAAGGTCAAACGAGGAGCACGTACACCACTTACAAGTTGAGTATGATTTCTTAAGGCGGACTGTTTTTACTATAATTTACCTCATAAAAAAATTTAAATAGAAAAAACAAATAAACCAGCGCGGTTACTCTCTTTCTTTGGGGGATAAAATAAACACCGATTCTGAAGTTTTTGAGTGAAAACTGAAAACTTTCGTAGCGTTTTTTGGGGCCCGTTACCGTGGCGATGGGGTTCGGAGTCCCTTAAAATGGCCCCCGAGGTGGAAGTTTTCGGAAATGCTCCCAACTCTGTCGTAACGAAGACACTTCGACTACACTGAAACTGTGAAAACGCAACTTTTTGAAAATGCTCCAATTCCATCTCCGTGGAAATGGGCATAATGGAACTTTTTGAAAATGCTCCAACATCATAGAATCACAGAAAAAAAAGCCAACTTTTTGAAATTGCTACATCTCTATGAAAACAGGAAAAATGCAGCTTTTTGAAAGCACCCCAACTCTATCTCAGTGGAAACGGGGAAAACGCAAATTTTTGGAAACACTCCCAACTCGACCTCTGTGGAAATGGTGGTTAAAGCAACTTTCTGAAAATGTCACATCGCTGCAGAAACAGGCGAAACGCAACTTTCTGAAAAACGATCTGACTTCGTCTTCACGTTAACGGGAAAACGCAACTTTTTGAAAGTGCTCACCAGCCCATATTGTCCTATGACTTGCTAGTTTTATCAAGTTTCACCCGTAATAACAATCCAGCCGTGTTCTCCCATCGGCGATGTTTACAGCAAATTGTTCTCTCTCTATAAAAACAACCAACAGCGCCAACTCGTGGCCAGACTCTATAAAAACAACCAACAGCGCCAACTCGTGGCCAGACATGTTAACAACATTGTTTTTCAGCGTTTCTGCCATTTTCGGGGAAACAGACATTGTTTTCCAAACATTTCCTTGCAAACACTAAAGAAGTGAAACGGGATGCAGATTTAAGAGTCGCACCACCTGTTTCAGCATTGATCTGGACGGTAATTAAAAACATCTGCTTGCAAGTTTTTCATCTTTAACATGCTGATAGAATATCCTCAATGTTTGCTCTGAGAAACAGGTCGATACGTTCCGCCCTGCAGACGGAGGGGGAGAGAGAGAAAGAAAGAGAGAAAGAGAGAAAGAAAACACAGAAGCGGCGACCGACAGAAGAAGCCCGAGCAAACAAGCCGGGGAAACTCCGCAGCTGCTTCCAGCTGATATTAATAGCAATGTGGAGTGAGTTGCCGGCTTCGGCTGTCAGACCAAACAACGTTGTCCAACTCTGAAAACCTATTTCCAACTCGTTTGCGAGTGTAAATCTCATTTTCCACAAAACTTTCTGCACTCGGAGGAGAAATAAACGATGGAGAATATAGAGGCTGCGGGTGAATTTGTGGTCTGGGACTTCCTGAAACCCGAAGGGACCAGTGAGGGAAATGGTGACAGAATAACAAAGTCCATTAATTAAACAAATACAATTGTGGATCTAATTGTCCCTCCAAGAATTCGCAGTCCAATAACGATGAGACAGGATGAAGACCACAGCAACCCAAGACTTGAAGGGACCAAGACCAACTCAAGACCAAGACTTTTAGGGGTAAAGACCTTAGAGGGACGAGACCAAGACTTTAAGGGACCAAGACCAACTCAAGACCAAGACTTTTAGGGGCAAAGACCTTAGAGGGACGAGACCAAGACTTTCAGGTGTCAAGACCAAGACAAGTCCAAGACTTTCAAGGGTCAGGACCAAGTCGAGACCAATACTTTAAGGGGTCAAGATCAAGACAAGTCCAAGATTTAAGGGGTCAAGACCAAGACAAGTCCAAGACATTAAGGTGCTCAGACCAAGTACTACAACACTAGTTTTACAAAACACAAACACTTCAGATCTGACAACAATTCTGTCATTGGGTACTTCAACTGGGAGACGATATCGTCCGGTACTTTCTTCAGTACGTCCTGCGTCAGGTCCACCTTAACAGCAACTCGTCCAACCACGGCGGAGAGACAATTCCCGAAGATTTGGGTGGACGCTCACGCCTGTGTCACGAAGTTGTGAAGACGTACTCTTCTAGTTCCCCACCATCTCCCCCAACGAAATACTTGTTGCAGACTTCCGCACAATGAAAACGCTGTTTTCCTCCTGGTTTGGGGAAACAAGCAGTTGAATCGGTGCCAGTTACTAATGAAGAAGAAAATCCTGTCACGCTTTATGTATGAACAGGTGTAAAAAAATAAATTAAAATACTTTATTGCCTGCGGTCATGCCTGCAGGCCGACAGTTCCTGACGCTCATTCATTTTATGATTGCCACGTTAAAATACTGAGACGAGTATACTATGTGAACTGGCACTCTGCCCACCGCGCTTCAAGATATCCAGCGTGTACTCGCTTGTACTTAGGAGGAGGAACACAGACCCTAATGAAGCAGGTTTTTTTTTTACATTTGCTATACCAGACCGCCGTCCTCCTACACGACGCCTCTCAAAGGAATGTAGTAATGGACGCTCCAGTCCAACCGTGATCTGGAGCCTGATGGACGCAAACGCTGGATTCGACAATGATTACGCGACCCCGGTGAAAACGGTCGCTGCCGTTTGCCAACTATTTCCCTCCTGTTGACAAGATCACAGCTTGGCCGCCGTCCAAACGGACGGACATCGTTCTTTTGCGTGGGAGAAACGGTGAAAAGCAACTTTCCTCCATTCGAGAGCGACTGCCGGCGGATCCGGTGACTCACGGAACGCTTGGAACAAAGGAGGGGGAAGTCGCTATGGGGGCAGCGCTTTGCCCACAAAGTCTGTTGCAGGTGGGAAATCCAATATGAAGCTCGTCCAACACCGACTGTTGGTTGGTGTTAACACCGTCAGTCACCGCTCCATTAAATTCTCTTTACATTGTGAGCCGCTGTTCGCTAATGAGGCTCTCAGAGCCGACGATGAAACTCTGCAGGGAGTTTTTATTGTTCCTCTGAAACTCTTATTCTCTTTCAATTCAAGAGATCCTGAATCACACTTGGGTTTTTTTTATTTAGCCTGAAACTATTTGAGATTCTAACAGTTTGATGGATGGATGGATGGATGGATGGATGGATGGATGGATGGATGGATGGATGGATGGATGGATGGATGGATGGGTGATGGACAATGGATGGATGGATGGATGGATGGATGGTTGGATGGATGAAGGACAGACAACGGATGGATGATGAATGGATGGATGGATGGATGGATGGATGGATGGATGGATGGATGGATGGATGGGTGATGGACAATGGATGGATGGATGGATGGATGGATGGTTGGATGGATGAAGGACAGACAACGGATGGATGATGAATGGATGGATGGATGGATGGATGGATGGATGGATGGATGGATGGATGGATGGATGGATGGATGGATGAATGGATGGATGGATGGATGGATGGATGGATGGATGGATGGATGGATGGATGCGTGGATGGATGAAGTACAGACAGACAACGGATGGATAACGGACAGATGATGGATTGATGGGTCGATGCATGGATGGATGGACAGACAACGGAGGGGTGGATGGATGGATGGATGTTCAGATGGCTGGATGGACAGACAATGGATGGATGATGGACAGATGACAGATGAATGTATGGGTGGATGGATAAACGGACATATGATGATGGACTGACAATGGCTGGATAGAATGATGGATGTACAACGGATGGATGGATGGAAGTACAATGGATGGATGGATGAATGGACGGCTGGATAGACAGTGGATTGATGGATGGATGATGGACAATGGATGGATGGATGTATGGATGGATGGACAACAGATGGATGGATGGAAGTACAATGGATGGATGGATGGATGAATGGACGGCTGGATAGACAGTGGATTGATGAATGGATGATGGACAATGGATGGATGGATGGATGGATGGATGGATGGATGGATGGATGGATGGATGGATGGATGGATGGATGGATGGCGGCTCTCTGCTACAATCAACCCTAACTCCCCCCTGGTGTTCTGCTCTCATGTCTCCTGACGATTTATCCGGCCCGTTTCCCTTCCAGGTGAATTTTTCCATCCGAGCTTCAGCGACTCGCCGTTTCTCCGGCTGGTCGGCAAAGCGACTTTCCTACAACAGACGCTGAAATACTTTCATCTGCAATGACGGGAGAAAAAACCCAAAAAGACCAACTCTGCATCTGAAATGACGCCCCGCCTCTCCGGCGCCGGCTGTCGTGACGGTAACCTTCTGCTTCTCCGCCACAAATCAAACAAACAGCCTCACAAGTCAACCGTCGGATCTGAAACAGCATCTGCTCCCGTTTCTTTTTTTGCGACGTGGGCAGGAGCGCCGTTAATGTTGCTTGAAATTAATTAATTATGTGTTCGTCAGTGGAGAATCGGGAATTTTCCGCAAAACTCCCAGAACTACTAGTTACTGCAGTTCGTGGTGCACATGCGCAGTAGCAGCGCTTCAGAGAAGTGGCGTTTTTTTTTTTTTTTTCCTCTCCCCCGTTTCCGTGGAGACAGAATTGGAGCATTTTCTAAAAGTCGCATTTTCAAAAAGTCCAAATTTTCATCCATCTACATGGAGAGTCGATTGCTTCTGTAAAATTCCACCTTGGGAGCAGTTTTCAAAAAGCGAAATGGAAGCGAGACGAAAATGTTGCATTTCCACGGAGACAGAGTGAGAGTATTTTCAAAAAGTTGTGATTTTTTTCCCCGTTTCATGAAGAAAGATTTGGAGCATTTTCAAAAAGTTGCAATTTCTCCCATTTGAATAGAGAAAGAGTTGGAGCATTTTTAAAAAGTTACAATTTCCCTGATTTCCGTGGAGTCAGAGTTGGAGCATTTTCAAAAAGTTACATTTCCCCTTGTTTACTTTCCGAAAAAGTTGCATTTTTTTCCCCATTTATATAAAGCAAAAGTTGGAGCATTTTTAAAAAGTTGCACTCTCTCCTATTTCCATGGAGATGGGAGTTGGAGCATTTTCAAAAAGTTGCATTTCCCCATCATTTGAACTGAGACGGAGCGTTTAGTCCTTGTGGGACTAAAACTGTCACGAACGTTGTTTCAGAAGAGCAGATTTTCCGAAAACTGATCGACCTCGTCACCATAATCTCCCGCCACCCGCCGCTTTTCTTTTCCCTCGGTCGTTAAAATAAATGACGTAGCGTCTTTTTTTTTTTTTTTCCCCGCCGGGGACGTGACCGTCTGCCGGACCTTCGGGCAAATCTTCGGGAACAGAGGTCAACCTCCGCAGCGTCATAAAACTTTCACCGGCCGGGCGAATGATGAACGATGACGGATATCGCCGCGCTTCCATCCGAGCAAGGAGAGACGCTCCTTGGCGGCGTTACGGTCAACTGACGGCGGCGGCGGCGGCCATCACGCTTTCTTCTCCTCTATCCCATCCCTCACTTTACGGCCGACCCCCAAAGCAACCGCGTTGCCGAGACATTTGATACTTGTCGAAAAGGAAAAAAAAAACGCACATGCCTCGCCGTCGGCGCCGCCGCAACCGTGATTCATCGTCTATTAGGAACGCCGCGCCGCTTTCACAAGTTTATGAACCTTTTTGTTTAAATTCATCCCGTCTATTTCTTTTCTTAACCGTCATGATGGCGATTAAAGCAATTAATTCCCGATATGATTAAATCCGATCCCATTAAAGCGACACGCCACGTCGGGGAAAAACACAGAAACTCAAGGAGACTTTGATGTGGCATTAAGGCGAGGGGGGGAAGGGGGGGGGGGGGGGGGATTTTATTGAACGGCGCGATAAACTGCAGATGGATTCGCGAAAACACACATCAGAAGGATTACAAAGAAATGTCTTTTTGCCGGCGCGTGATGTGACCGGAGAGTTCCATTTAAATGGAAATTATAGAGTAGCCCGAGAGTCCAGACCGCGGCGCGAGACGCCGGGGAAACTGCCGAGTCCACGAGACGACGGGCTCTGCATGAGTAAACCCCGGGATGAAGCCGTGTCGCTTAAAAAAAAAGAATGTTTTTCTTTTTTTAAAATACAGTCGTGACTCATGTCGGCTTCGGTTCGCCGGGTTTCTGAAGAGCTGCGTTCTGCACATGCTCAGTAGAGGCCCTTCATTCGGGTCGGGAGGCGTTCGCATTAACCCGATCAAACCGCCTGCGAGTTTACACCCGCCGCTGGTTTTAGGGGGCGCTGTCGCCCCAAAACAAAACCGGAGAGGAAGTGAAGAAGGGACACTTTTTGAAAGTTTTGAACCAGTTTAGCCCGTGGCGGCTAGGCTAGTTAGCTCGTGGCTAATGGGTACAACCGCGGGAATACATTCGGTATACATATATAACGCCCCAAGGCGCACAAAAAAACAGGGTACACGTCTGGAAAAACCCAAACAGGAAGTTGGCAATTTTTTAAAAAAATATCCCTGATTTTGGAAAAGTTTTTGAAAGCGCCTGCAAAAAGTTTGACGTTCGTCATAAAACAGCCTCAACACACACGTTGCATAATGACAACGGCGGCCCACGTCACCCATAGCGCCACCTGCCTGGGACCAGGAAGTCGGACCGCTTGTCTCCTGTCACGAGCGGGAGATTTAGTTTTTGAAAAGATTGCCTGTAATTTACTGCATCTTGATATAAAGCAACAGCAGGTTGAGCAATTATTCTAGGAATTTGAGTTTTTCCTAAGTATCTCATGGTAACTGCTTTATTTCACGCTGAATAATCACTGGATATTTGGTTGGAGGAACAAACGCCTGCAGACACACACAAAAAAAAAAAAAAAAAAGATTCCCCATCTGCCTCGCGTTATGCTAACACATGCAAACAAAGGCTTAATGTGGTAAAAAATGGGATCTTCCTCCCGTTTTGTCATGATGAATATTTTTGCTTCAAAGCTTTTTAAAGTCTCTTCAAACACGCAGAGATTTGTTAGAAGAGAGAAAAAAAAAAAAAAACACTGCTCTACATGTGTGGAAGTTGTTGACAACATCATGAGGAAAACTGCGTGGTGCTGAAAGATTATTGCTGACGGGGCGTCTCCTGGAGGGAAGGTGGAGGGAGCATTTTGGGGCCCGTTTCCACGACGACTGTGCTCAGACGGTGCAACTTTTTGAAAACGCTCCGATTGTGTGGTGGTTTTATTGTTGACAGTCACTAAAATAACAATGATGACTTGGTCTGAGTTCTCCCATTGTTTACGTTTATGGCGTATCGTTTACTACAAGCATGTTTGTCTGGTTCTGTTGCAAAAACAAGCACCAGCGCCAACTTGTGGCCTGCTAAGTACATCGCACTACACTTTTTGAAAACAACACAGACGTGTAGAATGGGGGAAAACACAACTTTTTGAAAATGCTCAAATATGCAAACAGGGAAAATGCAACTTTTTGAAAACAATGCAGACGTGTAAAATTGGGGGGAAAACAACTTTTTGAAAATGCTTGAATGTGTAAACAGAGGAAACGCAACTCCAAAACGCAATTTCAAAAATACTAACGTGTAAATTAGAGGGAAATGCACCTTTTTCATAACTGCTCAGATGTGTAAAAACGGGAAAATGCAACTTTTTGAAAATGCTTGAACATGTAAATAGGGAGAATGCAACTTTTTGAAAATGCTCAAACTTGTAAATGGAGGGAATGCAACTTTTTTTTAATGATCAAATGTGTAAATCAGGGGAAATGCAACTTTTTCAAAACGCTCAAAGGTGTAATCAGGATGAAATGCAACTTTCTGAAAAAGCTCAAACGTGTTAACGAGGGTAAACACAACGTTTTTAAAATGGCTCAGATATGTTAAATGGGCGGAAATGCTACTTTTTTTAAAAGGTTTTAACTTGTAAACAGGGAACCGCAACTTTTTGAAACTATTAACATGTAAATGAGGGAGTAACACAAGTTGTTGAAAAGGCTTGAACCTGTAAATGAGAGGAAATGCCAAAACTTGTAAATGGCGGGGGTGCAACTTTTTAAAAACACACCGACTTCGTCACATTATCAAACATCCAACAGCACCTACTAGTGGTCCAACATGTTAACTACATCGTTTCCAGCGCGTCTGTCATTTCCATGTAAACAGACCTCATATTCAAAAAGATGTTCGTGAACAAAAATGGTCAAATGTGTTCACGTATACAGAACTATTCACTCCCTGTGTTTGTTCTTTTATACCGATTTATTCAAATATGTTCCAGAGGAACCCGGCGGCGGATTTTTTCGATTCACTTTTAAATCGGGTGTAGATGGTAAACTTTTAAAAGACCAAGACCCCGCCTCGAATAAAACGGTGGCGCTCAGCGGAGAAAAGCCACTTTACATCCATTATGTGTGAATGTTTTCTCGCCGTATCCGACGTAAATGTCACGGTTCATGAAGAGGAGGCTGGAAATTACCAGCAGCCTCCAGGGGAAACTGCTTTAAATTAACGAAAATATGCAATTGAATTAAGTACAAATACTTGAAAATTGCTTTTCCCACCGTACCCGTTAATTGGGGGGGGGGGGGGGGGGGGGGGGGGGGGGGGGATGGGGCAGTTTATGTCCTGAGAGTGAATCCGATCTTCTGCGTCGCATATTTAATATTTTTTATGCGAGTCAGAACTACGGCTTTTGAAGTTTTTTTTTACTTTTTCCTCATTTTAAAGTGGATTTTTTGTCAATGGGGCCCGTTGTTGTGTCGCGCTTTAAAGCTTCTCCCCTCTGTGTGATTACACACCGAGGTAAACACAAACTGATCCTGGAGCCGGGAGGAAGAAAAGCTGCCGGCGTTTCAGGAAAAAAAAAAAAACCCACGTGATTCCATGTTTTTCAGGCGGGATCATCGTGACACGGCGAAATACTGTGATGATACGACTCTGGAAACGCTGACGGCAAGAAATGATGTTTAATGCATCGGCTGACGGATAAAATATGAAGATTTTTGAAGGTTAAATGGATGAAATTGCACGTACTGATTAAACTATGTATTAGAAAATGGCTCGAAAAACACTTACGCATTGTGTGTAATTAAAATCTGCCAGCGATAATGTGGAAGTCGGATTTCTGAGATTCTTTTGATAAAGCTTTTTTTTCGAAAAGTTGTCTTTTTGATGGAGTGTTTTTAAAAAGTAGCTTTTTGATGGGAGTGTTTTTAAAAAGTTGCTTTTTGATGGAGTGTTTTTAAAAAGTAGCTTTTTGATGGGAGTGTTTTTAAAAAGTTGCTTTTTGATGGGAGTGTTTTTAAAAAGTTGCTTTTCGATTGGAGTGTTTTTAAAAAGCTGCATTCTACCCATTTCCAGGGAGATGAAGCGTTTTCCAAAAATGACCACTTGATGGTGTGTTTTCGAAAAGTTGTTTTTTGATGGAGTGTTTTTAAAAAGTTGCTTTTTGTTTGAGTGTTTTTAAAAAGTTGCTTTTTGATGGGAGTGTTTTTAAAAAGCTGCATTCTACCCATTTCCAGGGAGATGAAGCGTTTTCCAAAAATGACCACTTGATGGTGTGTTTTTGAAATGTTGTTTATTGATGGAGTGTTTTTAAAAAGTTGCTTTTCGATTGGAGTGTTTTTAAAAAGCTGCATTCTACCCATTTCCAGGGAGATGAAGCGTTTTCCAAAGATGACCTCTTGATAATGTGTTTTCGAAAAGTTTGCATTTTCCCCCCAATTTCCACAAAGTTCCACGTCGGGAGCGATTGTCACTTCATACCGTCTGGTGTTTTTTTTTTTTCTTCCTTCAGACAAACCTGATTTTAATTAATTCCACCTGTTTTGAGTGCATAAACCATAATTACTGCAGCTCTACGCACTCCAGCATTTCGCGTAATTAAAAATATTCGTTAATATCTTCGCGACTGGACCGATGGGCGATTATAGAAAACCCGACAAAGTCTGAAAATTATATATTTTTTTTTTCTTCCCCAGAAGCCCGAGAGTGAGAGTTGTTTATCGCCTCAAATGCCACAACCGTAATATAGTTTTACTCCCCGCGTAATAATAAATATGTTTTGGGTAATATGAGGTGCAATTTAAAGGGCCGGCGTCGCCGAAGGGACCCCGGACGGCGTGAGACCCGAACCAGGCAGACTCCCATCTTGTAAAAGTCTCGTAACAAGACTTCATCAGGCGGCGGCGGCTTCACGAGCGTCTGGAGGCAGCCGCTTAAACGTCCCAGCGACTTTTAACGCCGCGACGGGGAGGGGGGGAGGGAGAAGAAGAGGAAAGTTATCCCTCATCCCGGCAAGAGAAATAAAACTGACACAGGTGTCAGCGTCACTCGTCTCCTTCAGAATTCGATTTTTTTTTACGCGGCCAATGGAATACCGCCGCTATCTAAAAATAGCGGCGGTAAACGTATTTACTCATTTCTTTATGCAAATCGGCCCATTAAAACAGTCGCGGGGGGAAAATCCATTACGCTGTCGTTACAATGGGAGGGATGCACGCCGTTGTTATTCGGGTCAAAGTTGTTTTTTTTTGGGGGGGGGGGCGTCCCATTACGTCTGGCGGAGCGGCGGCGAGCTAACGCCGCGGCGCTTTCATCACACACTCGTTTGCCCAACTTATAACATCCACCATCATGCTGTTTATTTCCATATAAATAAATTGGGGTGTGAATTTAATCTAGAGGCAGGTTTATCTACAACACCCCCCCCCCCGCCCCCCCCCCCCGCCCCCCCCCCCCCCCCCCCCCCCCCCCCGCCCCAACACATTATTTGTTGAAAATAAACAAATAAATAAATACAGCCGCCACGTCTGCAACCGGCTCGTTATTATTAATTCATGTCTGGAATATTTTAGCGGGTGGATGATGCAGGTAGACAAAAGCAACGGTGATCGCGGGGTGGGGGGGTGGGGTGGGGGGGGGCTAGGTATTCCGTCGCTTCGTCCCCAGGAGGACAGAGGCATGCTGGGACTCCGCCGCCAACTCGTCATCTCTCGGAAAAGGAAAGGTCAGCGCTGACCGAGCGATAGATGTGGCTTTTAATCTCAAGAGGATTATGCATCAAACTGCCGGTGGGAACTGAGTGGCACACGAAGCCCCCCCCCCCCCCCCCGTTTCCACGGCAACATTTTTGAAAACAATGTCAATTTCCACAGAAATGGCCTAAAACTATGGAGTAGCAAGTCCCAGGAGAATATGGCGTCGTGACACTCCAGAGGCCGCCATTGTTGTTGTTTTCCATCTACTGAGCATGTGCAGAACAACTAGTTACTATGGTCATGAAGCACTCTTTTTTTGGTATTTTCAAAAAGTTGCATTTTCAGTTTCCTGGACACGCAGTTGGAGCCTTTTCGAAAAGTTGCATTATCATCCAGTTTTCGAGAAGGCAGAGTCGGAGTGTTTTCAAAAAGTTGCGTTATCTCCTGGTTCCTGGGATGGATTCAGAGCATCTTTGAAAAGTTGTGCTATCCCCTGTTTTCGTGAAGGCAGTCATAGCAATTTCAAAAAGTTGCACTTTCCCCCAGTTTCCAGAAAGGCAGAGTTTTGGAAAAGTTGCCCCCCCCACCCCGTTTCCACGAACACGGAGTGTTTTCGAAAAGTTGCGTCATCCCTGGCTCCTTGGATGGACTCAGAGCCCTTTTGAAAAGTTGGATATTATCCCCCATTTCCATCGAGACACCGAGTCATCGAAATCTGAAAGAAGTTGCGTTTTCTGCCGACAACGAGTCGAGCGTTTTCGAAAAGTTGATTCCACACCCTGAACCGAATGAGGACGTAAGACCACGAGGACAACGGCGTCTCGCTGGGCGATGTTTTCTCCGCGCAGCCAATAAACGACTCATCTGAACAGAAGGTCAGGAATTAACCTTTCGCCGACGACGCTCCGCTCTCACGGCTCCTCATTTATTAAAGCGTCACGGAAACACGAGCCACCCGTCGAGACGGCTTATAAAACTTTACGACAACAAGGAATATTTCCCCCGCATTAATAACTTGCAGGTAAAATAAACGTCCGGAAGCTTTGGCTTTTAGTTTGTCATCACGGTTCTTCTTTATTCTATTTTTTTTTACTTTGAAAACTTGTTTTAACCTCAATATTTTACTTTTGTAAAAAAAAAAAAAGTAATAATAACAATGATAAAAGACAATGATACAATATGTTACTACTAATGATAATATGAGAATAGGAAATAAAAAGCATAAATAAATACAATAATAGTTTTAAAAATCGGCACAACATTAACAATATATATATATATATATATATATATATATATATATATATATATATATATATATATATATATATATATGTGTGTTTCTTCTTTTTTTTTGAGCCCGTGGGAGTTTTAAAGCCCCGTGTGAAGAAACGACACGCTCCACGGAACTGATGAGCTCAAACCAGGCGTTGGTCCTCGGTCGGAGGGACGATAAATAAATAAAAGACACGACACGACGGCGCCGAGATGAATAATTAACGTTGACAGACGTGCGGAGCGAGACCCCCCTCGCCGGGGGGCACCTGACAGAGAAGAGACGAAAAACGTCCCACCTCACCATTTCACCCCAACGAGCAACGCGACGGTGCAGTGAGCATGCCAGGCCACAAGTGGGCGCTGTGGTTGGTTGTTTTTGGACGGACAGAAGAACAATTTAGTGTGGTGAACATGCGCAGTGTCAGCACTTTAAAAAAGTTGACCCCCCCCCCCATTTCATTGAGTCGGATTGTTTTCAAAAAGTTGTGTTTTCCCCCCATTAACACAGAGGTGGAGCAGTTTGAAGAAGTTGTGGGTTTTTTTCGCCCCATTTCCACAGTGACGAAGTCCGAGCATTTTTGAAAAGTTCTGCTTGCCCCATTTGCATGGAGACGGAGTACAAATACATTTTCCGAAAATTTCACTGTACGAAATTTTCCATGGAAATATTGTGAGAGCATTTTTTCATAAAGATGCATTTCCTCATCACTTGCATGAAAGGGGGAGTATTTTCAAAAAGTTGCGTTCCCGCAGAGCGTTATTGAAAATTTTCCTTTTCTGCCATTTCCATGGGGAAGGAGTCAGAACGTTTTCATAAACTTGCGTCTCTGAGCGTCGTTGTGCAAACTGAAGTTTCCAGTTTCCAATTTTCACTTTCACGTTGTTGTTTACACGGTAACTCACCATTACTGAAGTACCGTTGTAATAAAGTACCGTCGAAACACCCGGAGATAAAAGGTCCAATTCTTCCGTCGCCTCGTCTCCGTAAAACTCTTTCGCAAACATGTCCCTTCTAAACCCAAACAGC
Source organism: Lipophrys pholis (assembly GCF_963383615.2). NCBI lineage: Eukaryota > Metazoa > Chordata > Actinopteri > Blenniiformes > Blenniidae > Lipophrys > Lipophrys pholis. Next base: position 7,262,879 of record NC_137645.1, on the reverse strand, counting down.
ATCTGCAAGAGAGTACTTGAATCTAATCTAATTACCGCACAGCCTTCACACCACGGCGGAGAATTATTCCGAAAGCCGCGGTTGAGAGAAAAACAAGCGAACCGCGGCGTTTCTACAACTGTCACTGTGGAATTGAGTAGTGGAGATATCCTGCTGCCCTTTGCCGCCGCGGCTCCAGCGGGGAAGAAGATTTCAATTTGTTGATTCTTGGCACGACGCGAGAGGCGGCCGGGCCGCTCCTCTTCTCGTGTGTTTGGGAGGAAAGCATCAAAAAGCGCCACTCTGGTCGAACGCCGGCGCGGATCAAAGGGAATTTGGGCGCCGAACACTGGACCTGCTGGCCCCGGTAGAAAGTCTCAGCCTGAGACTCTGAGGGATTTACAGATCCTGATCCAGGATTTAGGAAAACAAACGGCAGTAAACAATATGGCCGTCGTACTACAGACCACGTTTTTACCTTCTTGGTCTGAGCCACTTAAAGTCTTAGTCTTTTCTTGGTCTTTGGATACCCTGGTCTTGACTTAGTCCCTGCCCCTTAAAGTCTTGGTCTTTTCTTTGTCTTGGGACATTCTGGTTTTGGTCTTGACTCTGTCTCGGCCCCTTAATGTCTTGGTCTTATCTTGGTCTTTAGATACCCTGGTCTTGACTTAGTCCCTGCCCCTTAATGTCTTGGTCTTTTCTTGGTCTTTAGATACCCTGGTCTTGACTTAGTCCCTGCCCCTTGAAGTCTTGGTCTTTTCTTTGTCTTGGGACGTTTTGGTCCTGGTCCTGGTCTTGACTCGGTCTCTGCCCCTTCAAGTCTTGGTTCTAAAGTTACTCCACCAGAAAATGTATTTATTAAATTTTTTTTTTTAAAGTTGCGTGTTGAAGCACTGTCAAAAAGTTGAGTTTTCCCACATTTAGACGGAAGCTGAGTCAAAGTGTTTTTCAAAAAGTTGCGTTTTTGCCATTTTCACAGAGATGGAGTGTTTTCACAAACTTGTCCTTTCCCCCATTTCTACAAAGACTGCGTTGGGGGCTTTTTCAGTCAGCTTTCTACTATTTCCATGGAGCTGATGTTTTCAAAAAGTTGCGTACGTACGACGTATCTGATATTGGCACGCCAGGGAGGACGGTGTTCGGCTGCAGGGTCGGTGACGGAGGTCGGGACACTAAGTGACGCAGTCAATCCGTGATATTCTACAATTATTCCTCAACGCGCTCCGGACATCAAATGTCAATGTCGGTCTTTATTTCAGTTTTTAAAGCGCCTCGTGAGATAGCACTTTCCTAAACTGTATTTCATACCTTGACATTTCCCAGCCTTGGCCCCGGCACAAATTGTTAACTTTTAACGAGATTACCAAGCTACTTTTATCAACAGCGAAAAAAAAAAAAAAAAATAAATAAAGAGAATAACTCCCTGCAGAAGGAATAAATAAATGTGGAAATGCCAAGGGCAGAGTGCAGCAGATAAAAGTTGATTTCACATGCGAGGTTTCTCGGAGCGCTTCCAGCCTCGACTGAGTCGGCTTGTTCGCTGATTCTAAACTCGCCACTCTCCACTTTTTTCTTCGACCAAAACGACGTAAACGTTTACAAATGGGAGAACGCCGGGTTGGATTGTTCGGACAACGATAAAACTACGGAGGAAAGGTTGTGTTTTTGACCGTTTCGACCAAGCGTTTTTCAACAAGTTGCGTTTTCCCTCTGTTTCCAGGGAGACGGAGTTTGAGCGTTTTTAAAAAAAGTTGCATTTCCACGGAGATGGAGCATTTTCAAAAAGGTGTGTTTCAATGGAGACGGAGTCGGAGCATTTGCATGAAGTTGCGTTTTCACATTTCCACAGAGTCTGAGCATTTTAAAAAGCTGTGTTTCCAAGTAGACGGATTTGGACAATTTGCAAAAAGTTGCATTTCCCTTTCAACAGAGCAAGAGCATTTTGAGAAAGTTCCATTTTCCCCTGTTTCCATGGGGAAGGAGTTTGAGCTTTTTCAAAATGTTGCGTTTGCGTGGAGTCTGAGCATTTTCCAAAAGTTGCGTTTCCACAGAGTCAATGCATGTCAAAAACTTGCATTTCCCTGTTTGCATGGACCCTGAGTCGGAGCATCTTCAAAAAGTTGCATTTCCATATTTTTACAGAGACGGAGTCTGAGCATTTTCAAAAGGTTTTGTTTCCATGGAAGTCAGAGGGCTTTTCAAAAAGTTGCATTTCCCTCGTTTTCAAAAAGTTGAGTTTCCCCAATTTCCATATAGTCAGAGTGTTTTCAAATAGTTGCATTTCCACAGAGTTTGGGGCATTTTGTAAATGTTCCCTGTTTCTCGACAGACTGAGCATTTTCAAAAAGTTGCATTTCCCCTTTTTCTACAGCGACTTAGTCAAAATGTTGTCAAAAAGTTTGTTTTTGTCCACACAGAGTTGGAGCATTTTCCCCATTCATACGGAGTCGGAGCGTTTTCAAAAAGTTGCTTTTCCTCTGGGGTTTCTTGGCGCACCTTTAGCCTCCACTGAGTCGGTTTGCACGATGAATCTGAACTCGCCGCGTAACGGCGTTCCCCGTTAAGGTTCCGCTAAAAAAAAAAAAAAAAACACATAAACCCAGGATGCACTCGCCAAACCGCTGTCGGACGCATTACGGCCCTCTTGAGTGGCGATGACTCAAAAACACCCCGAAGTCCGGCGCGATCTCAAAGTCAATCGTTGGTTTAACACATTTTTTTTTGTTAATGCGTCGCGGCGGCGTGGAAGTGGGCCATTGGGAAGACTGATGCGTGGCGTTAAGTCAAACGGCCCATTATGGCGGCGCCGCGGATCATAAACAAATGACATAACGATCACGAGGCGGCGGTGGAAGACGGCCCCGCTATCCGCCTCCGCGGCGGTTGCGAGGATGATGACGCCGGCGCTCTAGTCCCGCTAAAAAAAAACGGCTGGAGCAGAACTGCTGAAGAACCGAAATGTAACACAAGTGGGTGAAACGAATGTAATTGGATGATTTGATGGCGCCACTTGTATCAATTACACCTTATTTGCTTTATCAGCCGCTAAGTGATTAACGCGGCCGCTCCTCCTCCAGATGTTAAATTACGGGGCGCCGGAGTGGAATTTTCTTCGGGTTCATTTGAACTTTCAACGCTTCTTCGCGCGGTGGACTGACGAGGGCGTCTTTCGTAATCTGCATTCCGCTCGGCGGCGCGTCAATCACGAGACACCACCCGGGAGGGAAACGGCGACTCCGTCGCAAAGCAAATTCAATCTCCGCCAATTAATCCTTCGTATAATCTAATTGTTGAAAGTACAACACGGAGCCTTCATTAAGGAGGAACTCGCCAACAGAGTCCCGAATGAGTGTGAGGCTTCGTTTCCGCATCGTTTTTTTTGTGTTGTTTCAGAAACGTTTCAGGTTAGCGCGGCAACTTTTTGAAAATGATGGCGGTTTCCACGGAAATGGCAGAAACGCTGAAAACTGTCTAGTTAGTGTGCCAGGCCACAAGCTGGCGCTGTTGTGTTCCCCCGTTTCCATGGAGATGGGTTCTGAGCATTTTCAAAAAGTTGTGATTTCCCCGTTTCCACAGGTAGGAATGTGGCGCATTTTCAAAAAGTTGCATTTTCCATGGAGATGGATTCTGAGCATTTTCAAAAAGTTGTGATTTCCCCGTTTCCACAGGTAGGAATGTGGCGCATTTTCAAAAAGTTGCCTTTTCCCCTTTTCCATGGAGATGGAATCTGAGCATTTTCAAAAAGTTGTGATTTCCCCCTTTTCACAGATAGGGATTTGGCGCGTTTTCAAAAAGGAGACGAGGTCAAAGCGTTTTCAAGTTAATGTTTTCCAAAAAAATTGCGCTTTCCCCTTTTGTCACGGGGACATAGTCGGAGTGCTTTCAAAAAGTTGCGTTTTACCCCGTTTCCACGGTGACACAATTTTCAAAAAGTTGCCTTTTCCCCTGTTTCCATGGAGATGGAGTCAGTGTTTTTAAAATATCACGTTTCCCCCTGCTTGCATGGAGATGGACTCGGAACATGTTCGAAAAGTTGTGCATTTGCCGGTTTCCATGGACACAGAGTTGTGGAGTTTTGAAAAAGTTGTGTTTTCCGCCCCTTTCCAATGGAAAACTGTGAGCGTTTTTGAAAAGTTCCACCTTGGGAGCCATTTTCAAAAAGTTGCTCATGTAAACAGACACCCAAAACGCAAGAAAAGCTTTCAGCTTTCACTTAAAAACGTTGCCTTTTGCCTATATTTAGTACCACAATGAACATTTTTCCGAACTTTCACCGTTTTCCCATCAAATTTCAACTTGGCCAGTGAACGGCGCCGAAACTATTCAGCAGAACCAATCTACTTTAACGTCGTTGGACAACTTGATCGCCGCGTACCGGAGAACATACGTGACGTTGCCAGCTTCCACACATTAAGGTGTATTCATACGCCCAAACGAGGGGCGAGCGAGGGGCTGCGTTTTCTTTTTCAAAAATGATGATTTTCAACGTTGGAACCGACCTGATCAACAGATTTAGGAAACCAATTGAGAGACACTCACATGTCTTGATCACATTCCCAAGATCTTGGTCTTGATTTTGTCCAGGCTCCTTAAAGTCTTGGCTTTAGCGTAGTCTCAACACCCTTAAAGTCTTGGTCTGTCTTGGTCTTGGGATGCACTGGTCTCGGTCTTGGTCTCGTCCCCTTTAAATCTAAGTCTTTATGGTCAAGTCAAGACCAGTGCTCTGGAATGCTCTAGTTCTGGTCTTGATGCAGTCTTGGCTCTTTAAAGTCTTGGTCTTTTCTTGGTATGCTCTGGTCTTGGTCTTGGCGCAGTCTCTGTCCCTTAAAGACTCTGGTCTTGTCTTGGTCCCCTAATGTCTATGTCTTTAAGGGGCCAAGAACAAGTCAAAGTCTTGGTTTTGTCTTGGTCTTGGTCTCCTATAGTCTTGGCCCCTTAAAGTCTTGGTTTTGTCTTGGTCTTGGTATGTTCTGGTCTTGGGTCTTGGCGCAGTCTTGGCCCCCTAAGGTCTCGGTCTTGGGATGCTCTTATCCCGATGGAGTCTGGATCCTGGGTCAAGTGGTCCTGAACACGACGCTATGTAAGATCTAGCTATAAGCTTTATTGTGCGGCTCCTCGTCCTCACTGAGGACACCAGATTAAAAAACAACAAAAAAAAAAAAAAAAAAACGCTATCTTGGGCGGTGGTCAATTTGCGAATTACGCACATGTGAAGCAAAGTGCAGCTGAAATTACCTTTAAACATCAGTTCCAATCCGGCCCGCCCTCCAACAAGAAAAAAAAATCCGCACAAATACTTTCAATGCGTTCTGACGGACAAATTGTCAGCGCGCCTCCGCCGCCGCGATTCCACCGAAATTGCCGTTGTGTCAGATTGCCAATTACAACAAGTGTGTGATTACACTGATCGTTTTCAAAATGAGCGTCCCTGAATGCGCCGTCACCGCCGCACATTTAATTAAACCAATCACGGGCCACTCACAAAACACACTGCCTCTTTTGTAAACATAAAGCTGGCAGGAGACGGACACTGGGACTTTTTCTTTTTTTTTTTTTTTTTGGCATTCCGATTGGGAAAACAGAGTGGGAGAACTAGTTTGGGGAGAACTTTTGTGAACTTGCTGGATTAAAAAAGTGCCTTTTCAAAACCTGCGCTCATGGAGGAAATGTGGCGTGAAGGAGGAAGAAAAGTTTCGGGTTAACGCGGCAACTTTTTGAAAATGATGGCGGTTTCCACGGAAATGGCAGAAACGCTGAAAACTGTCTAGTTAGCGCGCCAGGCCACAAGTTGGCGCTGTTGTGTTCCCCCGTTTCCATGGAGATGGATTTTGAGCTTTTTCAAAAAGTTGTGATTTCCCCGTTTCCAAAGGTAGGAATGTGGCGCATTTTCAAAAAGTTGCGTTTTCCCCTTTTCAATGGAGATGGATTCTGAGCATTTTCAAAAAGTTGTGATTTCCCCCTTTTCACAGATCGGGATTTGGCACGTTTTCAAAAAGGAGACGAGGTCAAAGCGTTTTCAAGTTAATGTTTTCAAAAAATTGCGCTTTCCCCTTTTGTCACGGGGACAGAGTCAGAGTGCTTTCAAAAAGTTGCATTTTACCTCGTTTCCATACCGACAGAGGCAGAGCATTTTCAAAAAGTTGCATTTTCCCCTGTTTCCATGGAGATTCGGAGTCGGTGTTTTCAAAATATCACGTTTCCCCCTGTTTGCGTTGAGATGGACTCGGAACATGTTCGAAAAGTTGCGCATTTGCCCGTTTCCATGGACACAGAGTTGTGGAGTTTTGAAAAAGTTGTGTTTTCCTCCCCTTTCCAATGGAAAACTGTGAGCATTTTTGAAAAGTTCCACCCTGGGAGCCATTTTCAAAAAGTTGCTCATGTAAACAGACGCCCAAAACGCAATAAAAGCTTTCAGCTTTCACTTAACAACGTTGCCTTTTGCCTATATTTAGTACCACAATGAACATTTTTCCGACTTTCACCGTTTTCCCATCAAATTTCAACTTGGCCAGAAAAAGAAAACTAATTAAATCACAATCACTTTGTGAACTTGCTGGATTAAAAAGTGCCTTTTCAAAACCTGCGCTCATGGAGGAAGTGTGGCGTGAAGGAGGAAATCCAGAGAGAACATGCAAACTCCCGGTCGCCGATTTCAGTATACGCCGACGACCCCTCGCTAAATTTGAGCCTTTGAAAAGGTGTTAAGAAGTATTTTTTGTTTACTTTAAGCCCCGATACTAAACATCCAAGTATCCCTCCTGATTAATACTCATACGCTTCACACCTGAAGAACGATTACTTCAGCTCTCTCTTGTAGTGGAAATATTCATTATTAATACCATGTTTTTATTGCAACTTCTATCAAGCAGACCTACTAAAATATGCATGGAAACTACAGCTTGGATCGCATTAAAACATTCAGCACATGTAGTGTAAATAAAAACTACCTTCTAGAGTATTTTACTGGGTTTATTTTTCATATTCCTCCAGGACGAATACTTGCATTGACGAGGGTTTGTTGTTCTCTTTTGTTTTTGTTTGCATTGGTGAGGTGAAGTGTGATTTTTATATCATACAAACACTTCATCAGTCGGTGGGTGAATGGGTTGGTCAGTTGGTTGGTTGGTTGGTTGGTTAGTTGTTTGGTGGTAAATGGATTTGTCATTTTGTTGGCTGGTTGGTTGGTTGGTTGGTAAGTCAGTTTGTTGTTTGGTTTGTTGGCTGGTTGGTGGGAAATGGATTTGTCATTTGGTCAGTCTGGTTGGTTAGTTACTTCTTTCATTGGTTGGTTAGTGAGTCAATTTGTTGCTTGGTTGCTTGGGTCGGTCGGTTGGTTGGCGGGTAAATAGGTTTGTCATTTGGTCGGTTTGGTTGGTTGGTTACTTCTTTCATTGGTTGGTTAGTCAATTTGTTGTTTGGTTGGTTGGTTGGTTTGTAAGTCAGTTTGTCTTTCGGTTGGTTAGTCGGTTGTAAATGGATTTGTCATTTGGTGGGTTGGGTGGTTACTCTTTCATTGGTTGGTTAGTTAGTCAATTTGTTGGTTGGTTGGTTGGGTCAGTTGGTTGGTTGGTGGGTAAATGGGTTTGTCATTTGGTCGGTTGGGTTGGTTGGTTACTTCTTTCATTGGTTGGTTAGTCATATTGTGGTTTGGTTGGTTTGTAAGTCAGTTTGTCATTCGGTTGGTTAGTTGGTTGTAAATGGATTTGTCATTTGGTGGGTTGGGTGGTTACTCTTTCATTGATTGGTTGGTTGGATAAGAGTTCAAATATAAAGTGTGTACTTATACTTGTCAAATATAGATATATATTAGTATTAGCTAATAACTAGAAAATAAACCAGGATTGGGAAGGAAATAAAGTGTTTTGATCATCATATGTAAAGAACAACAAAGCAATATTTGAACGTTTTATTTTATTTTTTTACTTTTACACCGTTCTTCCAGGGAGTTTTATATGCAACACAAATACACATAAGCACATAGGTTTTGTGTTTTTGTTTACTGCCATTGGAATTTCTGAGAATAAACCAGGATAGTGAATGCTTAACTGAATGCAACGTGAAGGCCCTCTTCTCATTTGGCTCCCAGTTACAGGTGTTGGATTGCCGTGAAGGCTGAAACAATGCAGCAACACATCCTATGATATGCATTATTTCACGCCCTCACACCCATTGAACAGGAACATGTGACGCGGGGGGGGGGGGGGGGGGGGGGCATGAGAGTGGAGGTGGAGAGGGACTGCTGCGCTTTTTTAATCAGCCAGCTGAACACGCCGTTCCTCCCTGGGAGGAATCGCACTCCATGAATCAGGAGAGGAAGAGTCCGCGGGTCACCCAACCAGGAAGCAGGAGGACATGAGGAGACGTTTGTCCCGAGTCAGTGTGGAGGACGAGGTGGACGAGGGTTTCTAAACCACAAAGTTCACGACTTACAGACGTTCAACACATTTTAAAATGTATTTTCTCAATTTGGAGCGATCAGCGCCAATAAACAACCTCATTGCTGTGGTTGCCTGGTTGGTTGCTGGGTTGGTTTCTTCCTTAGTTGGTGGGTGGGTGGGTTGGTGGATTGGTTGCTTAGTTGGTGGGTTGGTTGCTTAGTTGGTGGGTTGGTGGGTTGGTTGCTTAGTTAGTTGGTTGGTTGGTTGCTTAGTTGCTGGGTGGGTGGGTTAGTTGCTTGCTTGCTTAGTTGATTGGTTGCTTAGTTGGTGGATGGGTGGGTTAGTTGCTTGCTTAGTTGGTTGTTTGCTTAGTTAGTTGGTTGGTTGCTTAGTTGGTGGGTGGGTGGGTGGGGTTAGTTGCTTGCTTAGTTGGTTGGTTTCTTAGTTGGTGGGTTGCTTGCTTGCTTGCTTAGTTATTTGGTTGGTTGTTTGGTTGGTTGCTTAGTTGGTGGGTGGGTGGGTTAGTTGCTTGCTTGCTTAGTTGATTGGTTGCTTAGTTGGTGGGTTGGTTGTTTGTTTGATTGGTTGGATGGTTGCTTGGTTAGTTGGTGGTTGTCCTAGTCTAAGTCGTATTCTTTCATTGATTAGTTGGTTGTTTTGGTTGGTCGCTTAGTTGGTTTCTCTGGCTGCTTGCTGGTTTAACTGTTTAGTTGCTCATTTGATTGGTTTAGTTGATTAGTTGGTTTCTTGGTTGGGAGGAGGAGACAATTATTCCACATTTTGACTTCTTCTAAACTCTTCTGATTATTTGTTTTTGCTTCTAAATTAATGCAGGTCACTAACTCGAGTCCTCTCCACTCACCAGCATTTTTTCTATTTTCTCAAATTTCTTTCGAGTTTTTGAAAACGGACATTTCACATCAGCTACTATCTCCCAAACCTAAAAATAGAAGGAAAAAAAAAAAAAAAAAAAAACTAGAAGAGCTTCCTCGTTGTTTTCCAATGAATGTGATTTCCACACACTGAAGCAGCTGGCACACACAGAAAAAAGTCAATATGCTAATTAAAGAGATAAATCACAGGGGCAAACACACGCGTGCATTCATTATTTCACGCAAGGTTTTCTTTTCTTTTTTTGTTGTTGTTGTTGTTGTTGTTGTACGAAGCAGCCCGGCACTGCTGCACTGCACAGATCCAGTAGAAGAGAAGAGTCTTTTAATCTTCATGGCGTCTCCGCCAGACTTTTCACAAGATCCTCAAAGCAGGAAAACATTGTGATTTACAGCCCAAACTATCATTTGCACACAAAAAGCGGCTCGTGGTTTTTTGCGAACGCTACCGTCAGCTCTGGGAATTAGTTTAACCGGACACACGCGTATCACCGGATATCGTTAGAAGGTTTTTTTTTTTCATTTTTCTGGAGGGGTTGTTACAAACTGTTCAAGCGGCTCAGTAATCGGCAGCTCTCGCAAATGTTTTCGAAAATCGTAAAAACGTTCATTTAGAGAGGTTTACGCGGTAACGGCACCTCGGTGCCACTGAAAACGCAACTCTTTCAAAATGGCTACCCAAGGTGGAGCTTTTTGAACGTGCTCCGTCTCGTGTAAATGGGTTAGGGGAAATGCAACTTTTGAAAACAATAAATCTCGTAAATGAGGGAAGCACAACTTTTGGAAAACAATCTGTCGCCGTGGAAACAGGGGGGAAGCGAATTTGTTCAAAATAGCTCCCCGGGTGGAACTTTTTGAAAATGCTCCGACTCTTTTTCCATGGAAACATTGGCAACAAGTCCCCCGGCTAGCTCAGTTGGTAGAGCATGAGACTCACAATCTCAGGGTAGTGGGTTTGTGTCCCACGCCGGGCGCCACCTTCCCGTGGGCTCACCACCTGCAGGAAGGTTCTTAAATGGTGCAATGTGATCTGGGTGACGGTGCTCAGACTGTCACCCCCGCGACCCGGAAACGGATAAGCGGAAAAGAATGAATGAACATTGGAAACATAACTTTTTGAAAACACTCACCCCATCTCCGTGGAATCGGGAGAAAATGCAACTTTTCGGAAACCGCTGCCACCGGTCTTGCGCCCCATGGCCGATACCGATCATTCTTCTGCACATGCTCAGTAGGTGGACGATAACGACGCTTCCCGCCAGACCGTCTTCGTAATAACAACCAAACTTGGCCGTGTGACCATACGGTTGCTTGTGTTCCTCCTGTTAACGTTTATAGCGCGAGTGTGTTCTCACCACGAAAACAGCGCTAACTTGTGGCCTGGCATGCCAACGACATCGTTTCCAGCCTTGCCGCCGTTTCCATAGAAACGGACATCGCTATCACAAAACGTTACGGCACGGATTAAAGTAATGAAGTTCCATTAAACCACATTTTTACCCACCGCTTGGCAAAGTAATTGGAGGTTTATTCAGTCGCCACAGATTTGGCGCCGCGGCCATCCCTCGACTTAGAATTATTACTCCAAATGTGATCTGTGTGGTTTATTTGTTTGTTTTCGGTTTTTGGTGGGAATATTTGTTTTCCCTCACAGTGAGATGAGAAGCTTCGGCTTCGCTCTCATGTCGGTACAGCAAACGCACAGATGGGCGCCAGAAGCTTCGCCATTCTGATCGGGAACGCGGGGACACTTCGCCCGTCTCCGTCCAAAAATCTGGACTCCGCCAACACGCTAATTAACAAGTCATATGTCTTTAAATAGAGGAGGAGCAGGCAGGTCTTTGTCTCCTTTTCCAGCTGAGGGACACAAAGCACCAAAATGCTGCAGCTTCAAAGACTTTAATTTGAAATTTTGTGCCGATTTTCTCCCAAATTTGTACAAATTCCTTCCTCAAGAAGCCGAGTCCCTGTTCTGGATCTTCAGACTGTTGTCACAAAGATTGAGAAAATCTAACATTTTAACCCTGAAATCAGTATTAAAATACATGTAATCAAGGCAAACCTTTTAAAAACGGTCCAAAATCAAACACATTTCACCATTTCTAGTTTGAGAAAAAATTGCCCGCTTAATGATTGCCTCTACATTATTGAGAAATAATGTCCTACAATACAATGTGTTGCTAGAGCGACAGTTTTTCACTGGTTGGTTGGTTTATATTACAGATTCCAATTTAAAATGTGGACTAATTTCTTTATTCAGGTTTTATCAACAAAGTGCCGTAAAACATAAAGGTACATTAAATAGTACAAGTTTTTCTTATTTGTTATGGCCAGCTTAAATTTTGGTTTGGTCAGGGAGAGGGTGGGTTAGGTATGGCATGGCATGGTATGGTAATGTATGGCATGGTATGGTAATGTATGGTATGGTATGGTATGGTATGGTATGGCATGGCATGGCATGGCATGGCATGGCATGGCATGGCATGGCATGGCATGGCATGGCATGGCATGGCAAGGCAATTACATGGTATGGTAAGGTATGGTGTGGCAAGGTATGGTGTGGCAAGGTATGGTATGGCAAGGTATGGTATGGTATGGCAAAGTAAAGTAAGGTATGGCATGGCAAGGCAAGGTATGGTATGGTATGGTATGGTATGGTAAGGCAAGGTAAGTCATTCAACCAGTCGTTCATTTGGTTGGTCAGTTGATAAAAACTCACAAATGGAGTTGTAAAATATTTATTAGGGAGAGGTAAAAAAAAACAACAAATAAGTAAAATAAAAGAAATGATATATTTTGACGTCATCCAATCTGTTAGGAACATTTCTTCTCCCGTTTAATTTGATTGCGGTTACCGCGTGAACTCGTCTACCATCTAAGTGTTCTTTGAAGATTGGTTGTCATATTTTATACCAACAGATGTGTACTTTTCAATATTTAACAGTGATTTGAATAGAAAAAGCTTTCTTTACTGAAGATGAATCAAAAGGAGTGGCTTTGAAATCCCTCAGAAGATTAGATCTTGTTTTGCTCAAATTAAAGGGAGTTTGAATTCTTTTTCAATCCGGTTTGTTGCCGACTTAAAACATCATCTTGTTTCGTTGTAATTATCTGCTCCAGAATCATTCGTTTTGATTCCCGTCTCGCTCGGCTGACTGACACCGGCTCGGCTGTCAGATATCTGCGCCTCATTTCTAATCAGTCAAAACAGTAGTTTAATTCCCTAACGGGGCTCGTATCAGACGTTAATGCAAGGAAACTGTCTGTAGGGGATGCAAGGAGAGGAGGAGGGTGAATGCTCATGTTCAGGTGATGATTAAACCAAAGTACTAACGGGAGGTGCAGCTGTTTAAGGGTTTCTGCAGGATCAGGCAATCAGACTTGGCTCCACACATGTGGCAGTAGAATTCAAGGTTCAGCTCCCCGTTGGGTGTCTCGGTACACATCGTACAAGACCATGTTGTCAACAGCTCGGTCTGGACTCATTCTCGGGCCGAGACAAGACTGAGGCTTTAAGGTACCAAGACCAAGACCAGTGCAATCCAAGACCAAGAAAAGACCAAGAATTTAAGGTGCCGAGACCAAGACCAGAGTGTCCCAAGACCAAGACCAGAGCGTCCCAAGACCAAGACTTTAAGGTGCCAAGACCAAGATAAGACCAAGATTTTAAGGTGTCAAGACCAGAGTGTCCCAAGACCAAGACTTTAAAGTGCCAAGACTGACTCAAGATCAAGACCAGTGCATCCCAAGACAAAGACTTTAAGGTGCCAAGGCCAAGACTTTAAGGTACTAAGATATGACCAAGACTTTAAGGGGCCAAGACTGAGTCAAAAACAAGATCTTGAAAATTGTCTCAAGACTAAAATCACTATCAAGTATTACAACACGAGAGAACGTCTCAGTAATCCTTCTGATTCCAGTATATTTACAGGTCACTGTCGTCGCGTGCCTCTTTAATACTTCCCTCCAACAAAAGACGACTACAGAAGGTACGTACAGTATCCTCCGCTGCGTTTGGATGGGTTAAGCGTTTTATTTGAACTCGCGAGCTCGAGTGAGACGACAACTTTTTTGAAGGCCACACAGTACAGTATATACATAAGACAGACTGGTACTACAAAGACGTCAGACATCCAGCGGGAGAGTAAAACCACATTCCACACATGAAAGCGGTAATGGATGCCTCCGATATCAGACATTATTATTTCTGACACGTTTGCCTGATTTCAGCCTTGTTGAAAACGCAGCCGCTTTAAAGCGAGGCGTCTCCGAGGGGCACGTTCTCTTCCTCGCGGTGTTATTTTTAAAACGCCCAGGTGCGCAGAAATTGCGGGAGAGATTGTCGCCCCTTCATTCCACATAAAAGGCCGGAGGGGAAAATAAAGCGGCACAAAAGGGAAAGAGAATGGTCGCAGACGCGCGCCGGGAACGCGTGGAAAATCGACAATGGCGTGTTTAACGTGTTTGTGAAAAACAGCCTAAAGTAAACAGTTGCGTGCGTCATTACTGTCATCCCGTTGAAAAAAAAACCTCCGCCGCCGATTCACCACGAGCCCATCTGATAAATAGGATGGATCCACGTTTCTTTTGTACAGTGGGAGCGGCTTTTCGAAAGACGTAGTTGGTAACCCCTGTGCCGAGTCCCTCCGTTTGTCCCGCGGTCTCTCGTCACCAAGGCCTGTCCAACGCTCCTTCATTTTTAATGGGACTTGTGAGTGATGACATTTCGTCTTGTCTTGGGACGCTCTGGTCTTGACTCGGTCTCTTTCTCCTTGGGATTTGGGATAAGTGGGGCCTATTAAGTATAATAACTAAACTTTATGTTTGTACAGGAAGTAGTTTTTGCAAAAAAAAAAGGAAATAAATGATGTCCTCATATGTGGACAATGGGTTTTTATTAAGAATAAATGACAAAAATAAAAATACGAAGTAAACCACTCTCCTCACGTGCGATTGGATACCGTCCGGCGACCGTTTAACATTCCGCCCAGAGTTCCGCGAAACAACGGTGGGACGTTTTGGTGAATGCAAATTCACGCCGCCGCCGCCGTTTGTCAACAACGAGTCCTCCGGGAACAGGGCGAGTCTATCTGGTAACCCCGCTGCCAATTTCCTCCATTCCTCCCACCGCCTCTCTCCCCACGGCCTGTCAAACGCTCTTTCATTTTTAATGGGACTTGTGAGTTATGACCGGTCTCATTTGGCTATCGCTGCACACACACACGCACACACACACACACACACACACACACACACACACACACACACACACACACACACACACACACACACACACATACACTTAAAAATATGATGAAAAATTAAAATGAAACGGTCTCGGAAACACTCATTCAAAGTTTGGATTCCAGGAGAAAACAGAAGAGCAAACTTTCTGCTCATATTGAAGAAACATAGTCAATAAAAATTGTTCCAATAAAGGTTGAACGTGAATTTTTAATGGATTCCTCAGTTTTTTTTATTTAAAAAAAAAAAAAAGAAAAAAAAAAAACAACTTATTTTTTCCCTCCAAGAAGTACACAAACAAGCATTTTAGGACTCGCAATCAAAAACTGAATATCTGTAATATTGTGGGATTATTTGACATGAAAATGTTTCCCTTAAAAATAATCAAGGTTCTATTGTTCCTAGCTCTATATAGAACGTCCGTTCAGTCTGTGGCTGCGGCGACATTGACCAATCAAATTAATCCGACAAGGTACAAATAACATGTTAGTGAGAATCATTCATCCGCTCAAGCAGCTGATGTGTGAGGTCAAAGGTCGCGGTCGCTCCCGCGGGAGCGTGAAGTTGTGGTTAAAGGTCGGCGGCTTGATCTGCGTCCCCGTGTCAGGACTGTTTTTTTTTTTTATAATTGATCACCATGTAGAGCCGCAACGTACAAAACCTGCACCACCCAGGATTGTGATTCTAGCGGGAACAGTGATGTCGACCTCCAACCGTTTCGAGAAAAAATTCATTGTTTGTTTTTTTTTTTTTTATCAAAAATGTTTCGCAGTAACACAGCAACATTTTGAAAAAAATGGCCGTTTCCATGTAAATGATAAAAATTAAAAACATCTGCAGAGAAACTATTTATTATAACCGTCGTGTGCATATGCGAGTGTTTTTGAAAAGTTGCTCTCTTACCATTGCCAGGGAGATGAAACCGACTTGGAGCAAGATTTCTGAGTTGCGTTTTCTCCCTGTTTAAAAAAAAAAAATACAAAGCATTTTCAAAAAGTTGCACTTTCCCCCCATTTCCATGGATACGGAGCATTTTTAAAAAGTTGTGCTTCCCCCGTTTTCATGAAGACAGAGTCGGAGCCTCATATGTGTTGCGTTTTCCCCCCATTTACACAGAAACTGAGTCGGATTGTTTTCAAAAAGTCGCATTTTACCCCATTCCCATGGAGGTGGATCATTTTCAAAAAATTGCACTTTCCTCCGTTTCAATGGAAATCAAGCATTTCCAAAAAGTTTTCGTTTTTTCCCCCCATTTCAATGGCGTCGGAGCGTTTTCAAAAAGTTCCACCTTGAGAGCCCTTTTCAAAAAGTTGCATTTTTAGCCATTGTGTGAACAAATCCCTCCAAACCCGATGAAACTTTTCCAATTTATCTCCTTCCTAGCAGAGGAAAATTTCTCCATCAAGCTTCATCGGTTGCGTGAATAAAACTTTCAGGAGACCAAAGTGATATTTCGATACTCCGCTAAGGCACCTCGCCAAAATAAGAGCTTTAATATTCATCATAAAGTTAATTTCTGGATCCCTTGTATCGCTCATCCTCTCGCGCCTTGAGAAGAACGAGACACGAGCCGCGGCCGGACTCGCCGTATCGCGGGAAGATCAATGAGAAACACTTGCTTTTCATGTAATTATATGCGGGAGTTAATCTCGCGTCGGTGCATTTTTTAGCAAAAGTAACTGTACTAATCTAAATCGAATCTGGCAGCTCTCCCCCTTTAAACGTTTCCCCCGCAGGCTCCACTGAGCGCCCGATAGCGATCAAGTTCAAGCGACGGGGGAGTTTTTGGGGGCTGGAAGCGAACGGGAGATCCTCCATAGGACGTTTTATCCTCAATGTGTAACGTGAGCCGGGCGGCGGAACCGCGCCGAGGCCAGTTCCTTCCCGCCATTGTCCCCCGTCGCCCAGCGTGCCGTCGCCGACGATCAAACGTAGCCGGGGCTTTAGACGTCAAAGAGACGGACGCAGATGTAGGAAAACGTTGAGGGAGATTGTCTTTTAACGGCGTGAGACGATTGATTATGGATGAACGACCTGGAACCTGGAAGACGCAGCAAATCGTCAGGTACGGTCTTGGTCATGTAGACCGGGACAAAGGACGACTAAAAAGGTCTGGAGCTTCTTACATCCACGACCACAGAGGCACGGATCTCAAGACCACATTTTCAAGATCCTGGTCTGGACTCAGTTTTGGCCCCATAAAGTCTTGGTCTTGTATCGAACCCCTTGGTCGCGGGATGCTCTGGTCTTAGTCTTGACTTGGTCTTGGCCCCTTTAAGTCTTGGTCTTGTTTCACTCTTGGGATGCTCTGGGAGTCTCAGTCCTTTTAAATCTTGGTCTCAGTCTCGGGCTCTAAAAATCTTAACCTTTGGATACTCTGGTCTTAGTCTTTACTCTTAGAGCCTTAAAGCCTTGGTCTTATCTTAGTCTTGAGTCAATCTCGGCCCAGAACAGACTTGGTCTTGACCCGGTCTTTCCCTCTTTAAGTCTTGGTCTTGTTTTACTCTTGGGACGCTCTGGTCTTGGTGTCGACTTTGTCTCAGTCCCATAATGTCTTGGTCTCGTCTTGGTCTTGACTCGTCTTGGCACTTTAACATCTTGGTTTTAGAATCCTAGTCGTGGTCTGGACTATAACACGGCCACGGAGTACCACCGTCGGACCACCAAACAGGAAGTGGGCGGTCCTTAACCCTTTCATGGCGGAGTGAGTGGACCATACCAAGTGTGACGGAGATTAGGGGAAGCATCCATTGTTTTAATCCTTCTAAACTCTTTGATTTCCGTGGATTTATTTCATTTTAGGACTTTGGTTGAATTGATAAAAAAGTGACGAGACGACGTTGTGGGTGAATTTCCGTCGGTTTGGATCTCATGGGAGCGACTGACAGTTTTGAGTTTTGTCCAGGAGCCTTGGACTTGTCCTGAGTGACTGGCTGGTATGGACCAAGCGGCTGCTCGGATCTTAAAAGTCTTTAAACTTGTTTATTTGGCACGCCGAGTAAACAATGCGACCATCAATACCGCACAGCTTAGGAATTAAACGCCGTCTTAATGCGATTCATTACACGCCGCCGTTCCGTCTATTCCCTGAACTTTGACCCCCCCCCCACTTTTTAATTCCACGACCTCGCGTCACCTTTTTTGAAAACTGCCAAATCGATCAGAGGAGTTTATACCGTTTCGCGTCTCCCTCAGATGACAAAACGTCCGATCCCAATCATTAATTGGGAATTCTGCGAGACGTATTGTCCGTTTTATCTGCGTCCCCCGGCCGGCGCCGGCGAGCCGCTTCTTATTAACGCTCCGGAGCGATGATCCATGGCGCAAATGATTCATGAGAGCGCGACATGTAATGTTTTATATTGCTGCAATGAAACTTTTATAAATGTCACCCAAAAAAAAAGGGGGACAGCGGCGCAGCGCGGCGCTATTCATAGATCCAGTCAATTATTAATGACCGATATAATCCATCGGGGGGCGCTATGTGAAGGAGTCGGATTCTCTTCCTTTAAAAGGCAACATGCGCTTTTCAAATTAGACTCAAAATCCATTTTATTAGAAAGATTAGCACATTTTTGCAGTTTTTTAAAAAAAAAAAAAGTATACTCATTTACTTGCAACCGTTTTTGAAACCGCTCCGTCTGTGTGGAAGCGGGGTAAAACAACTTTTAAAAGTGTTCCGACTCCATGTAAAAGAGGGGGGGAAAGCAACTTTATGAAAAGTGAAAGGGGGAAAACAGTTTTTTGAAAAAATTCCGACTCCATGTAAATGGGGGGGATGTAATTTTTCGAAAATGCTCTGTCTCCGTGGAAACGGGGGGGAAAACGCAATTTCTTGGAAAAATGCTCCGGCTCCGTTTCCACGGAAACAAGAGAACGCGCAGTTTTCTGCGATTTCCGTGGAAGAGGACATTACTTTAAAAAAGTTGCTTTCATTCCAGCTGTTACGACAACTTAGTACAACCGTCACTCACTACTGCCGCCTAATGGGCAATGCTGGTATCTCCTAAAAGGTTCCGTGACCAAGTTTAGTTTTCTCACCTTTAAACTTACGTCTAACGATTCTATGAGTATCTAATATTGAAAGATAATACTTTAACGTCACCGTGACGACCGAGCAAATTCACCCACTTGAGAAAGAAAACCCGGATTAAATTGAACTCGACACGCAGGAACTTGAAAGGCCCGTTGGATTTGCAAGGTCGTAAACGACTGTCGGGAGTCGTTTTTTTCAAGTTAATCCAATTACTTTTAATTGGCTTTTCTTTTTTTTTTTTCCAAGTGGCAACACAACTCACAGTCCCAAACATTTACCTTTCGAACCAAGCAGATATTTAACTGTCCTCAGAAGAGAAATATATATATATATATATATATGACTAATTCAATTTTGAAGTTTAGTAAACAAGATTAATCGTTACCGCCATCGATGCGTCTTATAACTTCCAAATAAACAGTGGCTTTTTCCGTATTTGACCTCCTCCATATAAATGAGCTTCCTCTAATTACACTCATTTTTTATTTTTTATTTTTTTTAAGGAACCCAGAAAAACTGCGCTCCATATTCCTGCTCAACCGTCCTCGGGGCGAATTCCGCATGCACCTAGTTTGTTCTGTGTTTCTCTGACAGAACAGCAGCTCCACTTTTTCTTGGCGTCTTGTTTGCAAATCTGGGCCGACATTGCAAAAGAAGTAAAAAATAAATAAATAACAACATTATGCTGCAATCTTTAACTTCCACAAGTTGCGAGATGTTGCCCGACACTCGTAATTATTCCTTCAATTAGAGCAGAATTTGCATGAAACATAAAGCCTCTTTAATGAGAAACGGAGCAAATCGGGATAAAACAAAAAATTTGCAAACGGGGGTAAATATTATTCTTTAATGCGTTAAGCTCATTATGTGAGGTTAAATGTTAAATCTGATGGGAATATTCAGAGATTAATTTCCGTATATTCAAGCGACGCAAAACCACATTTGAGTGGAAGTATTAAAATACCTAGTTTAGCTTCTTTACTTGAGTAAAACACATCCATCGCTTCCAATTTTCAAAATAAATCTGATTAACTTCCTCTGAATGACACTAAAAGTCCGGATTTAAAAGGGTGAATGTGAAGGATTCTAACTAAACTCAGGCCCCATTTTTCGAAAAGTTTCACGTTTTACACGGGGAAATTTTCACACCGATGTCCGTTTACGCGAAAACGCCGGAAACGCTCAACGTGACGTTTTCAAAAAGTTGTGTCGCCAGGGAGAGGAAGCCAAAGCATTTGAAAAGTTGTGTTGCATTTTGCGGTTTTCGCAAAGTTGCCTTTTCCCCATTTCCACTGAGACGGAGTCAGAACGTGTTCGCAAAGTAAAATTTTGGAGATTTCCAAAAAGTTGCGCTTTCAGTAGTTCCGAGCAACGTTGTGTAAACCGACCCCCGAAACGCTATGAAAATTTTGCATTTTAGCTTGAAAACGTCGCGTAAACGCGATTTATTCAACATTTAACTCGTGAAAATCCCGTGGCGATGTTTCCAGTTTGATCAAAAACTTTCACTGTGATGAAGAACAACATGTAAGATTCAAATCGTCCGCTTTTTGAAGTTCAACTTAAAAATTAAACGACACAACATGTTCCTCTAATACCCCCTGAGGGGGCTTTTTTTCCCCCCGCTACCTGCCCCCGCTCATCCCGCGATCGTCGGCTCTCATATTGTTCCAGTAAACAGCACGCAATTTTTTATTCTTTTACTTTTTTTTCCGCGGCAATTCAATCTGTGTAGCTCCAATTATTTATAATTAGCGTGTCATTTGTGCCCCGGGTCACGGTGACGGCGGTAATTAGAAACCTGGTTTTACAAGATGCGTCGCCCGAGCGTCTGAAGGTTTCTGGAGGAGGGAAACGGAATTATTCCTTCTTTTATTTCTTCAGTTATCATGTGAAGATAAGAAAGATGAAGGGCGCGTTCACATCGGTGTAGGAAAACACAAAATGTAGTAACGGGTCAATAACGTAACGAGGCGCTGAGCTTATTAGTGTTGCAGTATGAGGCTGTCCAAATATTTAAACGTGTAATAATGTTATTACTCTGAAATTCAATTTGAATAACACTGAAAGTATGACTTCTAAAAGTTTAAACTATTTGTTTACACTTATTGTTTATACGTATATCATTTGTTTATACTTATATAGTTTATACATATATCTATATCGTATATCATTTGTTTGTACGTTTTTTGTTATTGTTTATGCGTATATTGTATAGACATA
Organism: Lipophrys pholis; assembly: GCF_963383615.2. NCBI lineage: Eukaryota > Metazoa > Chordata > Actinopteri > Blenniiformes > Blenniidae > Lipophrys > Lipophrys pholis. The sequence continues at coordinate 7,242,129 of NC_137645.1, read as the reverse complement.
TACCATATAGATATATCAGTTTATGTGTATAATATCGTTCATACGTGTATCGTTTATACGTGTATATCGTATATCATTTGTTTATACGTATATTGTCTATACATATATCTATATTGTATATCATTTGTTTGTACGTACTTTGTTATTGTTTATGCGTATATTGTATATACATATATCTATATGTATGTTATCGTTTATACGAATATTGTTTATACGTGTATATCGTCTATCATTTGTTTATACATATTTTGTTATTGTTTATGCGTATATTGTATATACATATATTTATATGTATATTTTCGCTTATTTGAATATTGTTTATACTTGTATATCGTATATCATTTGTTTACACGTATATTGTTTATACTCGCCGGCGAAAGGGGCGGGACTTCTACTTTTGGTCCGTATAAATCAACGAGCCCGATTTCTACTCCGTCGTACTCTTCTTCCTCTCTGGTCAGTGTGCGTTTTGGCTGATAGCGCCCCCAAATGGTTTATTCACGTCCAAACAACATTGTGGCTTTTGCTTGTGAGAAGGGAATCAAACTCGCTGGGGGGGGGGGGGGGGGGGTAAAAACACAGACGACGCGTTTGCCGCTCGGGCGTCGCCGCATGATGTCACACTCGTGGAATACGACCCGCCTCTAATCCACAGCTCTGGAAGCGGCGTGGTCTCGTGCGCACCGACGAACAGCGTTTCAATAATTCAGCGGCGCGGGGCAACTGGAAGTCTGCTGAAATATTGATGAAACAACACAAGTTTCCAGATTCCAGCGATTAGCTGGAGTCTGTCCGGCTCTCGGGAGACGGGGGGGGGGGGGGGGGGGCGTAGGGGGGCGGGTACTCGGCTGCAATGTTTACGTTTGCCAAGAGTTTTTTTCTTGTAGCTCCGACACGGCGCCTTCTGGAGCACGCAGAGGATCAGCCTCCCCTCAGGGAGTAAAATACAAAACAAACCAAACAAAACCTCTCCGCACATCCTAATGAAGCAGCAAAGTACATCCAACATGACCGTCCCATACAGTAAAAACTTTTATCTGCAGTTTCCCTCAAAACGGCTTGAAATCACAGATTGTAACAGGTTGGAGCATTAAAATCAGATTTTACCAGATTTTCTGGAGGTAAATAAACATGTTGATTATTTATTTATATTATAGTATATTTATTAAACTAAGATCACACAGCAAAGTTGTTGGTCCATTCGTGTCGGAGAAGTTTTCAAATGAAACAAAGGGAAAAGTTGTTTTTGCAGGTCCGTCGCCACTGAGATAGCAACTTTTTGAAAATGGCTCCCTAGGTGGAACTTTTTGAAAACGCTCAGTCTCTCCGTGGGAACTGAGGAAAATGCGATTTTTCAAAAATGCTCCATCTCCATGTAAAAATGCAACTTTTTGAAAGTGCAAATACTTCACCTCTGTGTAAACAGGGACAAACGCAACTTTTAGAAAATGTTCCATCTTCATAGAAACGGGTGAAAAAAATCGAATTTTTGGGAAATCCCAATAATCCATCGCCACGGAAATGGGGAAAATGCAACTTTTCAGAAACACTTCCACTGGTAATGCACACCACAGTTGTAGAAAACGGTGCTCGGAGCTGGCAAAAATGCAATTTTTTGAAAACGGCTCCCAAAGTGGAACTTTTTTGAAAAAAAGGGGAAATGTGGAAAATGACAAGAGGTGAAAATTTACAAAAACGCTCCAACTCCATCTCCATTGAAATGGGAGAAACAATGGATAATGCAACTTTTTGAAGATGCTCTGTCTTCGTGTAAATGGAAGGAAATGCATCTTTTTGAAAATGACTCAAGGCAAAACTTTTCAAAAACCTTCCAACTCCATCTCCATGAAAACGGAGCAAAGCAACTTTTTGAAAACACTCCATCACCAAAGAAAACAACTCTCAAGGTGGAAAGTTTTTGAAAAGGCTCAATTGCAGTGAAAATGGAAGAAAACGCATCTTTTTGAAAACGCTCCAACTCTGTCTCCGTGGAAACGGACAAAAATGCAACATTTTGAAAATACTTAAACTCTATATAAGGAATGAACACAACTTTTTGAAAGCGCTGCTACTGGTCATTCAGCCGTAGTAAGTAGTTCTTCTGCACATGCTCAGTAGACGGACAATGTCATGTGCTCCTGGCACGCATTTCGTAAACAGATTTTGAAATGTTGCTTTTTATGGAATTGTCACATTTGGAGACGGTCGGCCGCGATGTGGGAAAACGGTCAAATATGGGCTCTGAAGCGTCCCGGGAGACATTAGTCTCCGTGGCGTCCAGCTCAAAGGAGCGCCCGCTCCTCTTCGTTTATTAAATCAGCTGTTGAGATCGCGGCAGTTCTGCTTTCAACTGTTAACTCATCACCCCCTGCGGTGTTATTGCCCAGAGCCGGGCCCCCCCCCGCTGAGCAGCACAGAGCAAAACCTGCTCGCTCCGGGAGACCAGCAGCCTCTTTTCGATAAAAAAAAAAAAAAAAATCTTTTAAAGATCCTTTAGAAACATCAAGAGCTTGTCAAACGTCTCTTGTGTTGTGCGCGTCGGTGGAACACGTGCCTGGGCTACATCCTGGTAATTAGACGCTTCCGCCAATCGCTCGGCCGCCGTCCGGAGAACCTCTTTGATCTTTTCGGATTTCCAGTTTGAGACGCAAGGAAGTCTGAAACGGGTGCGAAGTGTGTGGGGGGGGGCTGGATTAGAACTAGTTTCGTCGGCTCGGCTCCTCCACCCTCTGCGCGGCCGCTGCCTGCAGAATTCCCAGCCCTCTGGAGGACGGAGCCTCGCCGTCGGATCGCCCTCCAAGGCCAATTTGGCACCGCTTTCACCCGAAGGCTCCACTTTCTTTTTTGCGTCTTCAATCCAGCCATGCCTCTGTTCATGGATGATCCGTTTGCTGCCGCGGCCAAAAAGGCGGCGCGGGTTTTCAGCCAGGATGATTTCTGACTGGCAGGTGGAACAAAATGATGAGCCGAGAGCTCGGGGGAAAAACAGGGGCTCCGTGGCGGGAGCGTTTTCCTGAGGAGACTGCGGGTTCTTTCGGAGAGTGTTTAGAGGGGAAGGGGTGGGGTGGGGGGGGTGGGGGGGGGGTGTAGTTATCTCGCCGCGAGGGCCTTCGTAAGCATTTCGTTTTCGACACAAGTCAGAAAGAGGTCACCTTTGGACTGATCCCTCAACACGCCTGTGGACTCCCCGCCGGGCGCAACGGCCTCGAATTCTCCTTAAATGTCAACTTGTGGAGGAGAAAACACGGATTTTGTTCCTCCTCGTGATTAAAAGTTAGAGAATCCAGAAATCCAACGCGCCATATTGGTAATGATTAAATCCTTTGAACACAAGGTTCTTTTTTTGGGGGGGGGGTTGAGCTTCCTTTTGCCAAGTCCTGGAAATCCTTGCTTGAGGCTCTGCCAGTCATTTGGACAACTGCTGATCCTCACGCTGCTCTTAAGCCGATTCGGGGGAGGGGAGGGGGTGTTTTTGACATTTTGCCAGCATCGGTCAGTGATAAGGCTGACCGGGTCATCTCGCAGCAGGCCTCGACACCGAACAAGACAGCACAGACTGTCCTTGGCAGTGAAGTCCCTTCCCTCCCTGCTTTGAGTGGTGGGAATGGTGTGGACCAGCTGGAACCAGCAGATGGCGATAGTGCAACCTCACAGATGGCAACTGCCATCGAACCCAAGTGAAGAAGAAGGGAAACAGTCATCAGGGACGACAAGAGTGGCGGGAAACAATGTAGATAGATAGAACCAGCAGATGGCGGTAGTGCAACTTTATGGATGCAAACTGCCGTTAAACCCAAAAGAAGAAGTAGAAGTAGTAGTAGTAGTAGTGGTAGTAGTAGTAGTAGTAGTAGTAGTAGTGGTAGTGGCTTTCCATCATGTTACTTTTAACACGACTGAGTCCAAAGAAATTACTTTCAAGTGGACATGGAAAAAAACTTTGTCGCATTTCTGGCGGTCCGTTTCCATGGCAACGATACTCGGTGCCATTGAAATTGCAATTTTTTTGAGGAAAACTGCTCCCAAAGTTAAAATTTTTTGAAAATGTACCGTCCCCTGTGGAAATTGTGGGGGGCGGAATGCAACTATTTGAAAACAACTCTGAAGATGGGACTTTTAAAAAGAGCTGCGCCAACCGGTGGTCCAAGATGCCAACTAAGACCGGCTTCAGTATCCCTGCCGTTTCCATGGAAACGGACATCGTGTTTTCTGAACGTATGCGCCCTCGCCTGAGCCGTCGTGTTCATGTCATTTCTGTCGCATGTCGTTCGCCAGTTTTTCCGTTGAGCCTTCGAACGAAGCTGACGAAGCTCAAATCAAGTTTTTCCTGGAAACACGACTTTCCAACCCACTGACCTGTAAATTTGCGGTTTACAAAGTTATTTGTTATTCGGGATTACAACGCCGTGTGGACTGCATGCAAAAGAGATTTTTTTCTTGAGATTTTGTTTAATTCAAAAGCAAACCGAGAAAACAGCCTCTCAATGCCCGGCGCTGCGTTCTGGAGGAAAGTGACACTAATAATGGCCTTGTGTTCAGACGTCTGTCAACTCGGTATTCTCCGCAATGAAATAAACTCCCAACAAAGGAACATGTCTGCTGCTTTTTTTCTTTTTCCTTTTTTTTTTTTTTTTTTTCCTTTTAAACGCAAGCCAGCACCATCTAATTTGTTCAATTTTCCCCGCTGAAAGGGTGGCAATTTGTCGAGCCGGGAGAGGAATTTTCAATTTAGCGGAAGTCGCGCGACGAGCCGGCCCCCCCAGGCGATGTCGGACCGCCGCGGCGGCCGCGGTGCAGAAATCAATGCGGCGGACGGAGGACGCGTCGGTTTGTTCCATCGCGGCAAAGTGACGATACGTCAAAGATGAACTCAAGGTTCTTATCAAAAGACTTTCCACATTCATGCAGCTGAGCCTGGATTTTCTTTATTGTTTCCAACTGTGGAGGCGCCTAATGCATCTTGTTACATTCCTATCTGCTGTGTTTCCTGTAAAAAAGGGGATAAACGGAATGGGGAGCTGTGCTAATGTAACAAATGTCAACTTTAGCGGACTATAATTATTTGCTCGTGTTGGGAGGAGTGTGGCTGTAGCCGTGAACCCAAAAAAAAAAATTGGAACTCGGAGGTTTAAGAGCACGGATGAAGAACAGCCGATAAAAGAATAATGAGGCAGGTGCGAAATTACAAGCGGTTGACACAGTGATTCAAGTGAAACGTTGAAGTTTGGGATTTCGACGGCGTTTTTGAAAAGGTTGGATTGTTATTACGGTGGCCGTCAAAATAAAAGTAGCAAGTCCCAGGAGGATTGAAGCGCATGCACAGTAGCAGTGCTTTCAGAAAGTTGCACTCCCACCTTCCCCGCCATTTTCACAGAGAGTGATTCAGCACATTTTTGAAAAGTTGCATTTTCCAATTTTTCCACGGAGTCGGAGCATATTCAAAAAGAGAGTTTTCAAAAAGATGCTTTTCCACGAATTTCCATAGTGATGTAGCGTTTTCGAAAAGTTGCACTTACCCCCATTTTCACAGAGACGGAGTCGTAGCATTTTTTATTTTTTTTTTTAATTTTCTTCCGTTTCCATGGAGATAAGAGTATTTTCAAAAAAATTCCACCTTGAGTCATTTTCAAAAAGATACATTTACCCCAGTTTCCATTGAGATAGAGCTTTTTACAAATATTGCGTGTTGCCCCGTCTCCACTGAGATGGAGTCGGAGCATTTTCAAAAAGTAGCATTATCCCTCGTTTCCATAGAGGCTGAGCACTTTACAAAAGTTGAGTTTTCCTTGTTTCCATGGAGATGGAGTCAGTTTCCATGGATTTCTATGGTGATGAGTCTGAGCGTTTTTTTAAGTTTGACTCTTTTTCAAAAAGTTGCATTATCCCTTGTACGCATGGAGACTGAGTATTTTAAAAACAAATGTGTTTCCTCCCCTGCTTCTATGGAGATAAGACGGAACATTTTCAGAGACGGACTCAGAGCATTTATTTTTCTTTAATTGCATTTTCTTCCGTTTCCATGGAGATGGAGCATTTTAGAAAATATTCCAACTTTCAAAAAGTTGCATTATCCCTAATTTCCATGGAGATGGGAGTATTTTTTTAAAGAGTCGTGTTTCCCCCCCCCCCCCCCGTTTCTATGGCGATAGAGTCTGAGAGCTTTCGAAAAGCTCCACTTCCCGAACGCGAGGCTCAACCTCCTAAAAACGGCACGCATTAAAAAAACCATACATCACGGAGGCGGCGCATTGTTGTGACTCCAGCGAAGTGAACCTGATGAACGAGTGGATCTGAGCCGAGCGCCCGGTGTCCTTGGCGCGGCGTGGGCCGCGCTGATTGATAGCGGCGGATGCTAATTCCATGGCAAATGACGCCATTATTCAGGGGCTCAAATTGAATTAGTCCATCCATTGGCTCTGCTTAACATTTTCCCCATGGAGAGTTTAGCAACCGGTGTAATCTCCCCGGACTTACTTGGAAGTCCCGTTCGTCACGGCCGCTGTCTCCCGCCCGCTGGAGGTTTCCTTCACCGCCGAGTCACGTCGCGCCGGTCCGGGGGAAAACACTCGCAGTTTTTCCACGAGTCCTTCAATGAAGAGAAAATGTAAACGGAGACTAATTAACCGGCTGCACAACACCTATTATAGTTTTAATCGGAAGTGTGCGAAAGCGTGATAATAGAGTGTGATCAAGTGGCTCGGAATTATAACTAATAATAAAGCGAGAAATTAAAGCACAGTAATGAGATTTTTTTTTTTTGTCTTCGTACGAGCAACTGGCAATTTTCACACTTCTGTTTCTTGAAGGGAAAAAAAAAATAAAAAACAAGATCACAGACTTTTGCTTCCATTAAATATAGTATACAATATTAACATCCTGATGAGTCTCAGTTAATTTCACACATTGCCGACCCGAACAAGGGTTTGAGTCAACAGGGGCTCTTGTTTTTCTTTCTAATTCGAGTAGTATTTTCTTTATGTATGATATCGCTGGCATTAAGATCAACAAAGAAAAAAAACCCACAAAAGCTTCTATTTAGATGGAAATACGGACCCTGCAGGGACGACGGCGCCATCACGAAGGCCCGTTGATACAGGAGAAGCGGTTCGGGGGCCCCTTACCCAGCCAAACCAATTTTCCCACACGAGCGCCGAGCGCTGAGATCACAGTGTGAACTTCGGTACAATCAAAGGACGGGCGCGATGGAGAAAAGGAGTCCCCTCCTGACCTCCGGCTGCAGGACTCGGGTTAAACCCGGAGTCGTGACGTTCCGAGTGAAACGCCGCCGGCTCGACAAACGGAGCGGAGGTAGAAGACGGTCGGGACGAGGAGCGGACGGTGCCGCCATCGCTTCGGAATGATGTGAGTGAATTAACAATGAAATGACTTCCCTATGGGGGAGAATGAATGAATGACGGACGGACAGACACGTGGACGGATGGACAGATGAATAATTAAAGGATGGATGATGGATGGACAAAATGTTAAAGGAAGGACGGATGGATGGATAGTCAACCGATGTACAGAGAGAAGGACAGACAGCTTAAAGGATGGATGGATGGATGGATGGATGGATGGATGGATGGATGGATGGATGGATGGATGGATGGATGGATGGATGGATGGACCGTTAATGCATGGACTGACGGACGGATGGATAGTTAACGGATGGATGGATGGATGGCTGATGGTTAACGGATGTACAGGGGGACAGACGCAGGGATGGACGGATAGATGGATGGATGGATAAAATTGTGAGATGGATGGATGATGGGTGGATGAATGGATCAGTAAAGTGAGGATGGATGGATGGATGGATAGATGGATGGATCAGTAAAGTCAGGATGGATGGATGCATGGATGGATCAGTAAAGTGAGGATGGATGGATGGATCAGTAAAGTGAGGATGGATGGATGGGTGGATGCATGGATGGATGGATGGATGGATCAGTAAAGTGAGGATGGATGCATAAAAAATGATGGATCAATAAAGTCATGAGACGGATGGATGGATGGATAAAGTGATGAGAGATGGATGGATGATGGGTGGATGAATAGATGGATGAATGGATCAGTAAAGTGAGGATGGATGGATGATGAATGGATAAATAAATTGATAAATAGTTAAAGAATGGATTGAATTTTCCATCTTTTAAAAATCACTATAGATTAATTAAAGGTGGAGAGATGATCACACTCCACATAATTCAACTTAATAGAAGAGCATGGGAGGAGGTAACACCTTCCTCCTCCACCCCTCCTCCACCCCTCCTCAGGGTTTCACGCCAGCCCTGCTCCGAACTAAATAACTGAACAGTTGTCGGTGAAAGAAGAAGAAGAAGGTGTTTGCGCGTGTTGGAATGTGGAAATGTGCCGCATTTCGAAACGAGCGGACACGCGTGCAAATCGGACTTCTTAATGTCTCACAGCTGGTCCGTTCATTCACCGCTAATGTTGACTAATTAGCCCGTCGGCGAGGAGCTCTGGGCGCAGGCGGCGCCTTACCTGGAGCGAGCGACCTCCACCACCCACCTCAAGATCTCATTACACCGCCACTCCGTGGAGGGAAGGAGGGGGGGGAAGACAAAAAAAAAAAAAAAAAAGTGCTTGACGGGCGGAAATAAACGAGACAGAAACCCTCGGAAAGTGGAAACACGGCTGACGGAGTCAACGGAGCGGATTAGGAAACGGGATTCAGATGAAGTCTGTGTGAACCTTGGAAAATGTTTTGAAAACAGACGCTTTTACAACGTGACCCCATTCTGACTGAGGTCGGGGTTTCACTTTTTGACATTGTAGCTTATTTAGCATAATTAGCTCACTCGGCGGATTTTGATCGTTTTTACGTTAAAGTCTAAACGAACAAATTTACGAAAATTTATTTTTGAACAGGAACAATAGCAATGACCACTTATATTGACAAATTAGAAAAACAGTTTTCAGAAAATGTACGTAAAGTGCTAAAAATGGCTATTTTCCGTATAAAAATGGCCGCCATTTCAAAACGGACGGATCTACGAATATAATTTTCGGACGCTAATGATGTCAATGACACATATTATACCCTTGCCAAATTATAAAAAAAAAAAAATAAGAGATAGACCGTTTGTGGGACAGGGCGAGCGGGTCAAGAGGATGGAGGATAAACACGTTTGGATTCTGGAAGGATCTGTTGAGAGTTCGACGAAACCCCAGTGTGTCGTCATGTGCGTAAAAATGCGCCCTCGCCCGTTTCCTAATGGCTTTTTAATGGACCTGTCGCGGCGTCCAGGAAAGGTTGTCCCGGTCCGGCTTGAGTCGAGGTGAACAGATGGCATTGGAGGCGTGAGGAGGCGGAGGAAGAGAAAAGAAAATGGAGGAAATCAAAGACTTTATCGATCCAGCAGCTTAATTAAACAAGACTGAGTGTCGGCGGCGGGGACGGCGGCGTGGGCGGCGGTGAACCCGGGCCAGAGGACACCAACACTCAGGAACCGGAGGCAACGATTTCAAGTGAACTTTTTTTGAAGACGGCGAAGGTGGAACTTTTCGAAAACACAACTTTTCCAATTTTTCTTGTAAATGAGCGAAAAGGCCATTTTTTTGTGTCGGGACTCCCAATCAAAATTCTCCTGGGACTCGGTAGTCACCGTCGCTCAACGAAGGATGACGACAGCGATTGGATCAAAGGTCAAGGTCACAAAAAGGTCAAACAAGTATTTTCGTCATAACGCGGTCAGCTTTAATCTAATTGGTATCAAACCAACGCCAAAATGTTTCGTTTTTAATTCCCTATCCTCTGATATGCGACATGATGCGGTGATGTCATTGTCCTTGTTATCGGTTTGGGGTCAAAGGTCAGAGGCGGTCGCTCGGAAAATGTAGAAAATGTGTACATCAGTGTCAAACAGTAACAACATGAAGCATTTTAAACAATCATGATAAATGATGGAAGGAGTGGTGTGGTGGATCAAATAACCTTGTAATCCACTGGTTTCCATGGTGACAAATGTGGCGTTGGCGAAGGTTCTGGTTTTACTGTTGACAGTCGTGACAATCCAAAATGGCCGCCTGGCCACGTGAACGTCCGTTTCCTCTTGTTGTTAATGTTTATAGCTTATTGTTCCCTGCGCAGGTTTTCCGAAAACGTTGCAAACGGACGCTCAGGGTTAGCTCTGACCGTTCCTCTTCCCGTGCTTGTTGATTCCGGTTCCTCGACTTCCCGTCCAAGAGCATTACCGTAAAAATAGCGGAAAGACATCGTCTCGGAACGCGCTCACCCGGCCGCTGACAGCCGTCGTAAAGAGAAGTCGCCATGTTTTACCGCCCTCCTCTGCTTTGAGTCTACTTTTCGGCATGAGATATGCTAATGGCGGCCTTCTGGAGCCAAGTGAGAGCGTCAGCGCGGGCGCGCTCTCACGCACACGTGAGCAGGCCTCCAGTATGGCGCTGGGCTGGATTCCGGCGGGCTGTCGAGGAGAGACTGATGGAGGCTGGCAGACAGGCGTTTAGGGAGGAGTCCGTCTGTTCCGCGGTGCGGCGGAGCCAGCCACCATCCATCTCCATTACGCACATCCACATGCCACTGGGCAGGGGACAACTCCTCCGAGGACGAGCGGGGTGGGGTGGGGGGTGGGGGTAGGGGGGAGGGGGGAGGGGTTGCAGCCTGTCAAACTCCCATCATGCCGTTGTTCCCCGCTCGTGTGGCTCCTCAGCCGATGCATGTCCCCGCTCGTGTGAATCGCTGACGAGCAGCCGGGGGGGGGGGGCAGGGTGCGGGGGGGGGGGGTGTGCAATCCGACTCAGCTCCCCGTCACCGCTCACAAACCCAATTTCACCTCAACGATTTATCCGCTGCGGCGCGTTTTGGAGGTTGGTTCACAGGACAGTCCTGCTCGGAGTCACCGACAATGGAAAAAAAAAAAAAAACTGACTCCATCTCAATGAAAATGGGGGGGGGGGCAGCTTTTCAAAAACGTTCTGATGCGGTCACGGTGGAAATGCTGGAAAATGCAACTTTTTGAAAATGGATATCTTCAAATAATGTTCCAAGGCTCCATGGAAATGAGTAAATATCTTCACTTTTTGAAAAGGCTACAGCTCCGTCCCGTCTCTTTTCAAAAATGACGCATGATGTGGAACCGGTGGAAATTCGCGACTTTTCCAAAACGCACCGACTCCGTTTATAGCGCATTATCTGCAGCATGCGAGTGTGGTTCCGTGACAAAAACAACCTGCAGCACCAACTAGTGGCCATGCATGCTGACTACATCTTTTTTCCATGGAAACGGACATTTTCAAATGGCCGCCATGTGAAGGCTTCGGGTCACCAGCATGGTTCCGTCTGAAAGGAAAGGCCGACAGGCTCCAAAAGAGAAAAAAAACCTCAATCTCAACTTCTGTGACTTCTTGTGTTGTTTACTGGAACTTTCTGGGCTGCCTGACATGTTTTGGGCGTCATAATTTCTAAAAAGTTTGAGACGTAAACACCATTTGAGGCCAACAAAAGATGACAAACTCCACAATGACGCGGATCAGCGAGCCGGCGTCGTGTTGACCCGGCGACACGGCGGCGAACAAAAGCACCCGCCAATCAACACGTCGCCGATCGTCTCGCGGCGTCCCCCCCCCCCTCTCAGATTCTCTCATCTTGAAGTGGCCAGAGGTTTTAAATAAGCTCGCAACGTTTAATAACGACCGGGGCTGCAAAATCTGGTTGCCATGGGAACAACAGCCTGGCAAGTGCTCTCTGATGTGGGAATTATCAATCGCATTGATCAAGTTTCCACCCCCCCCCCCACCCACCCTACGAATGAGTGAAGCAAACTGACGGAGAAGCATCGTATTGACGGAGCGCATCCGTGTCGTGAAACAGGCGAAAGTGAAGAGACGCCGTCTGGGTTTTTTTTGTGGGGATTCATAATGACACGACGGAGACCAAAGAGGAGTAAAAACAGAGAAGCGCTGACGCTGTACTTCAACGGAAGCGCATTCAGCAGAGGAATTTAAAGGTTTCATTACCTTAATCTCATTCTATGCCGTCCATATAATTAAAAGATGAGTCTTGGAAGATTAGGTTTAACTGTGTTTCACCGATAAGCTCAAAAGAAACCGAAGAAAAGGTGGACATGACTCGTCTTCTCGAGTTGGTTTGAGGAGGTGGAGAGTACGGAGACAAAATGGACGGAAAAAAACCCACCGTCTCGTAGAAATAAACATTTTTATAGGAATTTCATTGCACAACGATTTTACAAAAAAAAAAAAAAGGGCTGATCTCGGGGCTCAAAACAGATAAATAAGGTGTAATGGCGACAGTGTCCAGAATAGCTGCAATGGCAAAAAAAAGATAAAATAGTAAAAAAAAAATAATAAATGTATGAAAAGTTGTCTTTTCCCGTTTCCATAGAGTCGGAGCCCCTAACAAAAACTTACCTTGGGAGTCGTTTGTCAAAAAAGTTCTGTTTTCAGTGGCGCCGATCACCGTTGTCATGGAAACGGACTCTCAATTTCGACGCCTTGGATCCTCACTGTTTGAGGCGGCGTTGGTAAGATTGCGTTTGTGGCTCCCGGAGTCGAGGTCCGGAGAGAAGAGAGCAAACCAAATCCTCTCCAGATGGGGATTTACATAATGTCATCTAAAGTATCCCGCGCTGCATTTCTAATAACTTTCCATCTCCGCCGCTCAAACTCCACAAGGCCCATTTCCTCCTCAGTCATTTTTGATCTGCATCAAATTCCTCCGCGGGATTGAGACCAGAAAACTTATTAGCTCCTTTAAATCGGGGGGGGGGGGGGGGTCCGGGGTCGGGCGCCCGTGACCCCACGGAACCCGTAGACCGCCGCCGCTCCCCGCGTAATTCAGTTAGCGTTCCAGGTCATCATTTATGATTTACTTTCATTAGCCGCGGTTGTGCGATTCATTTCTGCCCAATAAACGGAGCCGGAGACGAGGCGGCGGCGGCGTACGAACACGGCGCCGTCGCTAGTCATCTGCCCGCCGCTACGGAGTGCATTAGCGTGATAATACATCTGTTAACATACTGTTAACGTGGTGGATGGGGGGGGGTGGGGGGGTGTCAATATATATACTATGATATATACTTCACATCAAATGCATATTTTAAACTATGGGAAGAGTTTTGTTCCAAGAGAAAACCCGGATCTCAAATTTTAACAAAACAATACGAGATTCCCAAAGAAACCGTCCTTCCTGCTTTGGCATTTTGTTTACAGGGGGAAAAATACAGTATTTTTCTCCAACGCACTCGTGTATGAAAACAAGCCGCTGACCTTCAAAGTTGGACTGAACCGGCAGAACGGAGCGGGAAGGAACGGTAAATTACGCTGGCTTGGTGACGGTACGTCAAAAACTGCCGGTCCATCACCGGGAAGGGACCTCGGAGGCTGTCGCTGCCGCGCGGCGCGGGAGGCAACAAGTCACCACAGAGTGTGATAATAGGAGATTGGAAATGGTCGGCTGGCCTGATGAGTCGGGTCTTCAGCCGCCACGCGCCCGCATCAATAACTCTGAGGAGTGTTTCCCGCGTTCCTGGTTGGATCCGTGAGGAATGGCGGAACGCCGAACACCTTGAGCCCGTGGGAACGTTGAGTTCTGGGCAAACTAGAATAAAGACTGGGAACTATCGGTAATACCTCTGCTCTCCCACAGTGGGCGGTGGCAACACTAGTTTGGGTTTCTGTAATACGCAGATTTATTTAACCGGGCGCCCATCGTCCAACTTGGGGGACCAAAGTGATCGTTCTGGGGAGGCCCTACCCTAAAATTAGTTGACCAATTTCAGTCGTCCCAAAACCAAAGACGGAGGGTTCGAAACTTCCCTTTAAAAGGTTACAACGGGCAAATAGTTCTCGTATTTGTGTCACTCCGTGTCTCGACAGTGGATCGTTCCACAGGCCTCCTTCTAAAGCGGCGAGGTTTCTGCAGAGCAACTTGAAGGCTGTCTCTTCTGTGTCCAAACCGTGATTGATTCCTTCAATATCGCCCGAACGCGTTTGTAACCCCGACACCATGGCGGCGGAACGCGAAGCAACAGGTCCCGCATGCAAGGGGAAAAAGCTCCACCTACTGAGGTTCATTTACTGATTTTGGCAACTTAAAGCACTGCTGCACGGCCCCCTGGGAAATAAGAGAGGACGGCCGGGCGAACGCTTTTTTAAAAGCACCGCGACACAACTAAATCAGCTGGTGCTTCCAGACTGCAATGCACACATTAGTCATGATGTCACTCGCGGTGTACGCCGCACTGTTTTCCACATGCTCTTCCTCCGGCGCCGTGACAATATGTTTACACCAGATAATAGCCACCCCCCCCCCCCCCCCCCCCCCCCCCCCCACCACCTCCCCACCCCCCGCCGGCTCCGTCAGCCCGCCGCCATCAAACAAGCCTGATATTTGCACGATTTTGCATCCAAAACAGCGACGGACGACTGTAACACATTTAACTGGCGTGTGCCTTCTGTTTCCCGCTGCGAGGGTCGGCTTCACTTCCGCCATCAACAAAAATCTTAATACTGTAATGGCGGGTGTTATGGGTTGGGGGGGTTGGTGGTGCGGTGGGGGTGGTGGGGTTTTTTAGCCTCAGGAGAGACTCAAAGAAGCACAGCGTTGTTGATTTTAAAGCATGAGACAGATCGTCTGGATGTTGAAAGCCTCATTTGCCGCCTAATGACGTTATTACCATGGAAACAACAACGAAAAGAAACATTCAGAAGCGTTTACATGGCCGCGTTTTAAAAACAATGTCCGTTTCCAGGGAAATGCCCGAAACGCTGAAAACGATGTCGTTATTGCGCTATGCAACACGGTGGTGCTTTTGGTTGGGTTTTTTTGGGACAAAACCACATAGACGTGTGAAAAAGTTGCATTTTACCAGGTTTTCACGGAGACGGGAGTCGCAGCGTTTTCAAAAACTTGCCTCCCCCCCCCCCCCCCGTTTCTATGGAGACTGACTTGTAGCATTTTTTAAAAGTTGCATTTTGCTCCAGTTGCACGGAGTTTTCAAAAATGTGCGTGTTTCCCTGGAAAATGAGCATTTTCAAAAAGTTGCACTTTGCTCCAGTTCCACGGAGGCAGTTTTCAAAAACGTGCATTTTTCTCCCATTTCCCCGGAGTGTGAGTATTTTCAAAAAGTTGCATTTTCCCTGTTTCCATTGAGATGCATGGAGCATTTTCAAAAACTTAAAAAAATAGAAGCCATTTTCAAAAAGTTGCGTTTCCAACATCTCCGAGCAACAGTTATTTTCACTTGATTTGTGCATTAAACTTGTAAAAACCGGTAATAAACTGTGTTTTCTCACCTAATTTGCATGTGTTTTACACGTCTTGCTGATATTTAAAGATTACTGATTTTTATTTATTTACTCTTTATTTATTTTTTCCTCTTCAAGCCACCTGTCCAATTAGAGTAAAAAAAATAAAAAATACGCGCAGGTCGCAGTGCAAGTTGTCACTTTGCTATGTTTACTGGGCGGGACAGTTTGACTGAGTCACCGCAGGACTGCAGCGCGGATTCATTTGGTACGTGGAGAAAACGACGCAGCCGGAGAAATGTTTAATAAAAGATGGACGCAGCCCGGCAGGAATGAAGAGCAAAAAAAAAAAAAAGCGGTCCTCGTGTCATATATGAAAAAAAAAAAAGTCTTCCTGGTACGTAGACCGAACGCAGTATAATATACCGAGAGCTCTTGTATTAATAAAACTGCCCCTGTGGTGGCGCGTGAAGACGTATAATAGCAGCGGCCATTCAAACAGTCATTACTTAACAGTGGTGATGAGAGACGCCATGAAATGCTTTATTCATGGCGGAGAGGTTGTGCCGCTGCTCAACCTAGGACCTCCGGAGCTCCTGGATTTGGCCGGCGAGGAAAATCGAGAGAGCCTAAGAGCAAGCCGAGCGGGGGAGGTGGCAGCGCGAAGGAATGATAATTCACCATGTGAATAAATAATTTAGAAAAAAAAAATAGACACAGAGCTAAGCTGTAGGATTCAGCGCCCAGAGGCAATTAACTCAGGAGTGAGAGAAGGCAATTAATTTTGTTTATCGGCGATGGAGAACTCTTAGAAAGCCGTATGAGGTCTGGAAAGTTCTTGTGTGACGACGTCCAGAGTGTAAAACACAAGCGTCTTTTTTCACCACGGCGTTGTGGATGTGTGAGCACACTCGGTCCACAGTGTCAAGTCCAAGACTAGAGAATCCCTGACGGGGGGCCGAGACCGTGTTATCGCCAAGACCGGAACAACCCGAGACCAGATCAAGACTTTATGTGGTCAAGACCCAAGGACAAGATTTTAAATTGGCGAGACCGAGTTTAGACCAAGACCTGAGCGTCCCAAAACCAAGAAGAGACCATGGCCTTAAGAGGGTGACACCGAGTGAAGACCAAGACCAGAAAAACCCGAGACCAAACCAAGACCAAGACTTTGAGTGGCCGAGGCAAGACCAGGACTTTATGGGGCCAAGCCTGAGTCAAGATCAAGACTAAGACTTAAAAGGGGCTGTGACTGTGTAAAGACCAAGACCAGAGCATCTCAAGACCAAGACTGCAAGAGTCCAAGACCAAAACCAGAGTATTGCAAGACCTTAAGGGGGCTAAGACCGAGTCAAGACCAAGACTAAAGTGTCCCAAGACCAAGAAGAAGCCAAGACCTTAAGGGGGCCAAGGTCGAGTCAAGACCAAGACTAAAGTGTCCCAAGACCAAGAAGAGGCCAAGACCTTAAGGGGGCCAAGGTCGAGTTAAGACCCAGAACTATCCATAAGGTCCTTCATGATCCAGCTCGTTTAGTCGACGTTGTTTTTACCTCGATCCCGGAGGAACCACGTGTGTCGGCAGGACCAGTAAGCAAAGGTTCCTGCACTGGATCCTTCTCACCTTCGAACTGCGAAATGTAATAAAACTGTAACTCGGCTATGTAAAAGCTCTGACCTATCACCATTTTAGCAGGTAGTACTTTGTTTTGTTTTTTTTTCTTTCCTCGTTAAAGGTCATGTGAAGTTGTGCTACAGGCGGGTTGGATAAAGTGACACGAGAGAGGACGGCGGTCCGTTGTCGAGCTCGGAGACCAAAAGAGACACGAGGCCGGGGGCTTGGCGAATATATGAGAGGTTGAAGGATGGATGAAGTTTCTGATGAACCCTGTCAAAACCTGCCGAATCGGTTCTAAACCAACGCTGATCTCGGCGACGAGACCCTTGCATGTACGTATTAACCATTTCTGAAATACTCTGACGTCGAACATGACTCACGTTGAGAGTTTCCCCCAATTCCCTTCAAAGAATTTTTTTAATATTGAAGAAAATGTCAAGAAAAACACTGACGGTAGAAACGACCCCTCCAAAATAAAAAAAAATTCAACCTGGCAGCCGTCCGTCTTTCTGGCATTATACAGTCTGCACGTTGTATTTTGTATGTTTTAGTACTAAAAAATTCATTCGGCTCCACAGGTGGATCGATACTGCTGACAGCTGAAGCTGACGCTGACAGAAGTTGGGACTTGATCTATAAAGTATGGATTTCACATATTTACATGAAAAAGGAGGGGGGAAAAAAAACTCTCAAGCGGCCATCTTCACTTTATTGAGTTTCATTCTCCAGCGGCAACGATTCTTCGCGTGTTTCCATGATTCCTGGGAGCTAGAAAGAAAAAAGACTTCTCCTCAGTGCTTAAGCGCTAGTTTTTAAAAGGCGTGAGTGGCTAACCTTCGGTCATCACATCAAAAGACCATCCCAGACTTCAAAGATTGCTTTGAAGTGCAGAAGAGGATTCTTGACCTGATGAAACCAGGATAATAGACGGACCGCGGTCCTCTTCATCCACTCAGAAGTTCCTCGCCGGGGGGGGAGACTGCGCCGTTCAGACCCGCCTCGTTCAGACCCTTTACTTCATCCCGAAAGTCAGGCGGAGTCACTTCCTGGCCGGCGCCGCTCGTCCTTCAGTGGTTTTAAAGAAACTTTATTAATGTGAAAATTGACTCAGGAGTGAGGCGATATGACGGCTTCAGTAGAGGGGAGACAATAAATACTACAAAAACTGTGAACTCATGGGAAGGAAGATATTAGGGATGCACCGATACTACTTTTTTTAAAAGACAAGTACTAACCTTGACATACTTGCTAATACCAAGTATAGATACATGTAGTAAGTCTTAACAACTTGCCAAAATTCAGTACCAATGTGAGTGCTAACCTTTAGACACTTGCCGAGACCAAGTACCAATAACAGTACTAACGTTGAGATACTTGCTGATACCTACCGAGTATCAATGCATGTGCTAAGATTTAGCTACCTGCCGATATCAAGTACAGATATATTTAGTAAGTTTTAGCTACTGCAAATATGAGCACTAACGTTTTGCTACTTGCTCATACCAAGTACCGATGCGAGTACTAAACTTAAGCTATTTGCTGATACCAAGTACCGATACAAGTACTAACCTTTAGTTACTTGCCAACACCAAGTACATATACGAGCACAAACTCTAGCTACTTGCCGATACCAAGTATAGATATATGTAGTAAGTTTTAGCTACTTGACGATTTTCAGTACCAATCCGAGTAATAACCTTTAGCTATTGAGTACTAATACATGTACTAAGCTTTAGCTACTTGTCAATACTGGGTATGGATATGCATTGTAACCTTTAGCGACTTGCCAATACCAAGTACAGAAACGAGTACTAACCTTTAGCTACTTGCCGATACTGAATACCGCTACTAGTATTAAGATTTAGCTACTTTCTGATACTAAATACCGATACCAGTACTACACTTTAGCTATATGCCGATACTGAATACCGATACCAGTACTAAGCTTTAGCTACTTGCCGATACCGAATACCGATACCAATACTAAGCTTTACCTACTTGCCGATACTGAATACCGAAACCAGTACTAAGCTTTAGCTACTTGCCGATACTGAATACCAATACCAGTACTAAGCTTTAGCTACTTGCCGATACCGAATACCGATACCAATACTAAGCTTTACCTACTTGCCGATACTGAATACCGATACCAGGACAAAGCTTTAGCTATATGACGATACTGAATACCGATACCAGTACTAAGCTTTAGCTACTTACCGATACTGAATACCGATACCAGTACTGACAATCTGGACCAAAAAAATGTCTCAACAACTTTTGAAACGCTGCCCAGAAAAAACTTTCACGATCAACTGATGACCGGCCGTGAAATCTCCCACACGACTGAAAGGACTCCAGGAAACTACTTTAAATGACTTTGACGCCACTCTTATTTTTTCAATATATATTTTCATGAACTCATTGATTTGAAATATCATACAAAGCTGTCAGATTCAGGTAATT
Organism: Lipophrys pholis; assembly: GCF_963383615.2. Taxonomy (NCBI): domain Eukaryota; kingdom Metazoa; phylum Chordata; class Actinopteri; order Blenniiformes; family Blenniidae; genus Lipophrys; species Lipophrys pholis. Next base: position 7,222,805 of record NC_137645.1, on the reverse strand, counting down.
ATATTTGGAAAAAAACCCCAAAAAAAACAACAAAGCCCTCCTGAATATCCACTCCAGACCTGCTGCGCTTTATTGAAGCAGTAGAAAATACAATAATAGCCTCCTGACCCAGCCCGTCCCCTCCACTGTCACTTCACCAAACTCCCCTCTGGCTACAGATGCGAAAGGTTCGGGTGAAAAAAGGCCAATTTCTGCTGGAGAGTTTCTTTTCTTTTCTTTCTTTCTTCTTTTTTTTTTTTTTTTCTTTAAACTCTGAGCTGCGGGAAATTTCTTAAGAGTGTCTTTTAAACTTGGATGATTCCATTTACATTCGAGCGGAGCCACCTCACGCACTCCTCTGTGAAATGATGGCGACTAAAGCAAAGGCGTTGAGGCGTTTTCACGATGCGCATGCAGACACACAATCATAGAATGTTTTCTTTGTTTGCATTTTCGAAAAACGTGTCAATTAACATAGCAACGGTTTCAGTTTAAATGCCTTTTCAAAGCGCGAACGAGACGTACCACCGAGGCCCCGTTTCCATGACAACGTTTCAAGTCAAAGTGGAGCGTTTTGTCGTTTTAGAAAAGTCCACACGGCCATGTTTTAAAAACATGACTGCAGAAGCGCTGAAAACGATGTGGTTGTCAAGTCAGGCGTGCATGTGACCATCAGGTCTGGTCTGAGACCCTGCGATGCTTGGAACTACTGAAAAGTCTCATTGGAAATGGAGGCGAATGCAACTTTTTGAAAATGCTCCAACTCTATTTCCGTTGGAAAAAGGGGGAAAATTCTACTTTTTGGAAAAAGCGCCAGCGAGCATTCGTGGAAACAGAGGAAAAAGCAGCTTTTTGAAAATGCTCCGACTCGGTGGTAACAGAAGAAAATGCAATTTTTTGACAATGATCCAACTCTGTTTACGCGTAAAAGGGGGGGCAATGCATATTTTTGAAAATGCTCCGACTCGTCTCTGTGGAAACAGGCGGAAATACAACTTTTTGACAATGCTCCGACCATGTTTCTGTGAAAAACGCAAATCTCTCTATACTTTTCGAAAGCATTCAAAGTTTTCCAATTCTATTGCATCAACGACAAAAAGCAACTTTTCCCCCAAAAAAATTGTCACCATGGAAACGGGAAAACTCAACATTTTAAAAATACTGAAATTATGGAAGCGAACGCAACTTTTCAAAAACTCTCTGACTCCGAAAGTTAACACTTTTTTAAAAAGCTCCATTTTCGTGGAGATGGAGAGGAAGCAACTTTTCTGAAATGCGCCATCTCATGGCCTGGCATGTCGACAACATTGTTTGTTTTTTTTAGCATTTCTGGACTTCGTTTTCAAGATATTGTCGTGTAAACACAAAAAAAACCCATATGTAAGTAGGATTTTATTCCGCAAGCAACAACAGGAATACTTTTGTTTTGAAAAGTTTGCCAAAGCAGGACTGACAGAAGCAGATATACAGAAGAAAGCCCTCAGACCTCGTTCTGATTTTCCAGCCTGTGGAGACTGATTTCTTTTGCCTTTCTCCACTTTTTCAAACTTGTTCTGCATGAAGCCCCGCGTGAGAGTCGGCCGCAGTCCTTCGGTGCGGCGGGTGGAGATTGTTCGGCACAGTTTGAAGCAAATCAAGGAAATCCCCCACGCCATGTTTGGCGGCGGCGGCCTCCCACACCTGCGTTCAGCTGCGTCTCACGAGGGGATATAAGAGGAAGTGCGCGCTCCCCATAGGAATTCATTGTCTGCTTTAAATCCCCGCCGGGGCTTCATTATCCTGAGTTAGTTTTAAGATCGCACGCTGTTACGCTAAACTTTTACAGCGGGGGGTCCTCCCCGCCTCGGAGCTGGGAATCCACAGCATCCGTGTGTCTGACAGAATTAGCCTTAATAGGATTTTTCTACAATTAAATGTCAAAGAATTTAAAAAAAATGTATTTGTGTGAATTCCATAGAAATTGGAAGTGAGTGAAAAGACTGATGTGGGATCATATTTTAGCTTTATTCGAACATATTGAACTAAACTCTTGACATTTTAACCTTTATCTACACTTCTCCATCTTGAATCTTTATTTTAACCCCATTCCTGACTTTAAAACTTTTCTATTCTGATTAAGCGATCAGTCCTAATTCTCAGAGTACTCTATCCTGCTCTGTTGCTATGGACGGGATTCTGTGATTTATTTATTTATTTATTTATTTTTTCCATGTAATGTAATGCGTTAATCGTATTGCTTGCAGCGCTGCAGTTAAACTCTGTGACCCCCTCCACAGATACTCGGAGAACTGCCGGCCAAATAATTATTGGCGTTTGGATTGGAAAACAACTTTCATCCAGTTAATTTCTCAGATAAGGTAAGTATTTTCTAATACTCAGGATTTATAGAGCGTTTTTCTGGACACTCGAAGGTGCTTTACATTATTTATTCACTTGATGGTGGTCAAGTACGTATGGAGCTGCCCCGGGGTGGACTGACGGAAGCGGGGCTGCCAAACTCCGACCCAAGGACACTTGGGCATGTAGGCAGGCAGAGATGGGAATCGAACTTGCAACCTCCCGCTCTACCAACCAAGCCATGCCGCCCCATCCTGAGTGGAAACCATCACTTTCTCTCCCAGCGGCTCACAGAATCTCTCTGTTCCGTAATCAATCCTAAAAAGCAGCGACGCAGGACTCGAGAATGGTTCTGGTCTTTTCAAGGTCTTGGTCAAGGACCTTGACTTGGTCTCGGCAGCTTAAAGTCGGTCTTAACTCTGCCTCGGGCTCCTAAAGCCTTGGTCCCACCTTGGTCTTGATTCGACCTCGGCCTCTTAAAGTCTTGGTCTTGGGATTCTATGGTCTCGGTCTTGATTCTGTCTCGGAGTCTTAAAGTCTTGGTCTTGGGATTCTCTGGTGTCGGTCTTGATTCTGTCTCCCACCTTGGTCTTGATTCTGTCTCGGCCTCTTAAAGTCTTGGTCTTGGGAATATATGGTCTTGGACTTGATTCTGTCTCGGCCTCTTAAAGTCTTGGTCTTGGGATTCTATGGTCTAGGTCTTGATTCTGTCTCGGAGTCTTAAAGTCTTGGTCTTAGGATTCTTTTGTTGTGGTCTTGACTTGGTCTCTGCGCCATACATTCTCGGTCTTCTCTCGGTCTCGGGATGCTCTGGTCATGGTGTTGACTCCGTCTCGGCCCCCTTAAAGTCTTGGTCTTGGGATTCTCTGGCCTGGGTCTTGACTCGGTCTCTGGTTCCGCCGTCTCGACTCCAACAATACTAATATAAACCTTTTCCTCCTTCGGACTCAGCAGTCAGTTCCTCCTCCTCACACTCAAGATGTTTACGTGCAACCGTCACTTCTGGTTATTCAGATTTCACATGATGCGTCTTTCATCCAACACAGAATGTTTACTATAATCTACGTTCCTCATTTGGACCAGAACACGCTGAAAGCATGTAGTTTTAATAAACGCTGGAGGACAAATAGTACGTGAAACACCCTCAAAGTACTACAAATTGCATGAGTGATATATCAAATGCTGCACGAGGACTGAATATGAGAAGTGGATGGAGTAAAAATGAAGTTAAACCTGATCGGCACAATTATTCACTAAATCTCCAGCATCCCCCCCGTGGCTCCCAAACATCTGGATTAGATATACACTTGCAAAAATTGAGCTTTACACAAAAACAAGATATATTCACAAATGTGGACTATATAGAGGCTCTAACTGATGCGTTGATTAACATTTCCTGCGGTTTTCACACCAAGCTGTTCCAACTTCCCACAATCTGCTGCGGGATTTTTAGTGGCTCTGCAACGACGCGGCGACAGATTGCCGCGTCACTTTTTTTTTTTTTTCTCAAACTGCCTCCAAGGTGTGAGAGATCTGTGGAAATCAGACGCAGACCTATTGCGCGGTGTCACTTTAAATGTGGCGGATTTAGCGCAAGGCTGATTTCCATCTGGTGTCCCACGTGAAACCGTCGAAGTTTACAAACGTATAAAAAACAATATGGTGGAACAACACGCCGGCGCTTGTTTACACGACAAGTGTCGTTCGTCGTCGTGGGGACAGACGCCAAAAAAACGCTGTTTTTAAAAACAGACGCCATTTTCTCTTACAGACGTTAAATTAAGACTCAAATCCCTATGGAAGTTTTGAATTTCACTTAAAAACGTCACGTTAACAGACATCAAAAGGTTTTCGTCACGTTAATGGACACTCTTTCAACCCTTTCAACTCCGAGAAATGTGGAGTGATTAGCGGTCGCTAACGCTCATCTGCATCCCGCTGTGTGATGGATGGGGGGGGGGAGCGCAGTCCTGGCAGAGGGACAGACGTGTCCTGGCAGAGGACCCCCAAAGTCTCGGCCCTGCCGCTTCCAAAAATGTCTTTGATTCGTTTATTCTGATCCGAACAGCGAGCGGTAGGCGTGCGGTGGAAATCCCACCGAGAGACTATCTAAGAGAAGTGGCGGCCGGACGGGCGTCCGCGCTCTCAGAAGGGCGTGTTCGCCGCCGTTACCTTGCCTCGGGGCTTTTCCCGCGACTCGGCTGGATGTACAGGCGGCGGTACGCGAGCCGCATCGCGGCTCTGTGACGCCGCCCGACTGGCAGTCGGACACAAAATACAGAATCGGGAGGCAGATGAAGGAGCGCTTGTGGAAAATCAAACGGACCCGGAGGCAGGCGGGTCGAAGAGCCACGCGAAGGCGTCCAACAAAGAGTCGGCAGGCAGCCATACGCCGAGAGAGAAACTTGTTGAATCAGATGAGAGCAGCTAAAGAGCAGCCAGCTTTTTTTTTTTTTTTTATGAAATAGTGTTTTTAAACTGTGAAAGGAGGCTTATCTGCAGGATAAATCTGTAGTACACGACTGTCGGGCTGTGCAAGAACCACAATACTCAGACATTTCTTTATTTATCTTTTATCGCTTTAAAAAAGCTTCTAAATGGGAAATATTTCACAGTGGAATGTTCTATACGCCCTATCCTCCGTTTTTATCTGAGAACTACAAAAAAAATGTAAATACCTAAAATAGGCTCGCAGTACACACTGTACACGGGTTCTGTCACTGTCATTAACATATTAATGTCCCTGAGAGGCCGGGGTTTTGGGCGATGGAAAGACAAAGAACTGGTGCTAAATCCGGCCCTGGCCACGAACTGGCACCTGGTTCTCTCTGGTGGAAAAGCCCCCATCTTGGTCTTGCCTTGGCCCCTAAAGTCTTGGTCTTAGCTTGGCCCCTAAAGTCTTGGTCTTGCCTTGGCCCCTAAAGTCTTGGTCTTGGCTTGGCCCCTAAAGTCTTGGTCTTGCCTTTGTCCCTAATGTCTTGGTCTTGCCTTGGCCGCTAATATCTTGGTCTTGCCTTGGCCCCTAAAGTCTTGGTCTTAGCTTGGCCCCTAAAGTCTTGGTCTTAACTTGGCCCCTAAAGTCTTGGTCTTAGCTTGGCCCCTAAAGTCTTGGTCTTGCCTTTGTCCCTAATGTCTTGGTCTTGCCTTGGCCGCTAATGTCTTGGTCTTGCCTTGGTCTCGCCTCAAGCTTGGCTTGGTCTCAGCCCCTTCAGGTCTTGGTCTTGGTCTTGACTCGCTCTCAGCCCCGGAAAGGCTTGGTCTTGACCGATTAAAGTCTTGGTTTTGGTCTTGGGATGCTCTCATCTTGGTCCCTTAAAGTCTTAGTCTCGGGATAAACTTGGCAGCGTCACACAGTCAAACTTCCTGTCCAGGAAAAAACAGCCGGTCACCAAGATATCCAAGTTTTAAAAAGTGTGATTTACAAAGCGTTGCCAGATTACCTTCAGGTCCCGAGATTCAAAATGTTGCCCCGCACCATACCAACTAAAACATGCTGAACACTTCCCCCACCATTAACAACTCTGTCAATCGCTCCCCGAGCGAGGACCACGCCAACAAAGCCAACCCAGCGACGGTGCAATTTTCCAATTATCAGCTGCTATAAAAGAGTGAGAAGTCCTGCGGAGAACTTCCTGACGGACACTGATGTGTGTTTTCCATTAATCATCCCACCTATTTTAAAAAAAAAAACTTTTAACTTAGAAGCAGGCGACGCCTCATCTGCAGCTCGGATCCGTTCGGCCGGCGCTGGCCGCGCTTTCTGCAGAGGGGAAGGCATAAATCACACGTCCACTAATGGCAGCTCCAAATGAGTCGTCATACAAGACAAGGGCCTTGCGTTGTGCGCCGCTCCTTCAGGCTTCGCCAAAACATCTGTGCACTCTCAGGTTACCGCGCAGGAGATGTGCGGTGCCCTTGGATTCATTAGGAATCGTCCACTGAGCCCGAACAGTTCAATTTGGTGGAAATTAGAGCGTATCTGAGAAGCTGGCTGAGAAAAAAACAGATTCTATTCAAGATAAAAAAAAAACATGAAAAAACAGTCAGAGGACACTTCATTAGGGACATGTCTCCAACTTAATGTGTTTCTAGGGCTCTGTTTACATGACAACGCCGCTATTTCTGTTATTGTCAATCTACGGCGCTCTTGTAGAGAAGAACCATCTCCTACAGCCGTGGTGTGCAGTTTCAGAGTTTTCGAAAAGTGGCTTTATCACTCTATCCCGTGGAGACATAACCTTTTTCAAAAAGTTCAGGTTTACTCCTTTTCTACAGAAAGGGCATTTTCAAAAAGTAGCATTTTTGTCCATTACCATGGAGATGTATTGTTTGTAAAAAGTAATTTTTGAAAATTATTTATACGGAGACGGGGCATTTTCAAAAAGTTGTTTCCTTGGTTTTAATTGAGACCGAGCATTTTCGAAAAGTTGTTTCCCTTCTTTTAATAGAGACAGCTTTTCAAAAAAAGTGGAGACGCAACGTTTCCAAAAAGTTCCCTTTTTCCTGGAGAGCGAGTATTTTTGAAAACTCGCATTTTCCTCCGCTTCCAAAAAGTTGTAATGTCACCCGTTTCCATGGAGACGGTGTGTGCTTTTTTGAAAAGTTGTTTTTCTTACCATTTCTATGGTGACTGAGAAATCGTTTTTAAAAAGTTTGTTTCCCACAGACACATAGCACTTTCAAAAACATTCTCTCCATTCCCTCGGAGACACAACGTCGTCAAAAAGATGCGTTTTCCTCCCTGTCCCCAAAGAGACGTAGCATTCTCAAACAGCCTTTTCCCGTTTTACAGAGAGACAGAGCGTTTTTAAAAAGTAGCATTTTCCTCAATTCCAACTTTTTTTAAAAGTTGCATTTCAACCATTTCAATGAAGACTTAGTTAAGGCGTTTTCAGTGGCTCCGAGCGTCACCGTCATGTCAACATCCGCCCAAAACGTTGGAATTTGTGTTTCACGCAACCGAATTTAACATTTTCTCACATTTATTTTGCAACGAGGGAAAAAAAAAAATCTCCACATTTTTCAATAAATAGATAAAAGACGGATCAATGAGGAAGAACAGATTCACTCCTACGAGGCCAAAACAGTTCAGACACTCAATCCAAAGCGTTCGCTGGGTTTGTTATCGACGTTTTTTTTTAAGAAAATAACCAGAGGGAGCGTCTCGTTTGTAAAAACACACAAACACTTCACGTCGACGTCGCGACCCCAAACCCAGGAAATTAAAAACTCTGCGTCTTCCGGGACCCGTTTTCTTTTCTCCGGCGTTGAACGACGGGGCTTTTTGTTCCACTTGGCAAGCGAGCGGCGGAGTTTGAGGGCCGCGCCGTATGGAGATAGGAGCTGAATGGAGGAGAAAGTAATTACTCCACCTGTCGACGGAACAATGGCTGAACCACCTCTGTTGGCCTCTCGCGGCGCTCGGAGAATCCGACAAGAGCCGGGGACAAATCAGCCGTCCTCAGAAAGAAAGACGTGTCTATCGCCATATGAATCTGTGTGTGTGTGTTTTGGAAAATATATTCAAGTCGCCGGGCCGCGGCAAAAGTTGCAAGCGGGCAAAAATCATGATAAACCACGCCGGGCAGTAAAAGTCACAGCCGCGTCCCGCGGCGGGAGGGGGAAAATGTATAAAACAAAAAAAGTTGGATAGAAGGGAGGCCTCAAAACTTGGCGGGGTTGCGCCGCGGCGTCGTGTTTTCACTTTTGATTTCTCAGAGGTGGAGGAATCATCTCGTCCAGCGGCGCCTGTCGTTACATACGCTTAAATTCTACGCTGATAACGAGAAGATATTATGAAACGAGACAGTTCCCCCTCAACTGTTCACATCCGGATATCAGGGAGGTATTTCACGTATCTTATTGTTTTTGTTCGTGGCGTGAATTCAAATTAACGATAATCGTTTCCACGGAAACGGTAGAAATGCTGAAAGTGAGCAGAACAATACGCGAAAAACGTCAACAATGAGAGAACGCGGACATTCTAGTGGACATTCTAGTGGACAGACGAGGACATTCGACTGCTATTACAGTGACTGTCGACTAGAAAACTACCAAGTCCCAGGAGTATATGGACGGAGTTTTGAACCCGTCTCCATGGAGACGGAATCAGAGTGTTTGCCATAAGTTCCACCTTATGTGTCAATTTAAAAAAGTTGTGTCATTTCCATCGAGACCAAGTCGTTTTGAAGAGTTCAGTGTTGCCCCATTTCCACGCAGATGGAGTCGGAGCATTTTTTCAAAAAGTTGCATTTTCCCCACGTTTCCACACAGATGGAGTCGGAGCATTTTCAAAAAGTTGCATTTTTCCCCCATTTTCCATAGAGGCGGAGCAGTTTTGAAAAGTTGCGTCTGACCCGTTTCACGAAACTGAGGCATTTTAAAAGTCGCGTCCCAAAAATCCACCAAACTGTAACATAACAGCAGTATTAGTATATTAGTGATTTCACACGTTTGTATTTTTACTGTAATATTCTGTAGCATTGTTTCTACGCTTTATATTTACGATACTGTGTTTTTCTTATGAAAATCAAACCACAACAACCTTTCAGCTGTTCCTTTATACGAAATCTGCTGCGTCTGTCCTCTCGGTTCTAACGTCCCCTGACTGACCTGCACAGTAAAGTCCCGCTGAGGGCGAGTGATCGGGACTCTTCATCGCCGCCTGGTGGCGTCTTCAAATATGACGTTGCATCATTTGGCCTCCGTTTGAAGACCCCGGAGCCCACCGCTCCCAATTACAGAGAAACGACACAGCGGCGGGGCGCCGCGGCGGCTCTGGGTGATTAAAGCGGCGCGATAAAGACGGAGGACGAGGACGGTATGGCTGAGGACGGTGATGCAACGTCGTGAAAAATGAGTCGCGTCTTCTATATGTGGTTGGAAAGAAACTTGTCGTTGCTTCCCGTGCGCTGAAAATCCCCCGAGCTTTGGAAATTCTAACAATACATGGATTAAAAAGAAAACCCACATAATTTCAGCTTATTACTCACCGTGATTGTTGTTGCCGACAATACTCCAAAATAAAAGGCAGCTGTCTTTTGGATGTTGAAAGATTTGTGAAACGCACAAGGACAAACTCTGATCATCCAAAGTGTTTTTCAAAGCCGCCACGTCTGTGCTTGATTGTATTTCCACGTCTTTGTGCGATTGTTATTGACGACTTTAAAAAAAAATAAAAAAACGTTGCGAGCGCGTTGCCACTTTGGCAAAGTTGCGGCTTTAGCGGCTTCTCGTTCATTTGTTTACGAGCGAGACCGTGGAGCTTTCAGGGACACGAGTGTCAGGGAGCAACTTTAGCAACAACCTGGACAATATTAAAAGAAGTGTTGTATTTGGCCCTATCAAAATAAAAGTAAATTTAATAATTTATGTAAACTATGACCTAACTATTCTCCTAAACCGGCCTGCAGCAGCGCCACCTGTTTTCAGGAATTTATTGGGGGGGGACATACAATTTTGTCTTATGTTTTGATTTTATTTGCATACCACGCCAATTTTCAAAAATGCTCAAACTACACTAATAATAACAATAATAATAAAATAATACAAATAAAATAAAAAAAATAATAATTACAGTGAAAGTGGTTAAACTACAATTTTGAAAGTTGCTTTTTGTCTGGGGAAAAAAAATTAATAATAATAGTTATAAATAATTAAATAGTTAAGATACATAAACTACCACTTTCAAATTAAAAGGGGGGAAAAAAAGAACAAATTAAAAACAGCAAAACATTTTATAAGATATAGCTAGATTGTACCTAAGACACGTTAAGAATGCAACAAAATGTCTTTTTTGTAAAGTATAAAAAAAACAAACTCAATTCCTTATACAATATGCAGACGATACAACGCCTTTTATTGAAGTTTGTTTGGAGTGTGACGACTTTTTGAAACTTATGATGCTGAAGCTCAAGAAAATCCATGGAACAATATTGTAAACACAGTACAGTCTTTGTGCTCAATCCTCTTGCTCGAGGGCACTTCAGGCAGGGCGTCAGCCTCCACTCTCCTTGAGCGACGGGAGCGCGTCCCCCCCCCCCCCCCCCCCCCTCCACATCAGCGTTTCGCCGTTCCTGCGACTTGAAAAAGTGTCAGTGTCGAGGAGCAGATTTCGTAAACTCTGGCGGGCGACAGCTGCTGACTTGGCGCTCGTGTGTCATGCGTGCGCTTTTAGGCGGCGCTGACGGTGCTGACGGTGCACAATGCCAGAGGACACGCGCTGGATCTTTGCGACTCTTTGTGATTGGCAAAAAGATATCAAGTGGAAGGACCAAAGCAAAAGCAATTTTCAGGAGCTGAGGGGAATATATTGAGGTCAAGTGAACTTCAGATTTTATTTTTTTTTTTCTTCCACGCACACACACACACACACACACACACACACACACACACACACACACACACACACACACACACACACACACACACACACACACACACACACACACACACACACACACACACACACACACACTCCTTTTACATGAAGTCTGGTCTCCAACACGTTCATTATGTCTGAACAAGTGGCCCCAGAACAGCCTGTGGCTCCATCCTGAATGCTGACGTCCTGAATGCTGACGTCCTGAATGCTGACGTCCTGAATGCTGATGTCCCGGACTCTCGTGACGGATTCATGCGGTACTCATGTTATTCCCGTCATTTTATAAAACGAAATCCGTTTTCCATCCAAGCTTGGGCCCGGTTTGCATGTGTTCAGGTGAAAAATGGAAAAACCCCGGGAGCATTTTAGGGGGTTTGTTTGTTGGAGAAGGCAACTTTTCGAAAGGTGGAAAAGTTTTGGTCCATGTTGCAACTTTAGCGTAGCTCTTTGAAAATGTCGTAAAGTCCGTGGAAAGTAGGGAAAGCGCAACTTTTCAAAAATGAACAGTCTCCACTGAAATGGGAAAATGCAACTTTTCGAAAACATTCCTACTGCCTCTCCATGAAAAAAAAAGGCAACGTTTTGGAACGTTCTGAATTTTTTTTACTCCATTGAAATGGGGGAAAACAGAACTTTAAAAAAAACCTTTGTCTCTATGGAAAAAGTGGAAACAACTTTTTGAAAACATTTCCAGCTCCATGGAAATGGAAAAACGCAACTTTTTGAAACGTCCTGAATGATTCAACTCCATGAAAACGGGGGGAAATGCAACTTTTCAAAAACATTCCAACTCCATCTCCATGTTAACGAGAAAATGCAACTTTTTGAAAACATTCCAACTCCATCTCCATGTGAACGAGAAAACGCAACTTTTTGAAAAGTTCCAACTCTACTTAACACTCATGACTCACGCTGACATGTACTGTCACTGGTACTGTGTGTCAAACAAAGTTGATCTCACGATGTGTCCTGATTGTTTCTCTCGACTAAACTCTGCCCCTCAATGTCTCGTATGCTCAAAAACTGTGGGGCATAGCGCCACCTGCCTGGCACCGACTGAGGTACAGGGCAGCAGAGCGGTGTACAGCCAGAACGAAGGAGCCTGAGAGCCTGAACTCAGGGCAACAAAACCCCGGCTCGAATCCCGTCACTGCAGAACTATAGTAAAAGTCAGGTGTTAAAGAAAAAATAAATAAACAGGTGAGTTGTGTGTATTTTCAACATTTGACGTCGACTATTCGCCCATTGTTGATGTTTATAGTGTTTTGTTTTGTGGTTTCATTACAAAAACTTGCACTTGAAACATCAATCCGGACTCGTTTCTGAGCCTCTTTCTTAAGGATCCGTCTCTTCTTCTTTCCCTTCATGCCACACAAACACTCCCAGGGGTGATCCCCCCCCCCCCCCCCCCCCCCCCCCCCCCCCCGATGGCGATGGCGGGGCTTCCTGCGAGTGGAGAGCAGGGGCGGGGAGTAAATAAATCAGCATGCCAGTGCACTAAGGTGCAAGGTCCTGCGACGCTTTGCGAGTAATAAGTAGGGCTTTCTGATCAATACGTGCATTTACAGGGCGGACGGCCAACAGGAAAGCTTATTTGTGTCCCGGAGGGCAGTGAGCGTGGGGTATGTGGGTAGTTAGGAGTAGAGGAAGCAGCAACAGAGGCGGGTGTGAACTGTATTTTGTACGACCATTCTGCATGTAATTGATGAAAAAGGGTTGCCGTACTCTATGATTTTAGTTCTCTAAACCGCTCCGACTTTAAATTCCCAATAGATGTCGTAACGTTTCTTTTCTCATTTTGTTTCCGACCCGGAAGGCTAATCGAGCTTATTTTCCCCCGCCTTCAAAAGCCTGTTTTATTAGGCGGAATAAATAAAAAGCTTTGCTCTTGGACTCATTTGTCTTTGTCGGCCGGTACAGTACGTGGATTTAACTCGCGCTCGTCCGTCCTCGCTCATTACGTCCAAATACGAAACTCGGAGCGCAGAGGCCAAACAAACTTTCAAAAAACCCTGTCCAATTCCGTCCATCAGCAGAGAGTGCTCTCGTGTAAGGCGATGCATGTGAGATAGTGAAAATCCCATCAACCCCCCCCCCCGCCATAATAAAACCCGGCCGGCTCGGGGGGAACAAAGACCGGAGAGAGGTTTCACGGATTCACGTCGACTTTCAGAGTCCGACGCTTGGACACCGAAGATCTGAATGTGTAATTTCTCCTCCTTTATTTCAGCCTGAATAAATTTACTTTGTCTTAAGATCTCGATTGCTAATTTTCGGGCAGACAATTGGACCCGGGGCCTGTTGCACACATCTGCATGGCGCCTGTAACGCTTCACGTCCGCGGGATGAATATAATGAGTTTGTTCTTTGTGGGGGAGAGATGACCTTCCAAAATGACATTGGCAGATAAAAAAAAAAAAAAAAAAGACTTTTGTCTCGGCTCAAACAAAATAACAGCAAATGTCGTCCCCCGGGGGTCCGGCAGCTGATGAGGGGTTTGATCTGTAGCTGGAGGATTTAAAGGGGTATCGACCACAAACAAACACATATAGATTAGGGATGCATCTGCGCCACTTTTCTAAAAGGACGAGCACAAATAGAAGCCTGTAGATAGCGAGTACTTATGAAATGCCATGACGAAGAATACATACCCCATGCACAAGTTATATGTGAAGGCCGTACGTTGCCGCACAGTGTCTACGTCGACGATACGCTCACATCCAACAGCCATCTACAGTTAGCATAGCGCAGTGTCCGTCCACACACTGCGCTATGCTAACTGTAGACTGTAGACCGAGGGGCCGAGCTCGCCGTGTGCCGCCGCACACACGCTTTAGCAAAGAGTGTCATACTTTAATCATGTTTTAGCATGTAGCATGGCTGGTATGTGAGGGTTGAAACCCTTGAGCATGTAGCATCGCTGGTGTGAGCCTCGAAGCTTATTTAGCATGTAGCATCACTGGTATGTGAAGGTTGAAACCCTTTAAAATGTAGCATTTAGCATATAGCATCACTGGTGTGCGAGCTCTAAAACTCTTTAGCATGTAGCATCGCTGGTGTGCAAGCTCTAAAACTCTTTAGCATGTGGCATCGCTGTTGTGCGAGCTCTAAAACTCTTTAGCATGTAGCATCACTGTTGTGCGAGCTCTAAAACTCTTTAGCATGTAGCATCGCTGTTGTGCGAGCTCTAAAACTCATTAGCATGTAGCATCCCTTGTTCTGTGATGAATTGTCTTTGCATTGCTCCACAAGGCTAAAATCTAATCTGCATGTCGCACTTTGACACGCCATGTTTCCGCTCTCTCCCTGCTTCAGCATATCTCAATCTCATGATGATGTCATCACCAAGGTTGTGAAAAAAGGCCCCATAACGAGCCCCTCGTTGCAATCAGGTGTGCTGCAACCGGGAGACAGGTTCCACCATGCAGGACGCCGGCCCTCCAGGACCGAGTTTGGACACGCCTGCTCCAGAGCTTTTGTCCTCCGCCTCAGTCAAGCGACGCGTCGGAAAGAGCCAGAGAAAGTCTAATCAGGTCGGCCCTTGAAATAAAAGCCGTTACCGTGCGAGCGCCTCTCGTGAGGAGCTGCTGTCCTTCAGCTTAGCAACAGTAACCAGGTCGGCGCGGTTCAGGCTGGAGTTAAAGCAGCTCTTCTGGGATGTGGGGGCTGGCGAACGCTGAATCTGCCTCCTTCACTTTAGAAACGAGCACGTGTGGCTGGCAGCAGTACGTCAAAACACACAAAGTACTGTCAACTCTAAAAGTACCAAGTCCCAGGAGAACTATGTACTAGTATATATATGTATAGAGAGATAACCAGTCAGATTTTGTCATTAACTCATTTCTTCAAAGACGTTTAAATCAGGACTGGTTGTCTTCACTCATTGTTGCTCCTTTGCTTGGTGGCATCGCTGTCCTCCATGTCTGTCCCTCAGACTTTCCCTGTCACGTGACCTCTTGGACGTCCTCCACCTGCCATGATCCTCGGCCAACAAGACTTCACAGGCGCAGCAATCCCACTGCGGACACCACTTGTTGCGAGGCGAGGGGTGCAGCAACACTTTGTGGCCCTTTTATTCCTCCCCACATCACTTCCTGGTTCTTCCCGTTGCCTCTTGGCCCCGCCCCCCCAATCCGTAGTACAGGTAAAACATGCAACACTCTTAGTTGATGTACCTCTTCTTAAAACACTAATATAAAACTGTATCTTCAAGAAACTAAGTGTGTGTGTGTGTGTGTGTGTGTGTGTGTGTGTGTGTGTGTGTGTGTGTGTGTGTACACACAGTGTATATATACTATAGTAGACTGTATATATAATATAGTAGATTGTATATATACTATAGTAGACTGCATATATAATATAGTAGATTGTATATATACTATGTAGATTGTATATATACTATAGTAGACTGCATATATAATATAGTAGATTGTATATATACTATGTAGATTGTATATATACTATAGTAGACTGTATATATAATATAGTAGATTGTATATATACTATGTAGATTGTATATATAGTGTAATAGATTGTGTTTATATAATATAGTAGATTGTATATATACTACAGTAGATCGTATATGTAATATGTACGATGGTAAATATTAGATTTACTACGGAATTCAATATATATACTGTGGTAGACAATATACTATGGTTGACAGTATTTATGCTATAGTAGCTGTTATATTTACTTTCTACTATAGTATGTACAGTTTAGAGTAATCTCATGTATATACGATATTGTAAGACAATACGACTCAGAACCTTATGGCACGATACAATTGGATTATATACATTTTACCAAATTTTATGATATTTGAATACATTTTTCTTTCATGTGCATAGACTATAAAGTTTATTTTTCGACTTGATGTCAAATATTTGATTCAAATGTTTAAATTCATGCCGTATAAAGTACTAAACCACGATTTGGTCTGCCTTCTAGTTTGTCTTGTAATATACCCTCAAAGTACCACAAGGATAACGCAGAGTGGCAGAATACATGGAGACCGGCGTCTGATTAGGAGTTTAAAGGAAACCGGGGAAAAGTTGTGTTGGGGAGGATGTCTGCCGGAGTAAATGTAAAGGTGACGGAGTCGCCGAACCGCAAAAGATCCAGCTGAGGTACTCGTCTGCCTCCGAGTCGCCACGAGGTCCAAACAAAAGACGCGTTAAATACACGGATCCTCGTCTTCGCTGGGAAGGAAGTCAGTTGACCGGGTACGACTGCCGGGCGGCGTCGACACAGTGGATCCCAGCGTCTGCGGGGCATTTAAGCAGGTTTTTTTCGTCTTCCGCCCACACAGTTCCAAGTTCTCACACTTCCCGAGGACAACAACAACAACAACAACAAACAAAAAAACAAACACACACACAGCAGCCGAACCGCAGACGCTTGTTTCAACCCGCTGCGACCGCTCGGCTCAACCCACTCCTTCCCGCCGCAGCACAAGTGGCCGATCAAACTCCTCCTTTAACTCTCCACCAACTTGTTGTTTTTTTTTTGTTGTTTTTTGTTTTTTATTTCCGTCTCACAGGTTGCAGCTCGCCCACGCCGGTCCACTCGCAATTTCCGTTTGGATCTGCTCGTTTCGCATCGAATTTACAAGCGGGTTGTTTGGGCAGAAATGGCCAAGTTGTCGTTCAGAGCGTGGAGGAACACGGGTCAGGATGGCAAAGAGAAGAGGGGGGGGAAAAAAGAAAACGCAGAAGCATTCTGCGAAAAACTTCTGAGCGCTGAAATGTGTTTAATTATTTGTATGCATTTTCCTCGTTTCATCCTCCTTCCAGCTCCGGTCTCGTCTCTCTCTGCTCCGTGCTGAAGCTTCGGGAAGGACCTTGTTATTTTTGCCCAATCACTGTCGGTTTCGAGGCGATATTCCTAGTACCCTTTCCAGTACCTTTTATAGCACCCTTCCTAGAACAATTTTCAGTTACCTTTATAGCACCCTTCGTGGAACCTTTCCTAGCACCCTACCGAGTACTCTTTATAGCATCCTTCTAGTACCCTTTATAGCACCTTTCGAGCACCCTTTATAGCGCCCTTCCTAGAACCTTTCCTAGCACCATACCTAGTACCCTTTATAGCACCCTTCTAGTACCCTTCCGAGCACCCTTCCTAGAACCCTTTATAGCAACTTTCCGAGAACCATTATTAGCACCATTCTAGTTCCCTTCCTAGCATCCTACCTAGAACCCTTTATAGTACCCTTCTTAGAACCTTTCCTAGCACCCTTTCTAGTACCTTTCAAAGCACCTTTCCTTGTACCCTTCCTAGCACCCTTCCTAGCACAATTCCTTGCACCCTTCTCTGCGAGCTTCCTAGCACCCTCGCTATTTATTTATCCGTCCTACATGTTGTCTTTCATCCTGCTTGCCCCTTTGCTACCCCGCCATCTCTCCCTGTTTACAGCTTGCTGTAAATAAATTCAATTTTGGAGACCTTGAAGTCGCTCGGCGCGTCCGTGAACTCGGGAGGCCAAAGAGGAAGAAAGTGTGTGTTTGATGTTTCGGCGGCCTTCCCTCTGCAACAAGCCGAAGACGCCGTAATTGCCGCACCTGTGTCATAAAGCGATGGAGGGATAAATCCGGCGGGTCACACATGGACAGTGTGAAAACACACAATCAGCGTGCGGACCAAAACATCCCCGCTGTCCCTCCGCCGGTCTGACTCACCCCTCGGGGAGCAATCACTCCTCCGGTCCTTCAATACCTTTCCAGACGCTCACTCTCCGCCGTCTATCACTCGTCTTGGTAGATTTCGTGATTCTGAGGTGCCGCATCGCTTTGATTTGACTCTCCTCTGCCTTCATCTGCTCTCGCCCACATACGTTCAATCACAGGAAATAATGAGGTCCTGTTCCGGGCCTGGTTCTACCGACGGCGCTGGAAATGTGACACTGAACTGAATCTAAATATAGATCCGGCGTTTCACCTCCGTCTTCTGGGCAGATTTGGGTCTCGGTGTCGCTCAAACTGCTTCGACGCTTGTTTAACTTCTCTTACCTTACAGTCTTTATATATATATATATATATATACTTTTGCTGTTTCGTCTCTCATTAAACTGAGCAGACGGATGAAGAGGGAAGACGTCTCGGCACACCAGCGCTAATTAGTTACCGACTGTAAACACACAACGCGGCAACGAAACCATTAAATGTGATGTGGAATAATGAAAGTATGGAAATGAACCTAACATTTCAAAATTACTCATTTTCCACGTTTATAATCGACTTAACCTGCCCCCCCCCCCACAAAAGATTTGAGAAGACATGTCTCCTCCGGTGCATCTTTACATGTAACATCAGGTCTCAACAGGTCACCGGGTTTAATTAAAGCGCAGCTGTGGGAGCATCGCCTCGCTCCAGACTCGCCCCGAGTGGGAGGAACGTATTGTCTCGCGCGGCCCCGACGGCGCTGTTGATTAGATTAGAGATCAGATTAGACGTCTGCCGGTGTCTCGCGGGACGGACGGACGGGGGGGGGATCCGAGGGGGAAAGTCACGGAGGTGTGCTTCTCAAACGTGTCGGCACGTCGGAGAGGCCGAGGGCCGAAATCCGGGGAAACGCTGAGCGGAGAGAGGCGGCGTCAATTCGGGAGCACTTCCAGGCTTTTGTCTGATAACGCAACACTAAATTCTAATGTCACAGATGCTTTTATTTTGTCCCCCCCCCCCCCCCCCCCCCCCTTCTTCCAAATCCCATTTACACGGTCGAGTCGGAGCAAAATGCAAACAGCCGAGAGTCACTTTCTGTTTTTCTCCGGCTGGTGTGTGTTTTCATCTCCGTCCGAGTCGCCTGTTAAGTGTGCAGGCGTACACGCCACTGAGATTAATCCGAAGTGCGATTGTGACAGCGCGCTCGCGCACAACAGAAGACCGCGTTCCCGGCGAAGGACTGATCTGTGCCGAGTCGGCCCGTAATTACTCGCTCGGGACGGGGAGAGCCGAAAAGAAAACATTAGGGAGGCTGTCAGCTACCTGCGACACACGGCGTTGTTGTTTTTAAGCTTTTATTTTCCTGCCTTGCAGAAAGAGACGCTGGAGGGAGTGGAGGAGGAGGGGGAGGTAGGGATGGTAGGGACGGATTTGTAGTCCTGATGATGCACGCCTGAATGCTTCACATCAGGTTTGAGAATCAATTATTCAGATGGAAGGAAACTGTCTGGCTCTCTCTCTCTTTGCATTGAGGCAGTTTGAGATCTAAAAACAAACGGATTCAGATTAAACTGCCTAATGTGTGGTGTCACTTCATGTATGGCTGTTACGAAGACACCCCCCCCCCCATCTTAAAGCACCCCCCCCCACCTTTCTATCGAGACTGAGTCAGTACTTTTTCCAAGAAGTCGGGTTTTCCCCCCTTGTTTCCATGGAGGAGTTGGTGCTTTTTTCAAAAAGTTATGTCTTCACCCGTTTCACCCCAAAGGAAAAAGCAACTTGTTGAAATTGGCTCCCAAGGTGGAACTTTTTGGAAAATGCTCCGTCTTCCTGAAAACCAGGGAAAACCTAACACTCTGACTTCATCTTCATGAAAACGGGAAAAACACAACTATTTGAAAATGTTCGAACTGCAACTTTTTGAAAATGCCCCGTCTCTGTTGAAATGGGGGGGGGGGGGGGGACGTGGTAGTTTTATTTTGACAGTCACTTGGTCTTCTGTTCATGTTCTCCCATTGTTTATGTTTATAGCATCTCGTTGGCGCGCATGTCGCGATTTCATCCCAAAAAACAAACAACAGCACCAACTCATGGCCTGGCATGGTAACTACATCATTTCCAGCGTGTCTGCCGTTTTCACGTAAGCGGACGCCGTCGTCGAAACGTTGCCGTGGAAATGCGAAACTTTCCTAAAACAAAAACGGATGCGTTCACGTAAGCAGCGGTTCACAGCTGCTCTTCCTCCTTTATCTCTTCTTCTCTTTCCCCCCCAAATTCAGCCGTCATTTGCTCGCCTCCCTTTCCTTCCCTCCTCCCGGTGAACACCTCATTATCCCTTATCTGCTCCTCCTCTAATCTCCCTCTTTTACCGCCTCTCTGCATCCCACCCTGCCATTTGTTAACCTCCACTATTTCTTTCTTTTTTTTATCGATCAAGCCCGGCGTTGCCTTCGAATCAGGTGAACGCGCGCCAGGAATCCCGCGCCGCCATGAATTGAGAGTCGTCGTGCGCATTAAGCCCCATTGTTTTAGATGAGTAGTCACAGCAGGCGGCGAAGGCCGTCGGATCAGAAATGATATTATAATGCGACATTGGAATAGCGGCGCCATTACCACGGCCGGGTGCTTTTGGGAGATAAGGGCACTAGATAGCGAGGAGTCCCTTCATTTACATCGACCGACTTCATCTTCACCAATATGTGCAAATTACTTTCTTTTTTTGGTGTTTTTTTTTGGGTGAGAATCGGGCCTGAATCTCATGAGCCAAGCGTTTCTGCTTGTTAAAATACATCAATTGACGCCAGCGCTCCGTCAAAACCACGACTCCCTGAGAGCCCAACGCGAGCCCCCGGTATCATTCAGCTGCTAATTGATTATCGAGCGCCGTCGATAAAGTGTCAGGAATGTGTACCCCAGAGCGTCTAAAAATAGTCCCAATCCAGGATCCAGGCTCATGTTTGGCATTTTCATCAATCGATGCGGCGTCAGAACAATGATTAATTGAGTGGCTCCGCGCCACGTTGTCTTTTATTTTTCCTCAACAACTGTCCTTGATTTGTCTGGATTAAAACATCTGGAGAGGGATGCACGCGCTGATGGAGGCTTTGAAACGCTGCGAAATCTCTGAATGTTGACAATAAAGTCAGATTACTGACCTGTAGTGTCACAACAGTGATTTTAAATTCAGATTACTGTTTTATTCTCAGAATTATGACTTTTTAAACTGAGATTACTCGGCTGTATTCTCAGAATTATGACTTTTTAAAATGAGATTACTCAGGTGTATTCTCAGAATTATGACTTTTTCAGATTAGTCAGATTACTGAGCTATATTGTCAGAAAGTGTTCTGAAGTCAGTAATCCCATTTTAAAATAAGAAGTCAGAAAATAGAGCTCATTTAACTTTTTTGTCAGAATTCTTATTTTACAGTCAGATTAATTAACTGTGTTTTCAGAAGTGTTGATTAGATTTGAGATTGCAGAATTGTATTCACAGAATTATGGCTTTTTTTTAAAAATGAGATTTCTGAGCCGTCTTATCAAAATTCTGACTTTAAATTCAGATTACTGAGTTGTATCCTTAAGATTGTGATTTTAAATTCAGATTACTGAGCTGTAGCCATAAAATTGTGTTTATAAAGTCAGATTACTGATTGTGAATTGAGATTACTGAGCTGTATTCTCAAAAATCTGGGACTACAGCTCAGAAAACTGACTTTAAAGTCAGAATAAAAACCTTTTTTTAATACGCTGTTTTTCAGGTGGCCCTAATCCTCGTCTGTACTCGAGAGCACTGCAGCCTCATTTCACCCATTTTCTCTCCACCATCCCTGATGTTTGTTAAATAGAGCCCCGGCCGCTCACTGTGTACTTTTAGCAGAGTACTCCTCCAAAGACTATCAGACGGTGAAAGGTTGGGAAAGAGCAGATTTTCTCAGAAGATCGACCAGAAGAAGACCGATGACTGACGTGCCTCATCCTAATCCCAGGACGCTGAGCCTCCTGCAGATCAGTGGAGCAGCAGTGCCCTCTGCTGGCTGCACAGTGACTCCACAGTGGTGGAGAAATCCCCCCCCTCCAGACACTCCCCCCGCTGCTGCTGCAGCTGCTCTCATCACTTATTACCTGACGCTCACACGTTCACAACTTCATCATTATCTCATCCGACTCTCATGCTGTCATTGTTCTGTCCACACGCCGGCTGATTATTCGCCACCAGGCACGGCCGTGTGATGTAAGATCAAAGGCGTGGGAAAAGTTGCACGCCGGCGACTTATCATTATAATGCGTCCTAACGGTGCTCTCTCTCCTTCAGATGTGGACAATTTGTCTTCTTCACTGTCTCTGTTTAATGGCGGAGGAAGACAAGATGGGCGGCAGACTCCTGCGGCGTGTGAGCTGTGATGAATGATCAGATGGACATCAAAGTGGCTTTCATTTTCAGGTTCCGCATGACAGTTATTGGCGTTTCTGACACCTTATCTGAGGGAATACCCTCTGCGTGAGGATACACCAGTGAAGTGCAGGGACGTACCGATACCATCGGGTCCGATACTGCAAGGAGCACTCGTAAAGTCTCCACGATACAACCAGGGCGAGTACTGCGTGACGTCATCCGTCAGTAACGTGAGCAGTATGTACGAGATTCTTTAATATTCACGAGAATGACAAAAGTAAGACAGATTGTAAATTACGTTTGTACAAAATATCCAGAGGAGGTGAAAGATAGTTTGAACAACACCAGCAACTAAATCACCGGCTCAGTAGAGTTAGTTTGACTGCTCAGTGGATCCTGTATTCAGTATCGGCAAGTAGCTAAAGGTTAGTATTTGTATCAGTAGTTGGTATCGGCAAGTAGCTAACGCTTAGTGCTCCTATCGGTATCAAGGTTAGTTCTTGTACTAAATAAAATCTAAATAAAATCTCACTGTGCTTTAATGTTTCCTGATAATACAGTTTTTTTTCCCTCATATACCAGAGACTATAAATATGCGTCCCCAGTGTAGTACATGGATTGAACTCTGTATGCAGGCCATGCTTCCCACTGCTCAAGTCGCCCTTGACTGAGACACTGACTGCCTCTGCTTATTTATTATAAGCTGCTTTATCAAAAGGAGCTTTCGTCATTTCAAGTGTGATTGGGAGCAGACAGGTGAGTTCGGGCAATTTCTTCGCTGCCACCAGTGACATCTAAATATAAAGTAGATCGGACTACAAAAACAAGTACAACTCTGTCATAATTGGGTTTTGAAGGAATATCGATAGTCTGGAGTTGATCTCATCAGCAGATATAAAATGATGTGTTTTTTTCTCACTTGATTAAAACTAATCATGTGGCCACAAATTACAGAAGCATCCATCCATCTTGGGTTTTGTCATACCAGTTAATCAGGTCCATCCCCTGATTAAAACAGGTACATTCCAGACTTTATTAAAGTTTAATTCAGGTCAGTGTGAGCTATAAAAGCAAAGTCGTAAATTTGGCGTAACGACGGATGAACATTGTGTCGGTGTGAGTTTAGATCAATTATGTCTGAAAAAAACTAACATTTATCACATCTTAGCTTGTATAACAGAACCTGACTCGGGTGGAGACGTTCTGCTGTTCCGGTTGGAGTTTGAGGACAGATGAAGAGACAAGCATAAGACAGACAGATTGTTTTGGTCAGGGGTAGGGATTCAAACCGTGGTTTGGGAAAGAGGGTAGGGATTCAAACCGTGGTTCAGGAAAGAGGGTAGGGATTCAAACCATGGCTTGAGAAAGGCGGTATGGATTCAGACTGTAGTTTGTGTCAAAGGTATGGATGCAAATCATGGTTCAGGAAAGAGCGTAGGGATTCAAACTGTGGTTCGGGAAAGGGGGTAGGGATTCAAACCCTGGTTTGGATTGAGGGGTAGGGATTCAAACCGTGGTTCGGATTGAGGGGTAGGGATTCAAACCGTGGTTCAGATTGAGGGGTAGGGATTAAAGCCGTGGTTTGGATTGAGGGGTAGGGATTGTTGGCATATACGACAGTTTGCCTCACTTCTGTCTTTGGGGGGGACGATTAAACCCCCCATTACATTTCTCCAATTAGTTGACTTTCAGTGTTAATTGTGGATGTATTTACATTTCACCCTCTGGCTTTGGGGCAAGTGGTACTAAATAGCTTTTTGATGAGGTCATTTGTTCACTCAATGTGTCTTGTATCTAACACAAATATCTACGTGTCTCTGAGACGTGGTCCTGGAGGGACGGGGACGGGTGAATCCACGCAGAGACGGGGAAAAATAAAGTGAATGTTGGCTGTGGTGCTGCCGCAGAGCCGCGGAGCCACAGAGGCCTGACGTAGGCGTCTCGGCACATGAGGGCTGAAGTTTGATCTGCAGCCAACGTTGGTGGAGGAGAGGGAAGTTTTTGAAATGTGCAGGTATCTCCTGAGACAGGATGCAGTCTTAGAAAGTCTTTGGATTCCGTGGTTCTTTCTTGCTTCTAGGAAATGGGTAGACAATAGTAAAGTTTATCCCAGAAATCATCTGGTTTACGATTATCCATCTTTTTAAAAGTTACTCTTGATTGGCAAGAAGTATTGATGTATCATGTCAATAAGGCAGCAAACTACATTTCTGGATCAAGAATTGACATTACTTAGTAGGGATGCATTGATACCAGTTTTTTAAAGGACGAGTACGAGTAGCTACTTGCCATTACCAAGTACAAATATGAGTATAAACCTTTAGCGACTTGCCGATATCAAATACAGATATGAGTACAAACCTTTAGACAAACAATACGCAAAGGTTTTGCGTTGCCGCAAACCTCCTCCACACATCGTATAAATTGATGATACGTGTACCTTCAACAGCCTTGAAGGCTCTAGAATACTACTATGTATACTACTATGTCTCCAGTGTGCAAAGAGCGGTGCGTAGCGTCTATGTACGTACTGCATTGTGTGTACTGTTTACTGTAGATGGAGGGATTGAGCTCATTTAATATTGATACACACATCGCCCATCCTCTCTGACGTCACGTAGTACTTGTCGGGTAGTATCGTGGACCGTTGTTACTGTCCAGGTTATATTTTGCAACCTGTGAAGATCTCCGGCTTTACCTGGACTCGTCTAATTGCCCCGTGGCGTCAGCACTGGGAGAGCGGCGGGAGCAGAGGTGAAGCCCGGGTCGTGATCTCCAGATAACGATATCATTCAGGAAAGTACTCTGGCGGAGCTGAGATGAGATTCTCATTTACTTCCTGGTCCGGCCGTCTGACGCTTCGTGGATGAAACCTGCACGGCAGGGAGATGTTGTGGGAACAGCGAAGTGTTCCCACACTTTACCCAGGAGGTAGAAACTTGACTAACTTTAGGTTCTTATAGAAAATACCAAGGAAGTAGTACTTTTAGAACTCAGCGTACATTATATCCATCTTCTACAGAGGATTTAATGATGGCAAAGATTTTGAAAATCTGAGCATTGAAGGCAAAAGTCGCCTCCCAGCTCGCGGCAGAATTATCATGTTTCCGTGGAAACTGAGGAAAATGCGACATATTGCAAATACAACTTTTTGCAAATGCAACTTTTTGAAAATGCGTTGGCATGGAAAAAAATGTTTTAGCAAAGTCTGTTTTTGGAAAGAGACGATAATGCAACTTTGTAAAAATACTTTGACTCAGTCCTCGTGGAAATTGGGAAGAATGCATCGTTTTGAAAATGCAAGGAGAAAACGCAACTTTTTGACAACGTGATGACTCTGTCTCTGTGGAAACGCAACTTTTTTGAAAACACCACGACTCCGTTTCTGGGGAAACAGGGCAAAGCGGGACTTTTTGGAGAACGCAACAGTTCAATCTCTGGGGAAACTGTTAAAAACCCAACCTGGGACTTTGTACTTTTATTTTGACAGTCGCCGTAATAACAATCCAGCTTGGTCGTCTGTCCATACGAATGTTCGCAAGCTAACGACGTGCTTTTCAGGGTTTCCGCCATTTCTGTGTAAATGTACACCATTTTTGTGAAACCAAAATATGAACTTGAGGTGTTTTCAGCTGAAAGGTTGACCAAACCCAGCAACCGCCCAGACAGATTTCATGTCAGTTCACGGCCCTTTTGCCTGCCAAGTGATTTAACAGTACGCTGCTCCAGCCTATTCCCGGCTCGTGAAGGCCTTTATGTTTGCTGTTTTAAACGCTGGGTGCCGGCTGCTGCGGGTCGTTCCCTGGAAAGATGCTCCGCTGGCCGGGGAACCGAGGTGTTTTACAACTCCAGCAGTTTTATTGGAAATAAACACCAGAATACAGAACTGGCAGTGGACATGGCTTTTTGATTGAGAGCAGATCTGAGAGGGGCGAGTGCCTGAGAGCCAGCAATGCCTCCCTAGAAAAAACAAATAAATAAATAAATAGTCTCACGTCTTTCGAAAAAACTGCAGTGAAAATGGCTTTTCTTGTTTTGATCTACAGGCACTTTTAAATGTCCAAATCCAAGAGAGCTCATTTCAACAGCCTGCTCTGCTTTTGTTTTGACAGGTCTGGAGGCGGGGGTGAAGCAGGTGATTTCCTCGCAGATATGACCCAGAAGAAGAAGATCGATTGAACTGATTGGATTAGTTTTTGACACAAACATAATTGATGGAGACGGTCCAACAGCAACAACCCAACAAAGAGTATAAATCCTTGACGTGACCCGGCCGATACAGTCAGAAACTCTTGGGTGTGGATGTTGCTATAATCTATAAACTATATTGAGTACACACAGACATCTGTATGACTGCTTGTTTAGTGACTCGTCAGGATTTTGTTGTTGTTGTTGTTTGTGGAAGTGGTGTGTTTTATGTGATCAATCGTGCCTGGAGCTGCTGTTCTGCATGTTATCTGCCACTTATTTGTTTATTTTAGGTTTGTTGTCAGATGTATAGCACTGTGACGGCGATACACCAGTGTGGTTAAAATACACAACTTTAGTAAAAATGGTGTATTTCAAGGTAAAAAATGGAGACCTTTGAAGAGCTTTTGAAGTACTTGTAGTTCTTTTCCTTCATAGCTGCTGTGACGGAGGAGAAAAGTCCGGTTTCTGTATCCAGTGTTTCAAGCTAAGAACCAGAAAGATTGCAAATACAGTTGATTGGTATTAAAAAATACTTCATTTTGTCATAAAGAATTTCACGTCGCCCCCGTCTGGTGGGGTGGTGGAGCGGCGGACAAAGTCCAGTCCTTCCCTCCAGAGTGGCGAGAGGAACAGCGGGAGGAGTCAAGACATTACCAGACCCACAGAGGAGCTGCAGCTCTTGAGGGTATAAAGTTATTTATTTTTGTAACCTTTCCCTCTCGACCTTCACCAACATTCGCTTGTTTTTTAATCCTGGTTTGTGACACATGGAAGTATAAATGGAACCCGAGCAGAAGCTCCAGTGTGGCCGGTTGGTTCAGTGTGGAAGAGCACTGCCTTGCACGTGGGAGACCTGGGTTCAAGTCCCAGTGAGGGGGAACTCCTGGAATACAAGTTATATTTTCTGTGTTGAGCAGAGGTCTGGTCCTCCACTCAAAGCATGACAGCCGCTGGTGCAGTGGAACAGTGTGTGTGGCTGTGTGGCTTCACACAGGGAGGAGCAGTCTTGGTGTTCCAGGGACCACGGCTCAAAGCTTAGACCAGCTTTTGACCGTCCAAACTCCAATTGACCGGTCTGGTTCTCGGTTTGGAGAACACAGACTGATGGAGGTTCGATTCCTCCAGTACTGGGACACTTAAAGAAGGATGCAGTGGCAGTGGTGGAGACGAAGGATGCGGTGGCAGCAAGGGAGAAGGATGCAGCGGAGGAGATGAAGGATGCGGTGGCAGCGGAGGAGATGAAGGATGGCAGCGGGAGAGTGGAAAGCTGTGGTGGCAGCACAGGGGGGAAAAAAAAACACTGACAAAAAAATGACACTTTAAATATGAATATATTTGAACATTGACTTCATTGACTTTCCCTCTCTGATAAAAAAAAAAAGTTATATCATTAATCTTATTATACTTTTAGCCAAACGCTATATTCATAAATGTTGATACACTAATCAAAAAACCATGACGTAATATCCTCAAGGTTTGTGTGGCGGCTGTTATACAGTATTGTTTACTACTGTACTTCCGGCTTTGTCAATAAAGACTTTGTTTTTCTAACTCGCCACTGTGTTCAGAGTTTCAGATTTATTTTGTTTTTAGAGACTCATATCTGCCTTTGCATGTAAATTCAAGGCCCAAACGCAAAATATCGAGGGTTTTATCAAACTCCGGCTTCGGGTGAATGTGGCTTTACCCTGCCCGTCTCTTCATTCCAATAAGGACTTTAATAAACTGTCTTTCTCAAATAATAAAAGCCACAAAACGCATGTTTATGTTTGGGGAAACATGTCAGTGTGTTTACAACGGACGACGTGTGAGCTAAGAACGTCAGCCGATGCTAATGGCCGTGATATGACGTCAGTTTGACATTAACTCATTGGCTGCCATTGACGAGTTTGACGAGTATAATGTATAGTAACGCTCACTGCCATTGACGAGTTTTTCATTTTTTTACACAGCGGGCTGTAGAAATGTCTGGCGCACCTTATGAATGAGCCTTTATACTGAGACATTACCTGTAATGATTAATCGATGCCACTAGAATGCAGTATTGCGCGATCGGTGGGGTCAAAAGTCTGCCGAGAGGCGGAAGTGTGTGGAGTGTTTGGAGAACGTGGTGTGAGCAGGTAGCGGAGCGGCGGGAGTTAGTATTAGCGAGAGATAGCGGTTTAGAGAGAGACAGGATAGCAAGAGACATGGTGAAGAAGGGCGGTTATAAACAGTTAACACTGTGGGAGAGTTTGACCCGCGGATCGGTGAGTGAGGTTGAGAGGGGAGATAGCGGAGATCCAGGTGAGGGTCCATCTGGGGAGCCAGCGTTGCGGGGAGGAAGACCGGGAGACACCTGGTGCCTCACGGAGCGTATCACCGGCTGGCTCGAGTGACGCGGGCTCTTACAGCGAACCAGATCCGGATTCCTCAGATGAGTGGTTGCCATCTGGATGGCATCCACCTGATGGCCACCAGCAAGAAGGAGAGACCGACGAGAAGATGTCGGGTAGGGGGTAGGGGTCTTCGCAAGGAGACCAACAAGTGGTGCGCAGCGTGTCGTGTTCCCTTGCACACAGGAGACTGTTTCACCTTCTACCACACAAAGCCGAACTACTGGGCCTGGGAGGATTGAAAAAGCACACACTCTAACACGCACACTCACACACACACACTCTAACACGCACACTCACACACACACACTCAATCACACACTCTTCACAAACTCACTCTCACACACTCACTTTTTTTCTAGTTCATACATTTCTAGTTCTATTATCTATTTTTCTGTTGTTGTTTCAAAATTTGTGTACTTTTTGAGATGGTTTAAAAAAGTTGCATTTTCTGTTTTGTGAATAAATTTCCAAAAATTTGCCATCAAAAGTATTTTTTCGGAGTCATGTTTTTATAATTTATATATTGGAAAAGGTGTTAAGATGTTTCAGGAGTCACTAAAGCAAACAAAATGCATATAAAAGTCGCTTTTCTGCTTGATAAGTTACTGTTTACAAAAAGCTAGTTTTCTCTGTTTTTTGGTCAGAAGCAGGTGTTTTGGGTGAAACTTTGCTATGTTCTACGGCAGATTGCTCATGAACGGTAAAAGGTAGAAACAAACAGTTTTTTCCAGATGAAAGCAGAGATCCCAATCTTTAATTTGGTGCCCTTGGTGTTACATAGTCTAACAAAATGCATATTCTGTGGCCCTTCAAAGTTGGGTCAAATCCCCTGAAAACGCTGGCAGAACGCACTTCCCAAAGCTGAAAATGCCTGGCAGTCAATGAGTTAAACTTCTCCGCAAACATACAGCCGCGGATTATTTCGGATTAGATGTGGATTTTGCTGCTCTGATATGCTCTTACCTGTCATTAGTGCCTGTTTAGGGGTTTATTGACATGGGTTGACATGAGCGTTGTGCTTCAGGTGGTGCGCAGGTAAGGTGTGTCCGGAGTGTTGCGGTGACAGTGAACGAACGTTCCTACTGGGGTCACGTGACTTCCGCTGCTGCTGTCGCAGTGAGGAAATACTCGACATCTATGAAGTCCATGACTGTGGAGATAAGTGGCCACTGTTTACCTCCCACCCAAATCAAACAAGGATTCCATTCATGAATTCTTTCAACCTGAACCACAATATAAAAAAACATCAACACAATGATGATCTCTGATCTTGACAATAATACTCTTGACAACTTGAACCTCCGCCTGTCCACCAGCACCCAAAAGCGTGCATGACAGTCTTAAACCACTTCACAGAAACAGTTTGAGAAAACACTTGAATCTGTGGACTTGAACCCTTGACGTGCTGCATCAGTGACAGTAGTGCTCCCCACTGAGCTATCCCTCGTTACCTGAGACGTGCATGAACGGCTACAACTTTATACATATACCGACGCAAAAGAACCCTAGAACATGTATGAATAGGGAGGGTCACTGACCAGGACTTGAACTCTTGATGTGTTGCACTCAGGTCAGAGGTCTCACCCACTACCAACACAAACCATAGACACACCTCCATACGTTAGATTTTAATAGTGATAAAATAGTCGTGTACTATAATCAGTCATCCTTAAAGATATAATATTTATTAACTAAACGTTGATTAAAAGTTATTTGTGATTTTATTATACATATCAAATGCCATGAGAGTGTCTGACTAATTATTAACATCTTAAGCAGTATCTTAAGGCGACAGGAGGGCAGAAATCAACCTAGTGATCAACTTAAACCGAGTAAAAGACATTTAGTGAGAGAAAACTGTCAAACAAATTCAATAAATATAAATCAGGGGCGGAACGACTCATCGACTAGTAAGTTAGTTTTTCTTCACTTTGTTCTCGTGGCGCTTTTATCATTTTTCGGGTTGTAAGTTAGTTTTGAAAATGACTCCTTTCGACATAACTCCCTCCTTTCCAACATCCCAACCGGCTGGGGGGGGGATCGAACCCCCACCCGTCGACCGGCACCAAAGCATGCGCGACAGTCTCAAACCACTTCAACCACCACACGTTCCTCTTCACTTTGTTCTCGTGGCGCTTTTGTCATTCATTTTTTTGAGGTTGCGCTTTTTGAAAATGACAAAGTTTCTGTCCCAAACGTCGGTGTCACATCTGCTTTACCGACTGAGCGGAACCTTTACTTTGACACCTGCAGAAGGATTCACCTTTATACTTTGGATCAGTACCAGCGGTGCTCTCCACTGGGATACCTCTCTGTCTCCCTGATGGATGAACATCCATGTAATAGCAACTCATGAGGACATATAAGGACGGAGGACACTGACCCTCTCCAGTTTGAGGTCTTATACCCACCGAGCCACACCTCTAATGAAAGCAGACCATGAACACACCTTAATGTATATACAGAGTTTATGAGTACACAATATAGATACAAGTTGGTCACAAGTTGAAGCCTTGACATTGGATAGTGACGTCAGTGAAAGTAACTACTGACCAGGAGGACAATATCGTCTCAAAGGACGTAACAAATACATTTTCATCAGTACATAACGTTATCGAATTTTTTTATTTAACTTGTATAAAAAAACATAATTTGACCAAAAACAGACCCCTGAAGTAAATTAATCTCTTTCAGAATCACAACAGGCGCTTCACTGTCCTCATGTGGTCTCTATTTCATTGTACACACGTTGGTAGTACTTACTACTTTTGACCACCAGATGGCAAACTTCCAGTTCTCACTTGAAAGCTCCTCTTTCCTGCCATCTTGTGGACGAATGTGGGAATTACACACAACGGTCCATATTGTCACCAGTTGGCTCTGCAAATTAAGTTTAGTGAAATCTAGAGGACAAAGACTTTACTGTTTTGATCAACCGGCGGTCTTAAAGGGCTACTGCACAATAAAGTTGGGAACCGGAAGATCGTGGGTTCAAGACCAACAAGACGTACTTACTTACAAAAAAGTACTTTTCAAAAAAAATACAAACAGTCCACATATTTAAAACCTCTTTATTTGTGGTTATAAAATTCAGACTCGGTACAAAAAAATATGTTTCCAACCGTGGAGCTCGTCGCGACTTTAAAGTGACGTTGGAGGAGGAGAAGCTTTAACTGGGGCTTTACTCCACTTTACAAACAGCAACAAGCTGAGGCCTTGTTTACCAAACAACGCTTTCAAGTCAACATTTCTGTAGTGTTTCAGGGGGGGTCGCTGACGAGAAGTGTGTGTGTTTGGGGGGGGGGACTCTTTAAAACCATTTCAACTGTCTTCATGGAAACGGGGGACACACTGGGGTGAATGCTTTCTCGCCGTTGGCGTCCACACAGGACACCTTGCTGCGACGGAAAGCGTTTTCACTTGTAACACGGAAACAGGACCTCAAGCTCTGTACACAATAAACAAAAACAAAATAAAGTGTTTTCTCGCTTCAAAACCTCCATTTTCCTCTGTCATTCACACCACGAGTGCAAAAATAAACGATATATGAACTATGGGCATTAATGGCGACGTGTGCAGGGTTATATTTACATCACTTTGTAACAGAGAGAGCATCGCCGTCACTTTTCCGGTCGGGAGACGGTTTGAGTCCGCTTCACGTCCCCCGTCCCGCTCTGTCCCCCCCCCCCCCCCCCCCTCCTCCCCCCTCCCCTCCGGTCCACCTCCGTCCTCCAGGTCACACGCCGCCCGCTTGGGACACAAAGCAAAGAATTTGATTGGTGGAGAGTCAACCTCGCGCGGCGCTAAACTACGATGTCGTGAGCGTCGCCGTTGGGCTGCGGCCGGTTGGCCACCGGTGGGAGGGGCTTCTTGTAAAACTCTGCGGGGGGAAGAAGAAGGTTGGGCGGCGTTAGTGGACGGCGTCCAGCCGCGCCTGGGAGAAGAGACGCTGCCGGTTAATGTGAGAGAGCGTGCGATGACTTATGGGAAGGGGGGGAGAGGGGGAGGGGGGGGGGGGGGAGGAGAGTGTGAATGATTACACAGACTTTGAGTTGATTAAGACGTCTGCAGCTTGAGATTCCACACAAACACATGGCTGGAGAGATGCAGGAGGCGGAGAGAGAGAGAGAGAGAGAGAGAGAGAGAGAGAGAGAGAGAGAGAGAGAGAGAGAGAGAGAGAGAGTGCAATGTGGCGTCTGAGACTAATTAACAGTAGGCACACGTCTGCAGGAAGACTTCAGCGTTTCCACAGAGACTCAGCAGCGAGACTGTGGAACAAACACAAACCGTCCACGATGCAGCCACATGCAAGATGTCAGGGATTATCATCCGCTAATCCAGACTAGCCTCCTCCGATCTCCTTCAAATGGGACGTTAGCGACTTTTACACCGCGGAGGAAAAGCACGCAGCGGAAAACATCCGGGGCCAAATCACGTTTGCGCCGCAACATTTGAACACGGAACGCTATCGTTGCGTTTTGGGTGTCCGTTTCCACGACGACGGTATTCGGAGTCACGGGAAACGCAACGACACGGGGGAAATAGCGGCTTTTCGAAGACTCTCCGTCTCTGTGGAAACGGGGAAAACGGAACTTTTCAAAAGTCCTTCGTAAAGAGTCCCTTAAAAGGAAAAATGCAACTTTTCGCAAACTTTTGTCTCCGTGGAAACGGGGAAAACATAACTTTTTGAAAATAAAACTGCTTTTCGAAAGCTCTCCATCCATCTCTGTGGAAAACGGAACTTTTGGAAAATATTCTGTCTCCATGGAAATGGTGAAAAGAAACCCTGCAACTTTTCGAAAACTCTTCATCTCCGTGGGAACTGACTAGAATGCAACTTTTCTATCCGGAGCCGAGACTCAAACTAAGATATCGGTGATGCGGCCATGAAAGCTAGCTAGCTCGATGCTATCAAGCTAGCCTCATAACCACGCTGTCAGAGCGTAAAAACAAACACCCATAATGCAACAGTAACAGGGGGAAGTTTTTTTAGACAGATTGCAAAATGTGACTCTTTCAAAACTAGAAAGCTTGTTATGACACGGCGTTACCGGGTGTTAGTGACATCCACACCATGCGAAGCACAAGTCATGAATGAGCCAGTGAGACGGCGACGGTTTGATGTAATGACGTCAAGCGGCGGTTAGCGAATTGAGAGCGAGACTTGGGGGGCCCCGCGGGGCAGATTTACCAGAGTGTCTCGAGTCGCCCAGAGGCTCCAGCTTTGGCAGCCGAGACACTTTGGGTGTGGCCCATCCCACTAAAAACACACAGAATACACACAAAACGGTGAAAAAGAGAGTGCGTCCCGGCGCGCGGGCTCCGCCGCCGTCGTCTGGACTCAAACGGCGCCGCCGTGTTTGGCGGTGAAACTGACCTGGGGGCGGTGGAGGAGTGCGACTCTCGGCCGGGCCGTCCTCCAGCCGAAGAGGATCCACCCGGTGCTTCCTCTTCAGGTGCAGCTTGCTCGTCTTCTTCCTGCCTTGCTCGGCGGCGGCGGCGGCGGCGGCTGCAGGAGCATTTTAAAACCACATCAGACGAGCATTTGTTTTCTCTAAAAGTTCCACAAACGTCCGATCTAGATAAACAACTTCGTCTCGATTGGATTCACCTGAGGTTTGCCTGGCGTCGTCTACCGCGGCTTCCTCCTCGTCTTCCTCCTCTTCGTCCTCCTGAGGCGGCCTGTGTCTCATCCTCTCCTTCTCCTTGTCTTCATTCTAGAAAAAGGACAAGAACGCAGAGTTTACATGGCGACAGTAAATACTCCTTCTGCACACGCTCAGTAGATGGACGGTAACAACAATGGCGGCCTCCAGAGTGGCATGACGCTTCCACTCTGTCTCCACGGAAACGGGCCAAAACGAAACTTTTTGAGAACGCTCCGACTCCATCTCCATGGAAACCGGGGGAAACGCAACTTTTGGAGAAATACTGCGCTTCCGTGGAAACACAACATTTTTCGAAAACACTCGGAAACCGTTTCCGTGGAAACAGAAGCATTAACTTTTTGAAAATGCTCCATTGCTGTGTAAAAGGGTGAAAACACATCTTTTTGACAACGCTCCGAGTCCATCTCCATAGAGACGGGGGAAAAACTCAACTTTATAAAAATTTTCCATTGCCATATAAACGGGTGAAAACGCAACTTTTGGAAAATGTGGAAATGAAAAAGTTTAATTTTGGTAGCAGGAGAAAACTTTGAAAACTCTACTTTTCCGTTGCCGTGTCAAAGGGTGAAAACAGATCGTTTTGAAAACAGCTGTTGGGGAAACGCACCGTCTCCATGGAAACGAGTGACAACAAGACTTTTTGTGAACACGCGAGGCTCCTTTTCCATGGAAACGGGAAAATGCAACTTTTTGAAAACGCTCCGTCTCCGTGTAAACAAGTGAAAAGACGACTTTTTGCAAACGATCCATTGAAAGCGGCGTCTCACCTCACAGATCACGTCTCCGATTGGCTGGAAGGGGCTCTGGATGTTCTCCTCGTCGGGCTCCTCCTCCTGGATGTTCCTTCCCTCCCGCTCGGCCTCCTCGCGCTCCTCTCGCTCTCTGCGGACGAATCAGACGTTAACCTCTCGTCGCGAGGAACTGGGATGAAGCGCTGGACTCGGGTTTGGAATGACTCCTGATCCACCTCTCCTCTCGTATCCTGCGGACTCTCTCCGCCCTCTCCTTCTTGTCCTGCTCCTCCAGCGCTCGCTGCTCCGCCGTGTCCTTCTGCACGCGCTCAGTGATGGCCTCGTAGTCTTTGGCAATGTTGCCGAGGAGCCAGTTCAGGCCCTTCTTGATGGACTTGTCCACCTTCTTCCCGTAGCCCAACACGGCCGAGCACGGCTCCTGGAGGAGGCAGGCCGAGACATGTTTCAGTGAGGGCGAGGGCCAAAGCGAGCGCCCTCACTGTCGGCGGCAGCTGCACAAACACTCACGATCTGACACAGACACTTGTTCTCGTTGACCAGCTTCTCCAGCGACAGGTTCTCGATGATGTCCGCCTCGGCCAGCGCCCCTTCTTGGTCCTGTTTGTTGGCGAGCCTGAGAGCCGGAGGACGAGAGGTTGGTTACTGAGAGGTCAACGAGTCCAAACCTGTAATGTGACTCTTTCCGAAAAAGCTGCTGCTCCCGGGAAACGGGAGAAAATGCAACTTTTTGAAAATGCTTCACGTCTGTTTCCATGGAAACGGGGGAGAAACGCAACTTTTTGAAGATGCTCTGACTCCGTCTTCATGGAAACCTCAGAAAAAGCTACTTTTTGAAAATGCTCTGTCTCCGTGGAAATGGGCGAAAAATTTAGCTTTTTGAAAACACTGCTTTTTAGAAACTTTTGCTCTCCGCTCAAACGAGAGGAAACGCAATTTTTCGAAAATGCTCCAACTCCGTCTCCATGGACGCAGACAAAAACAGTTTTCAAAATGGTCAGACTCTGTCTCCATGGAAACGGGAGAAAAATTTAACTTTTTCAAAATACTCCACCTCCGTCTCTGTGGAAAAAATTGCTTTTCAAAAATGTTCCATCTCAATCGCTTTGCAAACGCAACTTATTGAAAACACTCCTACTTCGTGGAAAATGGAGAAGACGCAACTTTTCGAAAACGCTCCACCTCCGTCTCCATGGAAACGAGGAAAACTTTGCCAGGGCTAAAACCAGACGTCCTTAACGCGACGTGAAAGCGTCTCTCCACTCACACCAGCACGGGCTTCCCGGCGATGCGCGGGTGCTGCAGGACCTCCGCCATGGCCTCCCGCGTCTCCTGGATCCGCTGCACGTCGCTGGAGTCCACCACGAACACCACGCCGTACGACTCCGAGTAGTAGTTCTTCCAGATTCCCCGGATCCTCTTGCCCCCGCCCAGGTCGAAGATGGTCACCTCGAACTTGCCCTGCTTCAGGTCCACTTTGGAAAAACCCACTGTGGGAGCCACGTCCTGTGGATTCTCTGAAAAAAATACAGACGGGTTCTGAAAACTGCAAGAACACATAAAAACGAGCTTGGAAGCAGTGAAATGTGTCACTAAATGTATATAAAAAAGGTTTGTTAGGTAGAAACAAGACGATAAACACAGATTACTGATTGAACCGGGGTGTCAAACGCATTTTAATTCAACTTCCTGTTGCGTGGGTTGGTAAAATAACAGCTTTACGCCGATGATGGACATGTCTATGTTTCCACAATTAGTACTGAAACTCACTATAATGTCAATATCAAGCCAATTCTAATAATACTTTCTCGTGGAAAAAACTCTGAAAAAAGTGTCTTATGGTTGTTTTTACGTGGCTTTGAGTCGAGTTCGGCTCGCTTTCACGTCTCAGCTCAGAAAGTGTTGTGTTGCGTCCATCATCTAGACATTTGCTTTTAAAAAAAATGGTTGAAATGGACGTGTCCTGACCTCCCTGGATTCCTCGCACCGTGGCCGTCTTGCCCGCGTTATCCAGTCCCACCATTAAAAGAGTCACTTTCCTGCAAGAAAGACATCAAAAACATGAATCTCCAAATAATCGGCCACGTTCAAGGGGGAGACCTTGGCATGCATTAGCACTCGTGACGCACATAATCTAATCTAATTATTAATCCGAATTTGCAACACAAGCGTGCGCGAGACGGAGTGAGTCAGCTCGGGTCACGTTGTGGAGAAACAACGCGCGTTTAGTGTCCGGCACCGTCACCTTGCTCACTAATTCTTTGTTTAAACTATGATAGTAGAAAGCAGAAGTGGAAACAACTTTTCGAAAACACTCCTAAAGTGAAGTTCCTTTGCCCTTCTCACAGGTGCATAAATGGCACACGCTTTCAATAATCCAAAACTTTATAATTAAGAGGGTTTTTTTTTTTTTTATTATTGCAGGTGTACTTTGTGGAAACGGGGAAAAGAATACTTTTTGAAATGGTGGAAAACACAAGTTTTCAACAATGCTCCATCTCTTGGAAATTGGGAGAATGCTCGGTCTCCGTGGAAATTTGGGAAAAATAAGAAACTTGTGGAAAACACTCCCAACTCTGTGAAAAGGAAGGACAAAGCTCCAACTCTATGAAAATTTGGGGGGGATCACCTTTTTGAAAATGCTTTGTCTCTGTGGAAATGGGAAAAACACAACTTTTGTAACAGGGTCAGACAGGGGAAAAAACTTTTTGAAAATGCTCCGACTCAGTCTCCACGGAAACATGGAAAATGCAACTTTTTGAACTTGCTCAGACTCCGTCTACATGGGAACGAGGAAAACGCAGCTTTTAGAAAATGCTCTCTCTCTGTCTCAACACATAGTTTTACAGGAGCGTGTGCACTGCTTATAAACCACACAAACTACAACAACTTTTTTAATAAACCTAGTTGGTTGGTCGCAACACGATCTAAATATGTAAATTTAGAGAACGCTCTACACCTCGAGTGTTAAACGGCATCCGTCTCTGCATCCTCTATAATACTTAACTTTGAAACTTGCGCCGAAACGACATCAACCGCACAATCCATCGCACCGTTGTCTGAAGCCAGCTGGCTTTCATCGGGACGGCCTCGCGGTGGGATTCCCCCAAACGACCGGGTGACATGACGTCTCGCTAACCCTCCATCTCCATCCCGACCGCCGCAAACGCCGCCAACGACAACAAACACGGCGAAGCGACCCACTGAACTGACCCGGCGCGGGATTAGAGGAGGATTTCTCACTAAATCCAGGGGATCACACGCTCCACGTGAGGGAAGCACTGTCACTTTGAGTGGCTTCCACATTATAACTGGCGAGGTAATGGAGACACACTGGAATATTTTCCTGGATTATAAATTTAACACCTAATTTTAAATTGATTTTAATTTTGCATAATTTCCCCTTTTTTTCCATTAAAGAGTGGAAGCTTCATTAGATGTGTTTAAAAACAAGACAAATTTAGATGAAAATTTGTGTGCCTGCCTCTATTTTGATTTTAGCATCTCCATGGCAACAGACGCTGATCTCCATTCATCTCCTCCCTTTGTTTGGGACATTTTTTCGCAGCTTTTTGTGATTTTTTTATTTTTATTTTAGAAGCGGCTACCCGAATCAATAACGAAAATGCAGAAAAACAATATTTAAATTAAAAAAACAATCAGCCTAGGGTAATAATCTTTGAGCCTTGTCACTAAGGCAGACACAAGAATTACCTAATTCACACAATCAGTCAAGAAATGGGAGAGACACACTGAGACTTTTGGATTATCTTCTTGGATTGTAGATGAAATACCCAGACATACATTAAAAAATAATAATAATTTCCATGATTCTGAGGTTGTTTTTTTTGCCATGACGCAATAGAAACCTTCATTAGATTTGCGTAAAATTCCAAAAATAACATTTAACAAACTTTAATATTAATTTTATTTCATAAACATGCAGAGATAATCCCTTGAAATTACCATTTTTTTTAAACGCATGTATACATCAATTCGGACTACCTAAAGAGCTGATCTTATTCAGCACTATTAGATCTGTGTCCTGCCAGTGTTCGTGTGCATTTCCTGCAGTTTGACTGAGGATAAATGATGAATTCCCGAGTTTTAATCCCACCTCGCGGGCTCTCGCCAGCGCTTCATCCAGTTGCAGCAGTTCGCCATCAGGCTGAACATCTCAATCCCAGTCCGGGGAGGCTACAGCCGGGCAGCTCGGTCCTCCACCATGGCGAGCCGACTCATCACAGCAGCCCACGGCGTGACGATAAATCTCCGAGTTTCATCGGTGAAATGTTGTTGACGATAAACGGAGGTCGTTTAGCCGAGGCTAACGGAGCTAATGAGGCTAATGAATAACGGTACGCTGTCAACTCGACTCTTTTCGGTTTCAGGACTCGAGTGAGGCCGTTTAACTCTGAACGACACTTTTACTCGCCATTAAAAATGTGTTCTTTTATCGCACTTATCAGTCATATCGACCAAACTTTGACAAATAGACGCTTAGCTTCGCTCTGTTAGCCGTCATTAGCTGCCTGCTTTGTTTACGCCGTCTTCTCCGCTGCTAGGCTGCGACGTGCTGGCGTCATCAGACGTGTTGACGTCATCATACGTCCTGGATAAAACGAAGCATAGAGGGCAAGCGACGCCTAAAGGCGAACCAGAGGAACTGCACTGTAATGTGAACGGAAGACTCGCCCTGATAAAAGTTCATACTTTTGTTATAAACTTAATAGTCCGCACTGATTTGTAAAAAAAAAAAAAAAGGTCTGAAAACAGCTGAAGAAAGTAAAACAGCTGAAACAGTATGGATATCTGGAATTGCCTAAAAAAATAAAGGTAAAACCACAAAAAATTGTTTGGGGGGGAAGAGTCAAAGTAAATTGATTTAAAAAAGGAGAAAAGGTGAAAAGGAGAAGAAAGAAAAGGGAAAAATCAGACAAGTAGTAGTAGACAAAAAGTGATAAAAAAAATAGGATGAGAAGAGACAAGATAAGTAAAGACAAGATAAGATTAGGAAAGACAAGAAAAAAAACAAAATAACAGAAGAATTTGTCCCGTCAGACACGAATATATAGGACAAGGAGACGAGATAAGTTAAGACAAGACAACACAGATTCCGGGTTGTGGGCCAGATCACGTTGCACCAATGGAAAATCTTTCCTATGGGTGGGGAGCCCAGGGGAAGGTGGCACCCAGCGTGGTACATGAACCCTCTACCTAGAGATTATAAATCTCATGTGCTACCAACTGAGCCAAAGACAAAATATTTAAAGACAAAAAGACAAGATAAGATAAAACGGATTATAGAATATATATGTGCTGATCCACCAACATTATAACCAATAAAATAATCAAAACCAAATAAAGAACAGCTACAACTAAAGTTGGTCAAAATTAATCTTCAAAATACGTTAAATTAGATTTCAATATATTCTGCCGCTTTGGCGTCCTCTGCTGGTTGCAACTATAGACTGGAGCTGTGCGTCACTACGCATGCGTCGGTGGTTACGTCACCGGTTGGGTTTAGTTACACGGATGTGGCTGTCGGGTGAGAGCGCGACTCATTTTCTCTCCTTTCTCCTTTCCTTTCTTTTCTTTCATTTCTAGTTTGGATAACTTTTTGCAAACTCCTCGTAATTAGAGTGTTTAATGAGCTTTTACTGTCCGAGTCGATCCTTTTCCGATTTTGACGGTGTTTCAAGAGCGCGTCGGGTTATTCAGCCTTGCAGAAAGGAGCTCAAACTGTTTCCGAATGTTTTCAATGAAAAACTGAGAAACAGTAACATAACATCGGATTAACCGAATGGAGTTCCCAACAACTAAATATAAAGGATTATTTCCTGGTCGTCTGAAGATCTCAGTTCCATTATATGTTTGTTCTTTGGGCAGAGCTGATAAACTGTTAGAGTGTCTGAGTGACCTATTATTTTTTATATTTCACAATAACGATCAGTAGAATGAAGCTCATGTTAAGAAGTAACAGAATTACAATAAAAAAAAATCAAACATCTATTATTTTTGTGTTTAAAGGACTTAAGAGATTACCGTCTCTTAAGTCTTGGTCATGGTTTGGTCTCGGCACGTGGACGTCTTGGTCTGGACTCCACTGTACCACACAACCATACACCCTACATGTCTAATCGACCCGTTCTTCTCTCTCTCTCTCTCTCTCCAGCATCCCGTCGATCCGTCATGACCAGTATCTTCGTGTACGGCACCCTGAAGAAGGGCCAGCCCAACAACTACCGCATGTTCGACGCCGCCAACGGGAAGGCGGAGTTCCTCGCCTTGGCGCTCACCGCCCAGAGATTCCCGCTGGTCATCGCCGGCAACTACAACGTCCCCTTCCTCCTCAACATCCCCGGCCAGGGCCACCGGGTCCACGGCGAGATCTACAGGGTGGACGAGCGCATGCTGCGGTTCCTGGACGACTTCGAAGGCGTCCCCTCCATGTACCAGCGCCACCCGGTGGCGCTGGAGGTGAAGGAGTGGCTGGGCGAAGGCGAGGCGCCGTCCGTCGCCGAGGCCTTCGTGTACAGCACCACCGCGTACGAGCCCGACTGGCCCTCGCTGCCCCGCCACGAGTCCTACGACTCGTACGGCGAGCACGGGCTGGAGTACCACCTCAGGGAAGCGCGAGACTGAGATTTAAAGCACAAACCCTTCAGAGGACGCCGTTTAAAAGAACCTGAAAGTCTTAAAAGATTCTTCTGTACGCACACTAATGACCAGAACCCTCGCTCGTCGCACTTTTTGAAACGTTGCACCGTAAACACAGTCCCCCCCCCCCCCCCAAAGGACACTGCTCGCCCACATTTTATCATCCGTATTAAATTATCACCGCAGATTAATTCATGCTTGGCTCAGTGACACTCCGGGGGTCGGCGGATTTTACGGCGTCCCATAAACAACTTAACTTTTATTTTTAATGACATCGACGCAAAGCTGCGTTCCCGCTTGTTAAAGCTGAATTTACCGGTGGACACAAGTGGAAACGTTCCAGCCGCTCGCTGTGAAATAAAGAAAGCTGTGAATCCGTATTCTCAGGGGGCGGGGAAAAAAAACTAACTTGAATTTGCGGAATCTTTTTGTGGGTTTTACTGTGAAAAACTTGACACACCGAGTCCAGATTGGGCTTTTCTCCATAGACGTGCATGGACTTAAGGTTAACTGATGTAGATGGCGTGTCAAAATAAAGGCCTGTGGGCAAAAAGAAAATAATCTAGACAATCAAATTAGCCTGGAAGCCATGCCGTCAGGGTGTAAAAACACCCACAATGCAACAGTTATAGAAGCTTTTTTTTTTTTTTTTGCATCATTAAAAAATTGGCTTTATGTTGAGATTGAAGTCATTTTCCATGGTAATTGCTCTGCAAAAATAAATTATTTCATCCAGAAGAACCGTGAAGTTGAAATTTCCATGTTTTTGTGTCGCTATTTTCCCAGATAAAATTGGCTGTATAATTGCCTGTTGTAGAAAATGGATGGAATTTGACATAAAAATAAAAAAATCAACACTTTCCAACGAGTCAAAGTCACTGAAAATGGTCTTTTTCCCCCACTCGTTTCAACCTCAGATCACCTCGTGATTTCTGCACGGTCGGATTCAAACACCATTTCCGCTCCGAGGTTCCTCAAGAACAACCCAATAAAAAGAAGCAAAACGAATAAACACGCGTTTCGTTTCATTTCTCTCATACAAACACTGTGTTAGTCTCATCTTTATTCCAAATAGCAACAAACAGAAAAAAAAAACAAAACAGGAATACTGAAAACTAAATGAAACGAGTGAAATCTCTCTCGGCTTTTTGAAAAGTCAATTTAAAGTGTTTGGGGATCAGAAGAACATTCACAGTGTATCAAAATACTGTACAAAAAAAACCTCCCCCCCCCCCCCCCCCCCCCCCCCCCCCCGCGGGGGAGGAGTGGGACTTAAACTGTGGAGAGATCGTCGTACAAAAAAAAAGAAAAAAAAAACACCTCATCGCGGTGTTGACGTGCCGACGACATGAAAAGTATTATTATTATGACGGACCAGGAAAAGTGACAAAGTAGAAAATACTCGTTTAAACTCGACGACTGAGTGGAAAATGATAGAAAATGGCTTATTATGTTTGGCATCATGAATTACGTCCTGGGTGAATCAACTAGTCAGAGGTATTTGTCTCTCCAGAGGCCCGCTGGGATTGTCTCGTGGCGTCGGGTTCGTCAGTAAATGTCCTTCCTGTTGGCGGGCAGCGAGCGGCTCGCCGAGCACGTGGCGCTGCGGATCACCTCCATCCACCTGCACGTCGGAAACAAACTTAACGGCGCTAAAAAAGTACCGACACTTAAAGTACAAAACCCCTGGGGGGGGGGGTTATACGCACCTCTCGAACGTGTACTCGCTCTCGGATCGGAAGTAATACACGTGGGACTTGAAGTGGAGCTTGAAGACGTAGTCTTTGTGGATGTTTTCGGACTCCGACGGGACGGTGACGGAGTAGCCGAGCAGAGGGAGGCTCGCCAGCGGATAGTCGTCCTGCGGCCAAGAAGACGGTTTTGAGACGATTGACTTCCGACGGGGAAAAAACCTCTCAAACACGAGGAATCTGTCTGTTGTAGTACTCGAGTCATTTAAGACAAAAATTCACTTTCTAAAAGTTTTCCAGAAGTAAGAATCGACCCCGTACCTAGAGCGACGCCGCCGGAGTTTAGAAAGTCTGTCCTCTCTCTCTCTCTCTCCCTGGCTTGTTTCAGTTTTTAAAAAGTGTGTTGCTCCAAGGAGCCAATCAATCAGAAATCAAACCCTATATAGTGTCATCGGGGGGGGGGGGGGGGGGGGGGGGGGGGGGGTTTAGCCAATCACAATCAAGGTCGGCCCTCCCTTTGACTCCTCCCACAATCAAATGTTAAAATATTTCCAATCGCACGCCGCTCAGGAGAATTGGGCTGCTCTCTCACCTGGTGCGACTTGTAGAAGAAGAGGCTGAAGTTGGTGAAGACCACCCACAGCTTCTGCCAGCCGTTGCTGTTCTTAAACTTCCGCAGCAGGTTTCCTGAGAGCTGGTTCTGCAAACACACAGGACGCACACGTCTTCATCCAGCAATGCGGAGACACCGTGATTGAAAGCTGAAGCGGGAGGAAGGCCGGGCTCTTTCTGGCGACAGGGTTTTCTCCCAGTACCTCTCTACTCCAGCAGGTGTCACTAAAGGACAGGCTGTGTGTGGAGGCTGCCCCATCACCTCTACCAAGGCCAGTGTGGACAGACACACAAGATGGAGAGAGTGAAGGTGGACAAGAGAAGAGGACAAAAAAAAAGAAAGAAAGAAAAGCACAGACGTGAGGAGGAGGAGACTGAAGAGTCGAGGGGACAGGAACACAGAGAGAGACGGAGCACGCGGCGCGGCGCTACCTCCACGGCCACGCTGAAGTCCACCATGGACACGCTGGTGTTGCGGTGCCAGCAGACGTGCACGGTGGTGTTGCCGCGGTGACC
Source organism: Lipophrys pholis (assembly GCF_963383615.2). NCBI lineage: Eukaryota > Metazoa > Chordata > Actinopteri > Blenniiformes > Blenniidae > Lipophrys > Lipophrys pholis. The sequence continues at coordinate 7,178,582 of NC_137645.1, read as the reverse complement.
CTGGCGCTCCAGGGACGAGCGCGAGCCGCACAGCTCCTCCTCAGACTCCTGCTCGGCGCCTCCGTCCTCCGACAGCTCTGGGGGAACGAGGGGGGACAAGGCGTTCAGCGGTAGCAGAGGACAAGAGGGACGTTTTCACCTGAAGATCTGCACGTCAGAGTCTTAATCACAGCATTAATGAGACACAAAACAACACATGAGTTCCTTCTTATATCAGGTGACATTAAAGACGAGATGAAAGGACACCCGGGTTTCTACACGTACTGTGGTCGGCGGGGCCGGTGGCGAGGAGGTCGTCGCCCGAGCCGCTGCCCTGTTCCGCCAGGTCGATCGCCATCTTGATGTCTTCCACCCAGCGCTCCATTTCGGCCGCGCAGCTGGAAGCAGAGCGGACGAGAATGTGAACGTTAGTCCCCGTTTTCACAACCGGGGGTTCAAAGTGAAAACGCATCAGGGTGGTTTGGTTTCCGAAAAGTTTTAAAATGTTCAAAAAGTCGCGTTTTCCCCCCTTTTCCAATGAGACGAGTTGGAGCATTTTCAAAAAGTTGCGTTTTCCTCCTTTTATATGATGACAAGAGTCGGAGAGTTTTCTAAAAGTTGTGTTTTCCTCCTATACGATGACAAGAGTCGGAGAGTTTTCAAAAAGTCGCGTTTTCCCCCCTTTTCCAATGAGACGAGTTGGAGCATTTTCAAAAGGTTGCGTTTTCCTCCTTTTACACGATGACAGAGTCGAAGAGTTTTCTAAAAGTTGTGTTTTCCTCCTATACGATGACAAGAGTCAGAGAGTTTTCAAAAAGTTGTGTTTTCCTCCTATACGATGACAAGAGTCGGAGAGTTTTCAAAAAGTTGCGTTTTCCTCCTTTTATATGATGACAAGAGTCGGAGAGTTTTCAAAAAGTTGCGTTATCCTCCTTTTATACGATGACAAGAGTCGGAGAATTTTCAAAAAGTTGTGTTTTCCTCCTTTTATACGATGACAGTCGGAGAGTTTTCAAAAAGTTGCGTTTTCCTCCTTTTACACGATGACAGAATCGGACAGTTTTCAAAAAGTTGTGTTTTCCCCCTTTTATACGATGAGAATCGGAGAGTTTTCAAAAAGTTGTGTTTTCCCCCTTTTATACAATGACAAGGGTCAGAGAGTTTTCAAAAAGTTGTGTTTTCCTCCTATACGATGACAAGAGTCGGACGGTTTTCAAAAAGTTGTGTTTTCAGCGACTCCGACTACCGTTGTCATGTAAACAAGACACCCAAAACGCCGTAAAAAAGTTGCGCGTTTTCACTTGTATACCTACAAACAATACACAGACAGGATGGACATAAATCCGCAATTGGTTCATGAACAACATGTTGTGTTTCCTGTCTTCTTGGACAAAAACGCTCCGGCCCCTTTGGGTCTTTGTTACGCAACACAATCCCGATTTCAGGAGCACATGGAACTCTGTCATCGGCGAATGAATGACTGAATGAAATCTGGGTTAATTTGCTGAGCGCCCCCCCCAAAAAAAAATAAATAAATCCACTTTTAATGAGGCCGACCCGCATTAACCTTTAATCTTCCACTCATAACGGATGACTCGACTCACAACAGCCAACTTCTTTGTTTCCCCCACATTCATGTGTGTGTGGATGTGTCGCCTTCACCTGGCTGCCACCACCACCGACTGCCGCTGCCCGAACAGGGTGAACGAATGCGGGACGCCCCACTCGTCCTCGCTCTCTCGGATCTGGAAGGAGCACACACATTTCTCACAAGGCTCGTCTCAAAACCGCTTCCCGATGCGACGCCCCCGCGCTCCCCGTACCGTCATGCCGTAGAGCGGCAGCTGGCCGTGAACCTTAAACTGGTTGGCCGGCGTCAAGCCCCGACTGGTGTACACCAGGGAATCGCTGAACTGCAGGAAAACACGGGGAAGAGAAAGGGACACATCGTTTCAGGAACAGAAGGTTTTCTTGTCGTTTTCTGGTGTGTGAAGTCGTACCAGGAAGAACATTCGTTGCTGGAGGCCTTTCCCCGACAGCTTGCTGAGGCAGCCGAGCCGGATGAACTCCTGCAAATCAAACAACGGTGACTGTCCACTACAAAACCAGTCGCGTTTCCCCTCCGTTTCTACAGAGACGGAGGATTTTGAAAACGTTTTCGGCCATTTCCATGGATATGTCGTGAGAGCATTTTCAAAAAGTTGCATTTACATTCATTTCTACAGAGAGCTGGAGCGTTTTCAAAAAGTTACCCCCTCCCATTTCGGAGCGTTTTCAAAAAGTAGCATACCCCCAACCCCACCCCCAATTTCCATGGAAACAGAGTTGACGCCTTTCAGAAAAAATGCGTTTTCCCCGTATCCATAGAGATGGAGTCGGACATTTTCAAAAAGTTGCATTTACATTCGTTGCTACAGAGACGGCGTTGGAGCATTTTCAAAAAGTTGCATTTTCCCCAATTTCCATGGAAACCGAGTTGACGCGTTTCAGAAAAAATGCGTTTTTCCCGTATCCATCGAGATGGAGTCGGACATTTTCAAAAAGTTGCATTTACGTTCATTTCTACAGAGCGTTTTCAAAAAGTTGCATTTTCCCCAATTTGCATGGAAACACAGTTGGCATGTTTCCATGGAGAGGGAGTCGGACCATTTTCAAAAAGTTGTACTCTCCCTTCTTCGACAAAGCGCCTCAGTCGTCTACATGGAGGTCGGCCCTAATTTCCGCCTGTTTCCAACGACACCGTGTCGGCGTTCCACTTTACGAGACATTTTCAAAAAGTTGCGTAGTTTTGTGTCGTCTCTCGATAACGTTGCCGCGTGACCACGCCCTCAGAAACCAGCTCAAGGGAGAAAGTGGAGGAAAGAGCCGAACCCTCCCGGGAGAGACGAGGTTGTCGATGCCGGTCAGGTCTTTCCTCAGCTCCAGAAGCTTCTGGAAGTTCTCCATCTTCATCATGGCGCCCTGCAGCTGCAGCACCATCTCCGAGATGTCAGCCAGGGCGGCTGTGGGAAGGCGGCGAGAGAGGTTATGAGCGTCACTGAAAATGTTAAGGGATGGAGTTGGGTGGAGGGCGGGGTCGGAGGAGCACCTCGGGAGTCCCTGAAGTCGTCGTGGGTGGGCGGGTAGTGTTTGCACAGCCTCTCCAGGATGAGCTTGTAGTGCAGCAGGCGGTGGAGCGGCCTGAGGAGGAAGATGTTGAGGGGCAGGTAGCAGACCCTCTGCTGCTCCAGGTCCCGGCACAGACCCTCCACCTTCCGGCTGGAGCGACAGGCCCGCTCCAGCTCGACCAGGCACTCAGAGTGCTTCTGGAGGTGAACCGTCAGCTGCTGCAAGAGGCGGAAAGGAAAACGTAAGGAAAACGAGAAAACGGCGGAAATTCAAGAGATTATGTGGAATATTTACCCTCAGGCCCTGAATGTTCTTCAGTAAAATGTCTCCAACTCGTTGATAGTCTCCTTTAATGTGAGCGTTGGAGCGACCCTCCCTGAGGAGACAGCAGAATCATCTGCCTGCAGTTACATGAATCCACCACTAGATGTCAGGACATCCTCTCTAATCCAAACCCAATCCGTCTGCCCTCTGTTCGCCAGCGTCACACCAAGGAACAGAGATAAAGAGGCATTTCTGACCAATCCTACTGACCACTGAGCCAGGCGCTGCTCCGTCTCTTTAAGGAACCCCTGGTGAAACTTGAAGACGGGGTCGTAGTTGGCGGAGATCAGGTTTTGGACCGAGTCTGGAAAGGCCTCGTCTTTTGCCACGGCGCTCTGAAAGGACTGGAGGAAAGATTAAGGTTAAAAAAAACGAAACAAACACAAGTATTCACTATAAAGAGTCTCATCGTGACTAAGGCCCAGTTTACACGGCAACGAGTGTGAATGCTACATTTTTGTACCATTTTGGGTCGCTAAAAATGCAACTTTTTGAAAACACTCTTGACTACGTAATCATGTGACTGGGCAAAAATGACACGTACTGGAAACGGCCAGGCTCTGTCCTGAGTTGACGAGTGCTCCTGCCGCGCACCTCGGGCGTAAGTAAGCGGTCGCAACTTTTTGAAAATCCTCCGACTACGTCTTCATGGAAACCGGGATAACGCAACTTTTTTGGAGAACTGCCCTGACCTTGTTGTCATGGAAATGTGATTAATTGAGACTTTTTAAAAACGCTCAGAAATTGGGCGGGGGGGCATTTTTCAAAACGCTCCAACGCCGTCTCATTGTAATGAGCGAAAACACAACTTTATGAAAACGCTATGACTCCCATCTCTGTGGAAACGGAGGGCAAACGTGACTTTTTGGACGGCCATAGTAAATAGTTGTTCTGCACATGCTCAGTAGAGTGTCATGACTCCCAGTCCAGATTCTCCTCGGACGTTTTATTTTGACAGTCACCGTAAAAACTATTCATATGAATGTCCGTGTTTTCCCATTGTTAATGTTTACAGCAAATTGTTCTCTGCGCACGTGGTTTCGTAAGAGGAAAAAAAAACAAAAAAACAGCATGCTTAACTACGTAGTTTTCAAAAACGTTAACGCGAAACTTTTCTGAAGCGATGCATTTGACTTGCGGTCGTGTGAACGGGGGGCCTTAATGTGTGAGACGTTTCCGGTTAAAAACACCAACAAATACATGGGTTTATGGGTAAAAAAAAATCTACATTTTAACGGGGGATGGGTGTGCCAGTTTTGGAAAATATTTAAGAGGCTTCTTCCCACATCAAAGAGGGTGGACACTTGCCAGATTTCCCCGCTGCACAGCGAGGTCAAAGGTCACCTAAAGCTTCACTCCACTAGTTCCTAATGGCTTCTTCTCTAAAAAGGTGCTTTTACCATTTGTTTTCCTACATTTTTTTCAGCACCAGACAGTAAAAAAAAACAAAAAGTCAGATGGTGAAGCTGAATCACAGTCTGGCCCACGTCAAGCTGCACTTTTATCCCACGCGTCGGCATCCAGATGCAGAGTGGCTTCTTCCTCCTGTGTCGAGTTTCGCCCGTTTCCTTGTAAACTAAAAGTCCTTGTACGGAGTAAACCCATCTCGGATGTTGTAATTCCATCCGTCCCGCAGAAATGCTCATAAACTCTCTCGAAGTCGAGGCTCAGACTTCACGTAGGATAGAAAACAAAACAACGTGTGTGTGTGTGTGGAAGACTGTAATATTAATGCCACATTAAAAATGTAGGGTCGTAAAGAAAACAAACCAAAAACTACCAGTCAACTTGTGGTTGGATTTCACGGAAGACACTAGATTAGATTCCTGCACAACTTGGCGTCACTCCGCCAATAATCAGGCTTTGGAACCAGACGGGGCTCTTTCAGGGACTCCTCAGGGACGGTGATTAGGCCCGCTCCAGATGGCTTTACTGAGGATTTCACTCAGATCGCAGCAGGCCGATATAGAAATACCCAGATAGGAAAAAATCGACGACGCAGGAAGAGGATTCCGGGTTCTCCCGACGACGCTGCTCTACTTTGTCAAGACTTGTGATGTAGTTGGTACCTGGGTCACGACCTGCAGGTCCTTGAGGAAGGTCCTCTCCGTCGTCAGCAGCTCCTTTGCGATGAAGTACGCCTTGTCTGTTGGAAACTTCTGGACACAAACAGAAGCGTGAGACCGACGGGCCGACGGGCCGGGCCGTCACCGGCGCGTCCTCGACTCCCAGACGGCACACCCACCTTCCTGCGGGCCTCGTCCTCGTCCTCGTTGCGGACGTAGCCGGCCTCCGTCAGCAGCGGGCTGGTGAGCGGGGTGAGCGGCTGCCTCTCGGGACTCGGGTCGCCGGGATCCTGACCGTTGGCCACGACGTGGGGGCCGGCCAGCGGCGAGTCCTCCGAGCCTGGACTTCCTGGGGGACGCCGAGAAAGACGGGAAAACTCTTCATTCATCTTCCTTTATCACCCCCCACCTACCGGGACGTCATTCTCACCGTCACAAGGCCCGACACGGGAACTAATCCCAGCTTAAATTTCCACAATAAAACTCGCTGAAGCCCAAAATGTGCCGCTTTAACGCCACAGTCCCACTCCGCTACACGAGACTACGTCTATTCTACTTCTCTAGAACTGCTAGAAGGAAATACAGCGACTTCATGACTCATTTGTTAGTGAGAAGTTATGAATTATGCAGGTCAGTTTATTTAAAAGACATTTAACCCTTTAAAGGCTTTGGAAACCTTTTATAGTCAAATGAAGCCTAATTTCACTAAACGCCTGGATTGTAGGTATTTTAACCCGTTAATAAATATTCATGATTTGGTTTTTCAGGATTGTGTTGCAACATTTCCAATTCATTCATTGCACTTATATGAAAAATAAAACAAACGTTGTCTAATATTTGTACATACATGATGAAAGAATCTGAGAAATAACCAGACAAACTGTGATAAGTGTGATGTTTTATGAATAGATTAACTAAACCAAGTTTATTTGCATATTAAAGTATTTGGGGAACAATATGGTGAATTTAAGATTATGTTAGAATCATTTCTCAGGAAATCATTTTGCAATTATTATTATTTTTTTATATTCAAGTATTTTTATTTTGTCAACGGATCATTAAATTTTATTAATTTATTTTCAAAATACTTATTTTATTTGTATTATTTAACTATGTAACACACACATTGCATCATTTCCAATTCAGTCACTCCTTTGCGTGTTTTTTTTAAAGAGACTATTTAATGTCATATATACATTTATAAAAATCCACTGTTGTCTCGCGGCCGATTGACGCGTCTTGCTTTCTGGACGAGGCACATTAAAGGGTTAAAAGAGTCTTTTGGTGAAGATGAGATGATTCACTGAGGTCGACCGACCCAAACGGCTCGATTGGAGTTTCTACAGATCTACATGGTGCCGAGGTTGTGACTGGATACTTGCCCAGGTTTCCAAAGAGTCCACCGCAAAACACCAAACTGGATCAAACCAGACCTGTGAGCGACGCTACGAAAAAAAAAACTCACCAGCACACACAGACAAAAAAAAAAAAAAAAAACCTCTACAAACTACTGCAACTTCAAAAAACACAACACAAGGGGGCAGTAAGGAGATAACGGGGCAGAAAACTCTTGAGTCCCTTTTTCTTTGCACATACAGATTTGCCTTTTTATTGACACTAGTGCACAATAGCCGTTACAGTGTTAGGAAGAGATGGAGGGTAAAGACAGAAGATACAAAAGAAAAGAAAGAAAAGAAAATCCAGCCAAGTGATGAAATCAAAACATGTGCAGAAATACAGCGGGTTAAAAAACAGTGAGAGGGAAAAATAAAATAAAAAAACGCCAGAGAACAGCCACAACAGCCCGAGTGCGTTGAGAAGGAAAAACCTTCGGGACTTTTCTTTGTGTCCTCATGCGGCGGCCCCCGACATGCATCAGCAGGAAATTAAAGAAACATGCAGCAGAAAAACACCGCAAACCCTTCAAAGTGTGTAAAATGAGACCTTTTTAATCCTCGAGATGCAGGAAAACTGCAAAAATACTCTGGTTTGATTCCTTAAGAAGTTTTACTTAGGGATGCACCGATATCGACATCAGTATCGGCGCCGATACCAGTATCAGATATCCAGTCCGATGCTGCACGGCGTACTCGTTAAAAGTTCAGCGATACAGTCCGAAGAGTACTACGTGGAGTCATCGTTTCGGGAAACAAAGACCCTTCGCGCAGCGTTCGCATATGAAGTATAAATCAGGCTGAATGGGATTTAGTAAGTACTCGTATCAGTACTCGGTATCGGCAAGTGCAAACGGTTAGTACTCGTATGAGCAAGTGGCTAACTGCTAGTACTCTTATCGGTACTTTGTATCGGCAAGGGGCTAACAGTTAGTATTCTTATCGATACTTGGTGTTGGCAAGGGGCTAAACAGCTAGTACTTGTATTGGTACTTGGTCACGGCAAGTACCAGCGGTTAGTACTCATATCAGTTTGCGGTATCGGCAAAGAGCTAAAAGTTAGAACTTGTCGTTTCAAAACGTGGTATCGGTGCATCCCAAATGTTTTGGGGTCAAAAAGTGAAAAGTGTCAAGAATAAGATCAAAATGTTGACGGGAAAAAAGAAGATAACTGACATCGTCTTGATTAGCATGTATATGATAGAATATGTATTCTATGTAAATTAAAACTAAGAAATCCACTCAAACAGAAATTAGGAATACGCGATATTTTAGCCATCATATCGAATCGGACAATTTTACTCTTATTTTTTTGTCGATATAAACAGCATAAAATGTACATTAAACATGTTTTATTTTGAACGACAAATTCACCACTTTTGTCTATTTTTTAATATTTACCCAAGCTGATCATGGGCGGTGCTATTTTATTTGTAATATATATCGACATTGATAAATATCGATTATCGGCCATCAGTTATCGGTATCGGCCACATTTTTCATATTTAAAAAAAAAAAAATAAATCATATGGGATATAAAATAAATGGAAAAGAATTGAGAAATAGAATAAATTAAATGAGAAATTATTATGAGAAAATATGTAAAAAAAAATATTTGATGATTCTATTTTAGTAAAACTGAATATTTTAGTTTGCATTCAATTTTTTTATTCTTATTTTGCCTCTTTAATGAAAACTTCCAACATTTTGACCCAATTCCAGAAATAATTTACCACTTTTCTGTTGTAGATTTAGTAAAAATATAGTTTTCCCTTTATTGTGGTTTTAATATCTGGCCTCTCGTCTCACTCATCCCAAATTGTCTCACTGCTTCTTTAAATACCATAAAACAACAAAATTTCTTTCAATTTAAAAGTGAATCTATTTAGTTTGGCTACGATTAGTTCCATAAACATAGACGTTGCTAAACACAAGTTGGAAGTCCGTTTCCGTTTGTACAATCTGATAAAACACGACAACTCAACGTACGACCAACTTCCCGACAATACACAGACTTTCACATCTTGTCCAACTCCTTCAAACTTCTCTTTTTTTTTTTTTTTTTTCGCACTTGCATTTTGCACAAAAGTGTGACCTTCTCGTCTCCCTCGCTCGCTCTATAAACGGTTTTCTAACATTTGGAGAAGCAGTGAAGTGTTTCACCGGGTCGACATGCCGTCAGAATACAGAGGAAAACAGGCGGGCCCCAGGAAACATGCGTTGAATTAAAAAAAAAAAAAAAAAAAAAAACAGTTTTACAGAGATTCGGGGAGGAAAAGTGAGCATATATATAGAAAATCTGAGCTAAAGATTTCAAGTGAAAACGCAAAACTTCCGGAGCATTTTGCAGTTCCGTTTCCGTGACAACGGAGCCCATTTATTACGCAGACGTTCCATTTCTGTCGCTGCGGAAGCGCAACTTTTTGAAAACATTGCAACTTGAGACTCCGTTAAGACGAAGCAAGTTTTTGAAAATGCTCCGTTTCCATGGAAATGGGTTCTCCCGGGTTCACGTGGTGTGCTTTCAGTCCAAAAAACAAACAAGAGCGCCGCCTGCTGGCCCGGCATGCCGACTGCATCGTTTTCAGCGCCGCGAAAATGCAAAAGCGATGCGTTTTCACTTGAAACGTTGTCGTGTGACGCGTGAACGGGGGGGGGGGGGGGGGGGGGGGGGGGGGGGGGGTTTGCACACAAATCATTCAAAGCACCTTTGACTCAAATAAAGATGAGTTTCTGATCGGAGGCAGCCAAGACAATGACAGAGATGTGGATGAGAAGCCTTGGGAGTGAAAGATAACAAGGGGTTACCTTTGATTTCATGCAGAGCAGCGGGTTGGGGGGCGGGGGCGAGGCGAAGCAAAGCGAAGCAGCAATGTGTTTGATTATCGCCAAAACCAAAAAGAAGGAGCACATGCAGCTTCGGTTGTTATCAAAAATACAGATATAAAAGTGTGTGAGCGCCCTCCCTTAACCCTTCCATCTATTTATACGCCTCCACTAAAACTAAAGAGACACTAGGAAAACCACAAACGAGTGCAAGTCGCCCACGACAGACAGACGGCATGACAAAGTGCTCGGAAAAATTCAGTTTCTCTACGTACGGCTCGTCCTCTACTCACGACATCCAACTCACAACTGGAACTATCCCCAAAGCGAAGCCCTTCTATTGCACGAGAGACGCTACTAAGAGACACTACGGACAAACAGGATTACCGCAAACGGAGTCAAACATTCGAAAGCCCCAGAACGCCAGCAGGTCCTCGTGAAACACACCGTTTACATGCACACAGAAAAAAAAAAAGTATGCGGTGCGATGTGACGTCGAAATATTGTGAAGAAATGGTGTTCGCCGAGACCGAGGCCCCTTTTTACAAGCGGAGCTTTTGGAAAACGCTCCGAGTCCGTCTCCACGGGAACGGAGGAAAACGCAACTTTTCTGAATCTCCCAACTCAGTCTCCACGGCAAGAAGGGAAAACGCAACTTTTTGAAAATGTTTCGACCCTGTCTCCATGGAAACTGAGGACAACGCAACTTTTCTATAATCCTCTACAAAGTCTCCATGGAAATGGAGGAAAATGCAATTTTTTCTCAAACGTTCCGTCTCCATGGAAACAGGGAAAAACGCAACTTTTTCCAAACGATCTGACTTGGTCTCCATGGAAACGGAGGAAACTGCAACTTTTAAGAAGCATTCGGACTCCGTTTTTGTGGAAACGGTGCAAAACTGAACAATTCTGAAAACTGCTATGCGCCAGCTCACTACATTCCGTGGTAACGGACATCATTTCCAAAACGTCATGTAAATGCGGATCTTTTAGAAATGAAAAACGACGCATTTTCATTTGAGACGTTGCGTAAACGGGGCCTTCGATGTGCACATCAACATCGAAATAGTATATCTTTGTTAGCTCACGTTCATGTAAACGGGTACAAAAACGCCGACGCCACGTCAAAAACCGCAACTTTTTCTCAGAATCCGCCACAAAACTCTACATTTTCAACCTACACAAGAGACCGACGTGAAAATTACAAACGGCTTAAGAAAAACCACGAGTTACATTTAAGTCGATTTTCCTCACGATTCCTACAGTAAATCTGCAGTTTTCATGTTATGGCACTTCAATCGGAAGATTTTTTTTAATTATCGTCAAGAGTTTGCTAGTTTACAAAAGTTCGCCGGGGTTAGAAACACTGGAAGCTACAATAATTTATCTAAAAGTCGAGCGGTTAAAAAAACTTTTTTTTCCTTCCAAAATGTAACACTTTGAAATGTGTTAAAAATCTACGGTACGTTATTACAATTAAATTATTTACAGTTATTGTGAATCCGTTAACTGGAGTGGTCGTTTTCCACTCGATAGACTAAAGGAGCAGTTCAGCAGCTGAAAACCCTTCCTCCTACGTCTTCCTCGTTAAAGCGGTAGCACCCCTCCCCCTCCTCCCCCTCCCCCTCCTCCAGCTGCAGACTCCCGAACGAGAACTTGCTGCGAGACAGCGGCGACGAGTGGGAGTGGTTCGAGCGGACGGCGGCGACGGCGGCCGGGTTCCCGTACATGAGCGGCTGGCTGTACGCACTGCTGCTGCCCGTGTCCGACTCGGTGTCGCTAGTGTCGCTGCCGCTGCTCGTCGACCCGTCGATCATCTGCACCGGCTGGTTCAGGTTGTGGTTGTTCCGGTGTGGGACGCCACCGCCACCGCCGCCGGCGCCGGGTTTCCCCTGGCGGCCGAACAGACGCTGCACCGTGTTGGACCGCGGCTGACCCGGTACGATGAGGCCGCCGTGGTTGCCGTTGGTGATGATCATCCGGCGCTCGGTGGGGGCCGAGCACGGGGTGGCTCCGTGCAGCCCGGAGCGGTGCTGGTTGTGCGCCGGCGTGGACGTGAGCTGGCTGAGGATGAAGGGGTCGGTGTCGGAGCGGTTGCGCATGTTGTTGTTGTTGTACGGTTTGACGAGGTGCAGCGGCGTGCGGTTGGAGGTGATCGGGGAGTAGCTGCCGTAGTGGTTTGGCGGGTGGGATGGCGGCGGGGCATTGGGGGTCTCCCCGGGACGTTTGGTGAAATAATGCCCGCCGTCATCCCACCGAGGGGCCGAGCGCGGCTGAGCGTGACCGTTGGTCGTGTCGCTGTAGCTGAGCGAGCCGGTGCGGTGGTGGAAGCTACCGATCACGGGGCTGGAGCACTGACTGCGGGTCCCGGTAACGGTCCCGGCGCCCAATGGCCGCCCGGCGACCACGCCCCGCTTGTCTCGGCCCTGGAAGATCTCATCCAGCAGCGTGCTGTGGAGTGGGAGGCGGCCCTGAAACGACCCCCCGTTAGACAGCGCCTCGTCGTCCGTCAACTCGTGACTCGCGTTGAACTTGCCGGGAACGGCGTTTCTGTTACCCATCATGCCTTGCTGCATCTGCTGCTGCCCTGCCATGCCCTGCTGCATCAGCCCCTGGTGATTAGTGTGGTAGAACCCGTTTACAGACCCAAACAGACCAGAACTACCCCCGTTTCTATTGTTAGCACACGGCTCCTCCTCATGGCTGTCATTGCCGTGGCCCTGGTTGCCCCTGTTACCCCTGTTGCCCCTCTTGGTGGCGTCACATTCGCTGTCTATGTCGCTGCAGTCTATGTAAGGGATCGAGGAGCTGCTGCCTCGGTTTGCCCTGCAGGATGGACCTGGGTTGAGGAGGTGCTGGTCCGGGTGGTTCTGTCGGGACGTCACGGCGTCGTGGAAGCCGTTGGTGGGCGGAGCCGCTGCCGGGGCATCGTCTGTACCGTTAACGACGGCGGCGTCCGGCTGGTCTGCTAACAGGACCGGCATGGCACTCTGCGGAGAGACGGAGAACTCAGACCCTCAACGAGGTTCTACAGCTTTATACTAGGGATGCACCGATACTACCTTTTTAAAGGACGAGTACAAGTACTAAGCTTTAACTACTTGCCGATACCGAGTACCAATACAAGTTCTAACATTTAACTACTTGCAGCTACAGAGGACCAATACGAGTACTAACTGTTAGCTACTTGTCGATACAGAGTACTGATATAAGTATTAATCTTTAGCATCATGCCGATACCGGGTACCGATATGAGTACTAACCTTTGGCTACTTACCGATAGCGAGTACCGATAGGTGTACTAACTGTTAGCTACTTGCTGATACTGAGTACCCATACGAGTACTAACCTTTAGCTACCTGTTGATACGAGTACTGATTAAGAGCTATAAGTACAGTAGTGCAGTATCGAACCCGATACTGGAACCGGTGCATCCCTACTTGGTACGACTCAAAGTCGTGGTGTTTACCTCTTTTGGCACTTGCGATCTGAAGGAGGACGACTGAGGAGACATGCTGCCGTGGGACAGAACCTTACTGTGCTTCCTGAAAGAGGAGACAAAGCATGAGCAAGTAATCCGATTACCCCGACGCCGATGGACGCAGCTCGCGCTCACCTCTCGAACGGAACTTTCTTGAACTCGGAGTCTTTGACGTAATCGATGATCTGCTTCTGGGTTCGACCGCTGGAGGAGGAAATGGAGAGGAGACGTGGGTTAACGCGGAGCGGAGAGCAGGCGGCCTCCCTCCCCTTGGCGCGCCTCGTCTTCCTCACCTGAAGCGGAACGAGGACCCCCTGGTGAACAGGATGGGCTTGGGTTTGGGCTTGGGCTCCTCGAACAGCCGGAAGAAGGCGTGGTACTCCACGCAGATCTTCCAGAAGACCTTGCAGCAGTCCCGGCTGGCCATGGCGAACTCCAGCGTGTCGTGGTGGGCGCTCTGCTGCGGGAAGGCGGACGCAAGGCGTCAGGACGATGGGGGGGGGGGGGGGGCGGCGGGACAGACAGAAAAAGACTCACCGCGGGGTCGGATCGCAGCTTGATGAGGAAACGCTTGCGTTTGAAGCTCAGCTTGCGAATCTTGGACCAGTTGAAAGCGTTAATTCTGGTGTAGCCCTGAGAAGAAGGAGAGAATCCATATTCATACGGCAGCTTCTCACGGAAAGTATTTCAGGAATCCACCGCCGATAGTTTGTTTAAAAACTGTATTTCATGCTTGTGGACGTCTCTGGAATAACTCACATTTAAGCTCAAACGGTGGAGGAATGTGAAATATGTTGGAATAGAGTAATGTTCGACGTAAAGTTTCAGCTCCAACCTTTTCAAGTGGAAACAGAAAACAGCTTTTGAGGCTTTCCGTGGTACGGGCCACTGGCAAGGCAACTTTTTGAAAATGCTCAGACTCCGTCTCCATGGGAACGGGAGGGGAAACGCGATTTTTTTTGAAAATTCTCCGGACTCTGTCTCTGTGGGAAACGCAACTTTTCCATAATGCTTAGTTCCCATGGAAAAGGGGGGAAAGCGCAACTTTCCCCCCGTTTCCATGGGAACCAAGTGTTATGGAAACGGGGGGGAAAGCGCATCTTTTTCGAAAATGCTCTGATTCAGTCTACCCGGAAAAGGGATTTACTACTGTTTGCAGTGACTAGTAGTTCTGCACATGCTCAGTAGAAGGAGGTTTCCTCCAGAGAGTCATGACTCCCAGTCCATATTCTCCTGAGACTTGATACTTTTATTTTGACAGTCACCGTATTAACAATCCAACTTGGTCGTCTGTACGTCCATGTTCCCGTGTTGCGTAAAAGCGAAACTTTTCCAAAATGAAAACGCAAAATCAATGTGTTTTTACTTGAATCGTCATATAAACGGTGAGTCTATTGAGCAAAACCTGAAAATAAGCCACACCCACCAATTTTAAAACGATAAAAAAAACTTTAAAATTGTACATGAATAAGACGAGGTTTCACCTGAAGCACCAGCACGCCCGTGTGCGCCACCGCCAGGCTGAGCTTGGTGCCCTCGCGGTCCTTCGCCGGGTGCAGGCGGACGCCGTACATCTCCAGCCGCCGGGCGATCTCCAGCAGCTGGTAGTCCGACTCCGCCGGGGTCTGGCCGCTGAGGATGACAAACATCACGACTCCAGAAGACTGATGGACAAACATCCTTTTTTTTTTTTTTAATGGAATATTCTAATTGTCTGTGGTAATGGATCTGGAGTTTTCATTCGCTGTAATCAGAAATAAAATTTCACGTTAAAGGACCCATTGCCCACAAGCCGAGGTTTCCTCTCAACACTGGGGCTCTAAAAACACACGGCAGGATCGGATGGCGAAAGAAATCTGCCACAAAAGAAGTTTGTTTCCCCACAAAATGAAAATGGCTTCCGGTTTCCTGGATAAGCTGCTGAATTAGACACTTCCTTCCTGAAGGGGTGAGATGTGAGTGTGTGTGTGTGTGTGTGTGTGTGTGTGTGTGTGTGTGTGTGTGTGTGTGTGTGTGTGTGTGTGTGTGTGTGTGTGTGTGTGTGTGTGTGAGAGAGACTTAAGGGCGGGGTTTAATTGTGTAATAGCTGTGTCTTTGTAAGTTGCCGAGTTGAATGAAGAGATAAATATCTCTAAGTACAAAGAGAGTGTGTGTGTGTGTGTGTGTGTGTGTGTGTGTGTGTGTGTGTGTGTGTGTGTGTGTGTGTGTGTGTGTGTGTGTGTGTGTGTGTGTGTGTGTTGCACTGTGTTAACTCACACATGCTTGCGGTGGCAGTCGGTGATCTTGTCCCGGATGGCGTCCTGGTCGGGCAGGTACTTGTTGTGGAGGAGGTGCTGCCAGCTCTGGGTCTCGTCGAAGTCGCCGATCTCGGCTGGGGGGAGAAGGGGGGAGGGGGAAGCGAGGGATTCATATGAGCGAGTGACACCGCGAGGTCAAGACATCATTAAATAACTGTGTGAGGAACTGTGGATTCACAAAGCCGCTCTGTCCCCCTCTGTCCCCTGATGCGTGCAGCTCCATCTGTTCAGCACCGGCTGTAAGAACACTTCAGAATGTACCACACGGACGGTTACCATGGCAACCGCCTCCCTGCTCCCAGGAGCTGAACCGACAACGTAAATCCAGCATCCTCTAACACACGCTGGGTATAAAACACGGACCTCAGGGCGGAGGAAACAATAGTGAGGAGGGGCTGGTGTTCTTTATATATGAGGTCTTTCATTTAAAGTCCAGTCGTGTGTGTGTGTGTGTGTGTGTGTGTGTGTGTGTGTGTGTGTGTGTGTGTGTGTGTGTGTGTGTGTGTGTGTGTGTGTGTGTGTGTGTGTGTGTGTGTGTGTGTGGTTTGCATGTTCTGTACGAGACGCCGTTTACGTGAGGTTGAGCGAAAACATATTGTTTCAGAAAAGCTTTGCATTTGCACAACAATGTTTTGAAACTGATGCCCGTTTCCATGGAAACGGCACAAACGATGTAGTTGGCATGCCCGGCCACTAGTTGGCGCTGTTGGGTTGTTTTTGCAATGAAACCACACACACTGCATCTGTGTGCAGAGAACAACATGCAATAAACATTAGGATTGGGGGTAAAGATCTTTTTCAAAAAGTTGCATTTTCCCCATTTCCAAGGAGATGGGGTTGGAGCGTTTTCAAAAAGTTGCGTTTTCCTCCATTTTCACGGCAAAGGAGTCAAATTTCTTTTCAAAAAGTTGTGTTTTGCACAGCACAAGGAAACAGCACATTTTCAAAACTATTACATCTTCCCCTGTTTCCATGGAGATGAAGTCATTTCATTTTTGAAAAGTTCGGTTCCCCCACTGTTTCCACGGAGACAGTTAGAGCTGTTTGAAAATAACATCGCGTTTTCAGTGCCTCCGAGCACAACAAAAACAAAAACACTACAAAACGTGTCGGTTTTCATGTAAAAATGTTGTCCCATAAGACAAATGAGTAGAAATGCTTCACTTGATTAACCAAAACTGCTTCAATCATTTAGTACCTCTTTCCACTAATTGGATTATTATATTATATATATATATATAATATATTATTTCCAAAGGAAAATCTGATTTATTGCCATTTGTTACATTTTTAATTTTCTTTTATTCACAACCTGTTAAAAAATGCATGACCTCATTAACATACTGCTGCGAGTTGACGTTAAAGACAGAAGACAGGCGACAGCTGGCGTGCGAGCGCCACGCAGAGAAGAAGAGAAAGGAAACATCCACGGCCACATTATCATGAAGATTCTCATTTCCATGTAGGCGACAGACTGTTGATCAATAACATTTGAAATATGTTTAAAAGGGGCTAAAAATTAGAGATGCACCAATACCGATTCCGATATCGGTCCGATGCTGCACGACGCTCAGAGTGATGCTACATGCTAAAGAGTGTCAGGGCTCAAACACCAGCGATGCTACATGCTACATGCTACATGCTACACTCACACTGGATTATGTGGGACACCATAAGAGCGGCGCTGGTGTCGTTACAGATGAGGTGACCGCAGGCCAGGTCGCGTTTAATCTGCAGGGCGAACAGATACCTGGAGAGAGAAAGAGAGGAGGAGGAAGTCAGCCGGTTAATGCACACACGGGAAGCGCATCGTCTTAAAAGCTCCTCCACAACATTTTAAAAACCATGTCAGTTTTTACGGAAACGACAGAAACACTAAAAGGGATGTAGTTTTCATGTTGGGCCACTAGTGGGTGCTTCAAAGTGTTGCACTTTCCTCCAATTAACTAATACATCTTTTTTTTTTTATTTAATTTTCAAAAGTTTGTTTTCTCCCAATTTCCACGAGAGACGAGGATGGAGTTTTCAAAAAGTTACGTCCGTTTCCACGGAGACATTTTCAAAAGTTAGCATTTTTTTCCAGTTTCCATGGAGACTGACAAGAAGTCTTTTTTAAATAAAATTTCCCTTACGCCCGTGTCTAAGGAGACGGAGTTGTAGCGTTTTCAAAAAGTTTACATCTTTTCCCCGTTTTCATTGAGCCGACTTTTCAAAAAGTTGCAGTTTTTTTTCACCGTTTCCACGGAGACCGAGTTTGCAAATAGTTGCGTTTTGAGTGACTCTGAGCACCGTTGTCGTGTAAACGATCCTTCAAAACGCTACAAAAGTGTTTGTGGGACTATTTCTTTCTTTTTCTCACAACAATGGAATTCTCTTTATTTCTAATTTAAATGGGGATATGCTCGTACAAAATATGCATTTGTGGGTTAAACCGTATGCCGAAATATGTGCTTTTTAATACAAATAGATTTAAAAAATGACTCTCTTTTTGTAAAACTTTACCTATAATCATCATCCTTGTGCCCGTTTAATCCCATATCCGATTCAAACTTTATCCACCCGGCTGATAAACTAAACGAGGCGTCTTTCATTACACTCACGCTGGGCTTTGGAAGCTTCTTATAAAAAACGCATCATTTCAGTTTAAGTCACTAAAATATATTCAAAGTGGGAATTTGAACCCGTAAAGACTCTAATTTCTGTGTAAACCAGTGGCAGAGGAGTGTCTTTTTTTTTTTTTAAATAAAAGCCAAATAACAGCTTGATTCGCCCACAAAGACGTCCTCCTTCCATCTGGTTGTGTTCACAACACAGAAACACTGTGGGGGCGAACAAAGGCGGGAAAACAGCTTCCCGTTTGACTAAATCTCTGCAATCCTCGCAATTTCAAACCGACGGAAAGAAATGACGCGACCGGGCCGTTTTGATTAAAACGTATCAAGGTTATTTGTGGTACTTTGGAGTACTTGTAACAGAAAGGAGTCTCATCCAAACCATGTCAAGCAGTCACACCATAACAAACACAGACTTCCTGTTTGTCTCCAAAACATCCCGTTCAACAGCTGAGAGAAGCAGTGCACCATGGGAAAATGTCAAATCAGCTTTTGAATTCATTATTTCCCAATTTTAATCCAAAAGCCGATGACGTGAATGTGTTAGAAAACATTTGGTCGTCGGGTCTGGAAAGCAGGAAAGAGGAGAAGCCAGAAAAGCAGCTGCAACATTTGGTCTGAACCGAGAACGTACCGAGTCAGCTCCTCCAGGAGCTGCGTGTGGTCGGGCGGGAAGAACTTCACCACGAAGCGAAGGATGGTGTTTTTAGGTCCTGGACGGGGAGAAACGAGGGGATGTGGTCAAGAAGAAAAGAACCCGTGGAGCGGGAGGAATCCATCGAGGCGAGTGTGTTTGGGAGGAGAGACGTCTGGGAGCTACTTACGTCTGATCTGCTTCAGCGCCGGCTTCAGGAGATCCAACCACACCTGGAGGAGGAGGAGGAGGAGGAGGAGATGAAGAAGACGTTGGCAAGAGCAAGAAGAGCCAAAGAACACAAAGACAAAGATGAAGAAGGACATAGAAGATGTAGGAGAAGAAGAAAAAGGAGGCGAAGATGAGGAGAAGGGATGAAGAACACGACAAAAGAAATAAAGGAGAAGACACAAAAAAGATGAAGACAAAAGAATAAGAGGAAAAAAAGGAGGAAGAGGAAGACCAAGGAGAATAATAGGATGAAAACACGAAGAAGAAGAACGAGAAAGACGTAGGAGATGAAGACGAAGGAGAAGATGAACACAGAGGAGGAGATGACGAAGAGACAAAATACACAATGAAGAAAATGAAGGAGAAGACGATGAAGGAGTGGAGGAAGAGGAAGACCAAGGAGAAGAAGAGGACAAAAAACACAAAGAACACAAGGAAGAAGAAGAGGAAGAACAAGGAAAGAAGATTAGCCTAAATAATTCACATGACAACACATCCACTTTCCAAAATAATCCCAAAACTCATATTGAGGTCACTTTATTCTAAATAGTCTTTCTCTCTGGGGAACACGTGACGAGGTGGAGCCGAGGCGCCATGTTGTTTCCAATCCACACCGATCAAAGGAAGAAGGGAGTTCCTCTGCGGGATCGAACACCAACCAGTCTAAACACAACCTGCACACATGTGACTCAAACTGAGGTGAAACCGCCGCGGCAGAGAGAGGAACAGATCCCGGTGCGGTTCCTCGCCAGATTAACCCTTTAATGGACGATGGAAACTATCAAAAGGAATCAAAAACAACAACGACAGAATCCTCTTGGATTTCGTCAGGATTGACCAAACATCACAAATATGTATTTGTAATTCTTGTACATCTTCTAATCGTCATTTATGGTGCGATAACTAATGAATATGGAAGATTGAGCCTTGATATGGAACATTTTGGTGAAATATGTGATTTTCTTTTCCCAAGGGGACGCACTGATACTGGTATCGGGTCACATACTGCACCAAATACTTGAAAAAGATCCCAGCGAGGGTTTGGTATCGGTATTCGGTATCAGCAAGCAGCTTATGGTAAGTAATAGTATCGGTACTTGAAATCGGCGAGTAGCTAAAGGTTAGTACTTGTATTGGTACTCAATATCGGCAAGTAGCTAAAGGTTAGTACTTGCATCGATTCCTGGTATATGCAAGTCGCTCAAGGTTAGTACTTGTATTGGTACTCGATATTGGCAAGTAGCTCAAGGTTAGTACTTGTATTGGTACTCGATATTGGCAAGTAGCTCAAGGTTAGTACTTGTATTGGTACTCGATATTGGCAAGTAGCTCAAGGTTAGTACTTGTATTGGTACTCGACATTGGCAAGTAGCTCAAGGTTAGTACTTGTATTGGTACTCGATATTGGCAAGTAGCTCAAGGTTAGTACTTGCATCAGTACTTGGTATCAGCAAGTAGGTAAAGGTTACTACTTGCATCAGTACTTGGTATCGGCAAGTAGCTAACTGTTAGTACTCGTATTGGTACTCAATATCGTCAGAACAAAAACCAGTAGAAGGATGTAATATCTGTAGTTTGAGGTGTAGTTGCGCCGTACCGTCATCTTGCGGTGGTCCTGGTACTCCAGTCCAAAGTAATCCCCCTCCGTCAGGTTGAGGTGAACACATACCAGGTCAAACAGCACTTTGCCAGGCGCTCGTTGCTGAAGAGGAGAGGGAGAAAAAATAAATAAGAGTTTAATAAGAGTTTTTGTAAAGCGAGGGGGGAATGAACGCGTCACGAGGAGCGCCGGCCATGTTTGAACGATGCCGCTCCACCTGTTCCGTTTGCGTCGTCACTCTCAGAGCCACGAACGGGGTCGAAATAGAGCCAGACGTGGAGCCGAACCCAAAAGTAGCCCAGAATAATTTCCTCCGGAGAGGCTCAGGCTAAATCTGCAGAGCTGTAACGTCCCAGCATGCTATTATGGAGTCTGATGAGGCTGGGAGTTAATGTGCAGCTACCAAGGCGCTCGCATAACTTCACGCTCCACTTAAAGACTAAATATACGCCTCAGATTAGAGAAGACGTGTGATCGTGTGTGTGTGTGTGTGTGTGTGTGTGTGTGTGTGTACAGTAAACAAGTAGAAATCCGTGGATTTATTTGATCGTCACAGGACACAGGTACAAAAAAGAAACACAAAAACTAATTAAATCGCCATTCAAAGGATCCTTATTTCTACAAATCAGGTAGATTCCCATCTGCCGCCTGTATATCTCAAGGCTTTACACACAGGAGGGGATTCAGAGCGGTGAGAGCCAAGCCTGTCACCATCTGGCTACCGTGTGTGTGTGTGTGTGTGTGTGTGTGTGTGTGTGTGTGTGTGTGTGTGTGTGTGTGTGTGTGTGTGTGTGTGTGTGTGTGTGTGTGTGTGTGTGTGTGTGTGTGTGTGTGTGTGTTTGTGAGAAAGGAGACCAAGCAGCAGAGAATACAGGACAGAATAGACCCATCTTGCTCCAGCCCCACCCTCCCCTTTATTTCCTTTGCAAACACATTAGTCTCACCCACTTTACCGATTGTCCTGAAAAGCAGTAGTGTTCAGGCCTGAATCGTATTTGCACAAGTCCCCCCCCCCCCCTTTTAAAAGAAACCCTTGCAGGGGAATGTGCACCAACAAACTTCTGCAACACAAGATCCCAAACAGAAGTGGTAAGAAACGCAGGGGTTTTATCGCATGACCTAAAAATCGGGGCAAAAAGAGAAGAAAACCAATCGTTCACACGCGAGCAGGAGGGCTGGAGGACGGAGGGCTGGAGGACTGAGGGCTGGAGGACTGAGGGCTGGAGGACTGAGGGCTGGAGGACGGAGGGCTGGAGGACTGAGGGCTGGAGGACTGAGGGCTGGAGGACGGAGGGCTGGAGGACTGAAGGGCTGGAGGACTGAGGGCTGGAGGACGGAGGGCTGGAGGACGGAGGGCTGGAGGACCGGAGGACGGAGGACCGGAGGACGGAGGGCTGGAGGACGGAGGGCTGGAGGACTGGAGGACGGAGGGCTGGACGACGGAGGGCTGGAGGACGGAGGGCTGGAGGACCGGAGGACGGAGGGCTGGACGACTGAGGGCTGGAGGACGGAGGGCTGGAGGACGGAGGGCTGGAGGACGGAGGCAGAACGAGCGAGAAAACAGTGACGCTGAATTCCAAGTAAGTTTGGGATAACCAACCAACCAAGTCATCAACCAGTCAACCAACCATAGAAGCAACCAACCCACCAGCCGGCCAACCAACCAACAATCCGAAGTGGTAACCAATCAACAAACCAACCATAGTAACTGACCGACCAGCCAACAAACCACAGCAGTAACCAGGCAACCAGCCAACCATAGAAGCAACCAAACAAACAATCTAGCAACCAGCCCAAGAACTAACTAACCTACCAATGACGTGACAACCAACCAACCAACAAGTGATCCAACGGACAATCTGAAGAATCCCTGCAGGGGAACGTTGACCAACGACGTCTACAAGAACAGACCTGACGACCAAAACAAACGTGGGAAGAAACGCAGGAGTTTCATCACGAGTCGAAAAGCAAAGAGAAGAAAAGAAGGAAGAGAAAAGCAAAAAGAAGCGAAGGTGCGAGCGACACTGAATTCCAAGGAAGTGGTGGAGAAAAGTCGCCGCCCTTCTCCCGACAGCTCGAGACTCCTGGGCGCACCGAGGTCCAACCTCATATCACTCCCGAGTAACGTAACTCGCTGGAATGTGGATGGGAACGTCGCCGTGGGAACGTCGGCGAGACCTTTAAACATCAGCTCCAGTTAGAATAACACAGGTGTCAGGAAGGCGCGAAGCATCGACCCCGACCTTTGATGACTCGGGAGATTTCTGTCCAAACCGCCGGTCACGAGACGAAAACACACGAGGGAAGTCGAACTTGAGCCGTAATGAAAAGGTGAGAGCTGAAGGAAGCAGGATCCCAAAACCCGACAGGCGCGGTCACACTTTTTTTTTTTTTTTTTTTTAAAAGCAAAACCTCTAAAAACAACACAGGAGCCGACTTCACTAAATCTGGGCGGCAGAGAGCTGCAGACTTGAAAGCGACTCGAAAACACATGTCCTCATTTTTAAAGTTCCTGAAGTCACCCTCCAATATAAAAGCTTGTCAAGCTTGTTTCCGTGGTTACTGTGAATCTGGACCGCGTCAACGTGTTCCGGGTCTCGGAACACGAGAACCTGGCTGGATTAAACGACGCAGCGTCTGTAGAGGTCGCCGGAGACGACGCCTCCGGGAATTCATTATCTTGTTTACGGTTGTTTTTTTACAGCGAGTCGGTTTACGTGCAAACAAAGAGATTTCTGTAGTTATCACGCCGTGGTGGCAAATCGGATTAACACAGAGAGAGAGAGAGAGAGAGAGAGAGAGAGAGAGAGCGAGAGAGAGAGAGAGAACCAGAAAACATGTCGAAGAACAAACCAAGAAACGGACAAACTGACGAACCGACAAAAGAATCAAACAAACGGACAAATGAACCGACGAATCAGTGAACCAGTGATCAACCAAACCAATGAACCAACAGTGAACGAACGAGTCAACAAAAGAACCGGCAAAAAAAATTAATTCACCAATGAAAAAACAAATCAACAAACCGAAAGAAAGTTAATAAATAAATCAATGAACCAATAAACTGACAAACGAACCGCCAACCAAAGAATAAACCCACAAAAAAATCGACAAAACTGAACCAACAAACAACCTGAAAGAAAGAAAAAAAAACTCCAATCCAAGGAATTCAGAACACATTGAGGAAAATTCTTTATTCCGAAGATTATAGTGACTTTATTTGATATTCAAAGCAATAATGTGTCTTTTTGACAAAAGAAAAAAAAAAAATCACCCATAAAAAAACTTGATGACGTCAAAACTGTTATCGACTCTCTATTCCTAAAAATGCGGATTCTCTCATCGCCCTCACTGACTCAGGACTCTCAATGAATGAGCCAAACTTCGAGAGGCTCCATCTCCAGGAAGCTGAAAGCCGGATCCCTGCGGTCGGTTCCCAGGATGTTGGCAGCGTCGCGAACAGGAAGTGGCTCGGGGGCTCGGGGTCAGGCCCGATGTACAAGTGGGTTTTGTTTGGAATCAAACTGGAGCTTTCCGATAGGAAGACTCACTGACCCGCCGGAACTGATGAAGGACGATGAAGATGTTGGTGACGGCGACGGCTCCAAGTGTATTTTTTAAATATTTTTCAAGCATTTGTTGGCACATTTCCTCGCATGCAGACACACGGTTAAAGAAAAACAAACAGTGGGACGGCTCCTGCTCCCGTTTCAGACTGGAAATGTAACCCGCCAAACTAAAAAGGGCCAAGGTCGAGTTCCTCAAAGGCCGAGTCCAGTCTCACACAGCTGTCCTTCTGGGCCTCACACCAACATGGCGCGCCACTTTTAGGATAATTAGAAGGTCTTGCAGTCGGTTAACAAGTCCGTCAAGTGAACCGAGCCGCCCCCCCCCACACACACACACACACACCCAAAAAAAAGAAGAGGTCAAAAGAAAACAATGCGTGTGTTTTCAGCACGGCGGACACATTTCGACACCCGAGGAGAAAAACAAAGGTTTTGGTTTGTTTTTCCATGAAGTGAAAGTCACGGAAAAAAAAAAAAAAGAGTTGATAAAAACTGTGTTGCAGCTGCGGTTTCCTCTCTCCCGTTTACCTTACATAAACTGACTCAGGCTCAAATTATAGAGGTGGCCCTGGAAGAAAATGGCACTGGAGGCAGTTGTGTGTCATTGCCAAGTACAAAAATATCCATTTCTGGTCGGCTCGGCAGGTCCCGCGTGGCGGATCCCAGGCGGAGGGCGCTTCTGCTTTCAATTACCGACAATAAACAAGCTCGTGTCGGCGAGGAGAACGACTTCAAGTCAAAACACAAGGCTTTGGCGGCGATTTGCCGGGTTCCATCTGCACGTCCAGGCCGCTGAAAACGAGACTTTCTGAACAGGGTTTCCCCCGTCGTCTCGTGACTGCCAGTCCATGATCTCCTGGGGTAGTTTTATTTTGACAGTCGCCGTAATAACAATCCAAAGATAGACACTTGAAATGTGCTGCCACGTGACGGGAGACGATTCAATTTGCTTGGAAAGACGAGGGCTCAGGTTCCCCCCCCCTTGACGACTGCAGGCGGAGTCTCCTGCCAGAACACCGCTCGTCTTCTTCACTGTTACCAAGCAAACTTCCTCTTCTTCTTTCTCCCTTTCAAAAGCCAGACTTCTCCCATGCTGCAAGGGCCGTGCCCGGATAAACCGGGATGTGCTACATCAAAGTAATTGCTCTCTCTTTTCTTACCAGGCGCTACCCTTTGCCTTCTTGGGTCTAATGGGAGAGAAAGCCTCCATATATTTCCCTGGACTTTTTCTCCTCGGTGTCCTCCTTTGTTACCGTTCCAGAGCGGTTAAAGCTGTCTGGACATTAGAGACCGGCAGTAAATGAAAGTGCATCAATTATTTAGGACGTGTCTTTTTTGTTTGGCCAAATAAGTGTCAGGCGGTGAAACGGCGAACCGATCTTTCAGTGTCCCAATATTAAAAAAAACATACGCTACCTATTATCGTCATTTCCGGACTTGATTTTGTCGTTTTCTTGGTAACTGCAGTTATATGATTTCTCCTATTTTCTTCAGCTGCCTTGCTTCCTAAAGCCCCAAGTTAAATATCCTCACCGTGCGCTGTGGCGTGCAGAGCGCCCCCGCGGAGACTTTCATGCAAATGACCAAAGAAAACCAAAGAAAGCCTCCCCGGGCCCCGGTTCCAAGTAAGAAACTCATTGTTTTGGGGTTTTTCATTCGGAAATGTTTCGCATTTACACAGGAAATTAAAAATGAGGTCCGTTTCCACGGAAACGGCAGAAACAGTGAAAACTATGGCGTTAGGTTGCCGGGCCCCGAGTTGGCACTGTGGTTTGTTTTTGGAATGAAACCGCACGCACGCACGCACGGAGTAAAACATGCTATGAACTCCAACTATCAACTGTTAAACTACGTGGTGCGCATGTGCATTAACAGTGTTTCAAAAACTTGTGTTTTCACCGTTTTCAGGGAGATGGAGTCGGGTGTTTTCAATAAGTTGCGTTTTCTCACGTTTTCATGGAGACATGAGTGAGCATTTTCTAAGAAAAAGTGCATTTTCTCCCGTTTCCACTGAGTCGGAACGGAGACGGAGTCAGAGCGTTTTGAAAAAGTTGCGCTTCCCCCATTGCCACGGAGATGGAGTCGGAGCATTTTCAAAAACGTTTTCAGTGACTCCGAGCACCGTTGCCATTTAAACGGCGCTCTTTTACTTATTTTCACGTGGGTTACGAGAAGCTGTATTTGTAAATTTCCAAAAATGACACAAAAACGTGCCGAGCCCTCCGGAAATTAAAAACTGTCGTACTAAAGACTCACTAAACGTGAAACAAATGAACCAAGACTTGGAGCAAATTGGCGTGAATTACGGGGACGTTTGAAACCTCAAGCCGGGGACGGGTGGACTTGGATGGAAACCAGATGAGTGAGACTGATGATAAGAGCTCTCAGCGGGGGAAAGAGGAAGAAAAAACCAAAAACAAAACATCTCTGAGATATTGGTTTCTGCCTGAACGCCAGCAGGGAGAAATGAGAACAACCCTGCCGAAGGGGAACGAGGGAATCACCCGAACATGAACAGACTTCTTTAAAGCCGTTAATCAAAATGTGCTTTTTATTTTAATGGTCAACCCTTATCTTGAAACTCCGGAGGCTCCATACTGGAGAGCGTGTCGTGTCCTGCTGCTTCACTGCGTGTCAGCGGACCGAAAATCCACCGAGAGGAGACGGATCAAGTTACAGCAACGTGGAGAGCAACCCGAAAACAGACGGGAGAGAGAGCGTCTAGCTCCAATCATATGTTTGTTCTGGATATTGGGAGATTAGATGGAGTTGTGTCAAAGGATCAGGATGGATGGCACGGCTTCATCCAACCCTTCCTGCTGGGACGCGGCGCACCGAGGGACTTAAAATGTCAGATAAACTCAAAACAACGGCTCGTTACTGTGGGGCTGGTCGAGATGTGCTTCAGATTAGCTACTTCTTAAACCGTCAGTCCCCCTGAGGCTTAATCCCGCCCCTGAGCAAACCGAGGAACTAAATGTTATACATCAGGGGGACACCTCCACAGTCGTCCTCGTATGCTGATGACACACCGATATACCAGGTTGTACACTGGGACCACAGGCCAGTCTACATTTTTCTTCTTTTGACATTCATCTGGAGTGCAACAGTGTCAAGTTGCATGATTATAAATAAAGGTTCTATAATTAACTCTTCATTAATCACATTTTATATAATTCAGATTTTTTTTGTCATGCATGAGTGATTTAGGCATACTGGACAGTTATGCCCTCAGTAATAAAGGTAACTATTACTTGTAGACCTTGAACATGACAAAGACTTCTGCATTTTGGAGGTTTGTGAACATGACAACAGTGTTTGGAGACACTGAAAACGCAACTTTTTGAAAATGCTCCAACTCCGTCTCCGTAAAAAAGGGGAAAAACGAATAAAAAATAATTTTAATTTCTAAATGCTCGAAATCCATCTAAGTGAAAACGGAGGACAACACAACTTTTTGAAAACACACAACGGCCATAGGAAATAATTGTTCTGCACATGCGCAGTAGATGGACAATAACAATGGCGGCCATTAGCAATGTCCGTGTACCCCCATTGTTGATGATTATAGTGTAAGTTTTGTGCGTGTGTGTTCTGTCGTTTCCATGGAAACGGACATTGCTTCTGAACGCGAAACTTTTCTGAAAAGAATACGTAGGAAATGCTGCATTTTCACTTGACACATCGTGTAATCGGGGTAACACCGCTCCAAGTCTGTCTAATACGCTGATGACACACTGATATTATACCGGTGGGACCCGAGGCCACAGATCAAGAGACACTTTTACTCTGACGATCTCTTTCATAAACAGGAAAAAAAAAAAGGAATCAAAACTATCTCAGTGTGAAAAAAAACACAAAAAACTGTTGAGATGAGTTTTAGTGTCTGAGCTGCTGGTATGTACCGTTTCATTTCCTCTTGACAGAAAAAGAAAAAAAGGAAAAAGTTCAAAAAAGCCTCCAAACAAACAGCCGGACAGCTGGGAGAGTCTCCTCCCTCCTCCGCCGTCCACCAATCACGTCGTCCCGCTCAGATTAGGTTAAACGGCTTAACCTACTGGAGAGGCGCCGGAGCCGGTTCCTCGGCGCTGCTGGACGCACGCACACACACCCCGACACACACACACATATGATCTGTTGAATAGACGGCATGTTGGCCTGGCAGCAAAGCACTGTGGGAAATCACCCCGATGGGGGATGATGAGGATGTTACAGCTCGCGGCACACGTGAGGCAGACAATTAAAGACGTCTGCGGAGGGGAATACATAAAAAAAAAAAAAAAAAAAAAAAAGTAATTAGTGCCCCGTGTAGGGCTTCGTTTGTACGACGCCTCGTGAAATAATGAGGGCAGTAAATCTGGCAACAGCAACGCTTTGTCTCCTAAAAGCGCCCGAAGCTCCGCAGAGAAAAAGGTCGATAAAAATGAAAATGTTACAAGCTTTTATGTGTCGTACGGCACCGTAACAAGGATTTAACACCTGACTGCACCGGAAATGCCACGAAACGGCAATATGAATGAAACAGCAATGACAACAATTCAAAACCTGCCACAGGCAAAAACTACAAACCATATCCATAAAGCGACATTAAAGCTGCAGAACAAATGCAAAAGCTCCAACATGGATCCTGAAGCTCCACAACAAATGTAAAACTGCAACATTAAGGCAAAAGCTACGGCACAAATACAAAAGCTAAGACACCAATGCAAACGCGACACTGTAAATGCAAAAGCTGCAAAAACTACAAGATAATAGCTGCAATAAAAACATGCATATATACGACATAAATGCAAAAGGTACAATGTAAATCCCAAAGCTGCAAAAAAACTACAATACAAAACAATAAAGCTACCGTGCGAATGCTAAAGCTGCGCGGCAAATACAAACGCGATAACATTAATGCGAAAGCGACAACGTAAATGCAAAAGCTACGACACAAATGCAAAAGCCACAACCTTAATTCTACAGCTACAATGTGAATGTAAAAGCTACAACACACAAACAAAAACTACAGCGTAAATTATAAAATCTACAATATAAATGCAAAAAGCTACAGTGTAAATTACAAAAGCTTTGACTCAAATGCAAAAGCTACAGGATTAATGCAGAACTACAAGACAAAAGCTACAAAAGAACAAACAAAAGCTACTGCTATTGAAATACAAAGATATAGCACCAAAACAAAAAACTATGTAAATAAAATGTAAATGCAAAAGCTGCAACACAAACACAACACAAATACAAAAGCTGCAATGCAAATGCTACAACTTAAATGCACGAGCTACAGTACAAATACAAAAGCTGCAATATGAATACAAAAGCTACAAAAGAACAAACAAAAGCTGCAATATGAATACAAAAGCTGCAACACAAACACAAAAGCTGCAACGCAAATGTAACAACTTATATGCCACAAGCTACAGTACAAATACAAAAGCTGCAATGTAATTGCAAAAGTTTAGCTGTGTGTCTTTTGCTTGCAGTCGGACTGATATAGGTATCACAAATAAATAGAAAGAAATGCAAAGATATCCGTCACTAATCCCTGAGGTCACCGCGAAAGGCTAATCCTGTGCACACTTCCACGGAGCCGTAATGTAAACGACAGCCGGATTAAGAAGCAGAGCAACGAGGGCAACGGTACACTTCCTGTGGACGTCACCGCGAGTTGCTTCCCAAGATAAAATAAATAGAGAAAACAACAAAAAATACTTTTATTCTTCTTGTTGGCAACAACAAAACAATCAACATCATGAAAATCTAAGTGGTTTAAAGACTTTAAGCTCGTCACCCCAGTTAACCTCACAGTGAAGACGCTCTATCGGTGTGTGTGTGTGTGTGTGTGTGTGTGTGTGTACAGGTGATTTATATGCAATTTCACAAGAACCAGACCAAAGGTGGTTCACATGGGCAGTAGCAGCTCTTCTACCATCTCCTGAATGCGAGTGTTTTCCCTTGGTGAAGCGTTTTCGAAAAAATGCATTCAATTCCGCCCCTTTTCCATACAGATGGAGCAATTTGAAAAAGTTGCGTTGTCGTGTAAACGAACACCCAAAACCCAGCAAAAGTTTTCACTTGCAAACATTTTTTGCTCGAGTCTAGAAGTGTCAGCTTAGATACCCTTAATGAGCCCCCCACCCCCACCTCCACCCTTCTCTCTGGTGAGTGTGAACCATGGATCCTCATTAAATATTTCAAAGGCTATTAAACGGCCTCTCTCAATCTCTGTCCTGGATGTCCTCGGTGTCTGGACATTTGTGTGTGTGTGTGTGTGTGTGTGTGTGTGTGTGTGTGTGTGTGTGTGTGTGTGTGTGTGTGAGGATCTCTTTCAATAAGTGTTTTCTAATCTCTCCCCTCGCTCCCTCCTCCTCCTCCCCGGTTGGATGTTTTCCAGACCCCCCACCACCCCCACCCCCTGCTGTGTCCCGGGTCTCCAGCCATTGGTTTCTCTGAGAAATGGGCAGAGGAATGCAGCCGGGGAGGAGAAGCAGCTCTCACCTCCCGCCACCGTCCTGTTTTCTCTCTCCACCTTCATTAGGACTCTTCTCACTCACGAGGCCTCCTCGGGGTCCGTTTGCACTTGGAGAAAAGACTTTTATTTTGACAGTCTCCGTAATAACAGTCCAACTTGTTCCTCCCATTGTTAATGTTTACAGCGTATCGTTCTCTGCGCACACGTGTGTCTAATTTCATTACATGCGCCAGCTCGTGTCCACCGACATCGTTTTCAGCGTTTCCGTGGAAACGGGCACATTTTGAAGAAAACTCCTCGCTGAACGGGACCATAAAGTGATATCTCACGCACACGTCTCACTCCACAGACAGCAGCTCCAACCTCTTCAGTTCAGTTTGTCTAATAAGAGGCTGAAAAGTACCGAGTCGGCTGCTTCAGCGAAGAACAATTAGCTTCATGCTCTATAATTCAGCCGAAGTGTAAAAGTAAAAATGTGCCCCTGCGGAGGGCAGCGCCGGGGGCCGTTTCAGACCTGCCATAAAGACTGAATCTGCTTTCATGTCACTATTCCCAGCCATGTGGCTTCAATAAGCTCTCTTTTTGGCATGTTTTAGTCTGTGTTGGTTCTGCTACAGCAGTGGAGTAGTGGTTGGTCCTCACGCCTCACGTGAGAAAGACCCCACGCTTCAGCTTCCGCTTCCGCTCACACACCAAAAAAACTGACTTGGCGGGTGAATCCGTCACTCTGAATTTGAATTTTTGCGTGAAACGGAAGCCCACTGCTCCAATGCATGTTGCACTCTCCATATATGGACGTGTTTTATTTCAGGAAGGTGTCAGTTCACTTTTATTCCGAGTCAGTTTGACCAGAGCTGGTGGCATTCAAAAGAACAACGCAAAAAACAAAAGCAACAATGTGAAACAAAAGTTGCCCTAATTCATGTGGATACAAGCGCTACAGGACAAATACAAAGGCTACAGCATGAATGCAAAAGCTACAATATAAATTCAAAGTTACAATAAGAAGACCAAAGCTGAAACATTAAACAGCAACAAAAGTTACATCATAAAACAAAATCTACAATATGAACACAAAAGCTACAACACAAATACAAAAGCGACAATGCAAAACATAAAGCTACAAGACAAATACAAAAGCTACAACACAAATACGATGACATACGTTGAAACACAAATACAGAAGTAAGACTGGAAACTGGAAGTTGGGGTATGATTGTAGGTTCTTTGGCCTCTAAAGGCCTCGACTCCGATCAAACTGAAAACATAATTAAGCAATAAAAAAGACCAGATCAGCTCGACAAAACAACGGCGAGAATCCCACTGCAGGACGACCTGGAAGCCGGAAACGACTGAATGAGTGTCGTGGTTTTGTGCGGCGCGGTGGAGCCGGGGTTCGCTCATGACCCCGACGGAGGCCCAGCTCCTCCACTGCTCCTCGCTGGGGGGACTCTTTCACTGCAGCTGCAGAGCGGACACCGTCTGCGAGGGGAACGTCTCCTCCCCGTCCGTCACCGGGGCCCACTTGGCGGGGTAATTGTCAAGCAATAAACCCACAGCTCCGTCTGTGGCCCCGTGTTTGAACTCCGCAGGTCTAAATGGTTCCACGTGGCTCCACGTGCACAAAACCCACCAGGGAAACGGCCGCCGGGCTATCGACCCGAGGAACGGGGTCAGAGCAGCCAGACGACTCCGGAGAGGACGAGGAGGAGCTGAGAGGAAAAGTCACAAGTCTCCTTCTGAGGTCTCTGACCACAGGAATGAGACGGTGAATGCCAGCCATTACATAATCCGGCACACTTCCTCTGAGCCAGGCACACTGCATCCACATGCTGCTGCAGCCGGGGCTGGGAGGGAAAACTTCTGAACCAGCGTCAACGTGTTTCCTATTAAAATCCCAGTAACGCAACGACTAATCTGGATAAATAATCTGTAGGTAAACTTTCAGATGACTGGTCCCCGTGGACGTGGAAGTTTTCTATGTTGGTTCAGGTCCCGTTTACACTCCAGCGCACGGTTTAGGAAAAAGTCAGTTCCCACAAAAATGAACTGAAAGCAATGCAGTGAGGATACCAGGCCACAAGTTGGCGCTGTTGTTTGTTTTTGTAATGAAATCACATGCGCGTGAGCAACAGTTTTTCAAAAGGTTGCATGCCCTTCGCTTCCATGAAGACAAAGCATTTTCAAAATGTTGCATCCTCCATATCAGAAAAATAGTGCTTCCCTTGTTTCCATGGAGACGGAGCCCCCCCCCGTAACAAAAGAGACGAAGCGTTTGCAAAAAGTTGCATTTTCCCTGTTTCCATGAAGACAGAGCATTTTCAAAAAGGTGAATTTACCTCTCGTTTTATTGGTTGACATAATCTTAAAAAAGTTGTGTTTCCCCCAATTCCATGGAGACGGCGCATTTTGAAAAAGGTGCATTTCCCCCTCACTTCAATAGAGAGGGAGCATTTTCAAAAACTTGCGTTTCCTCCATTTCCTTGGAAACAAAGCATTTTCAAAACATTGTGATTTCCCCATTTCCATGGAAGCTGCAGTGTTTTCAAAATGTTGTGTTCCACCGTTTCCATGGAGTGTTTCCAAAACATTTAGCTTCCCCCATGTCCATGGAGATGGAGCATTTTCAAAAAGTTGCCTTTCCATCATTTCCACGGAGATGGAGCATTATTGAAAAATTGGTGCTTCCTCCGTTTCAATGGCGACTAAGCATTTTCAGAAAGTTGCATTTCACTCAAACATTGTCGCGCAAACGGAGCCTAAACATTTGGCAGAGGTCGTGATTTTACTGAAACTTGTTTGTTCCTGTTCCTGCGTTTCCTCAACCTGAGCTGAGGGACAGATATCTCCACGGTGTTTGTGTTGGTCGGGCGAGGAGAAGGGGAGCGCGATAAGAGTGATAAGGGCAGGTTGTGTGGGCCGGAGCTGGACTCCGCCCAGAGGTTGTCGTGCGTGGGCAGAACCGAGGCGGCGCCTAAAGACCGTAAAGTGGAGCCGTTTCAGGGCGAGGCCGAGCCGTTTCTGCACGGTTGTTCCTCTCCTCTCCGTGTTGGCAGGACTCGTTCTTCCTCCTCCCCTTCCCTTCGATCCCCTCAACCACGCACCCGAACACTCCTCTTTTCATCCTGCGGCGGCGCGCCGCGGCTCGCCTCTCCAGATTAGTTAATCATCGCTATGGATGAATGTTTAATTCGGTTCGCCGACGTGTAGTTTAGAAACACGACTTACTCTCCAGTGAGGTGAATGGATGAGGCGTTGCGTTCCCTCCAGCAGTGACTCACAGCGCAGAGCTGCAGACGGAGAAGAAACGCACGAGGATTCTTGAGACATATGGTCCCACTAGAATGTCCCGAGTGTCCACACTCTCAGACGAAAACAAACGATGTTTAATATAGTTCGGTAACAATAATGTCCCTTAAAGGTGTCATATCCTGCTAAATTTACTTTCTCACGCCCCAGAAGTCCTCACTATCTGGCTTGTTTCATTTTTAAAAAGTGAGCCAATCAGAAATCAAACCCTATATAGAGTCATCGGGGGTTAAGCCAATCCCAATCAAGGTAGTCCCTCCCTTTGACTCCTCCCACAATTAGGCAGCTCTGCTCTGGCACATGACACCACGACAGGAAGTACTTCTTGCTCTTCCCATAGATGGGCGTGTGTGGGCGGAGCCAGTCCAGCTCGCACGGACACAGCAGATTGTGAATGTAGCTCCTATGACCTAATATTCAAATTGGGGGCAGTAAACGTTGAAATCAACCAACAAGACGCATATGGAAGTGTTGAAAAAACCCTTTAATGTAATATTTCAAATTTTATAAAAGAAAGTTGTATCAGTGTAGGATTTACTAAAAAAACAACTGTTGTATAAATTCAAATGTTTCAACCAAACTCTCCGGCCCCGCTAACACGATCCCGTTTTCAACACAATCCCAACATTCATGCTGTCAGATAATAAAAAACATTCCTTAGTGGAAGACCGGATCAATTTTTATTCCACAGTAAATCTGTTTTCTGTCGCGTTCCTGTCGTTTTTGTTTTCTCTCTCTCTCGTGCCATTCATTCCCGAAGGCCGTTTGAAATGTCAGCCGCTTCCCACAAACACTGTGAGCCACTGTGTCTGAGCAAAATGTGGCGAGGGACTCATTTACCCCGATGCCCCCCCGGGGGCTTGATGCATTCTCACCACGCACACTCCATCAGACGGCGTGGCGTGTAAGCTCCTGACGTCCACCGAGGAAGTCAATCTTACAGGGATTAAGGTCAAGTCGGTATGCTGGACGGGACCGCGCAGGGGGAAGAGAGAAATAAATAAATAATAATTGGATGCCGCTGATGGACGTGTGAAGCAAAAAACTTCAATCGCCACGGAGACTAAATGGCTCCGTCGGGACTCCGCATGCGCACGTCGAAGCCGCTTATAAAGGATTGAGGAGTTTGAGTGCCGCCCGAGGAATCAGGAGGATTTTATCGTTGTCAAACGGCGTGTTAGAGAGTTAAACTGCACGTGTTACGCGCAAAAACACAAAAGATGCAAATACGTGTTGAACTCTGAATGAACAGTTCTGAAAACAGTTCAGCTCCAAAGTGAGGATGACCACGTTTTCTTCACTTTGGCACGTAAACTGGCACGTAAACTCCGGGATGCACCGACACCACTTTTCTAAAAGTACGAGTACCGACCATTAACCACTTGCAGATACAAGTACTAACCGTTAACTACTTGCAGATACCAAGTTCCAATACGAGTACTACCCTTTGGCTACTTGCCGATACAGAGTACAGATATCAGTACTGACCTTTAGCCACCTGCCGATACCAAGTACCGATACCAAGTATCAATACCCAACTTTTTCAAAATTGTCCACAATAACGTGAAATGTCTGAATAACTTCTCCTATAGCTGTTGCAATAATATAATCCATCTATACATATATACACATATATAGACACATACGTAAATATCTAATCTTTTCTTACAATATTGAACATTTTTCCATATTTCAAAGCAAGTAGATACTTCAATGTAAATGTTAAGTGGATGGTTTAGAAATCAGGTTAAGTGAGGAAATGAAGGGTTAAATAAGCCCAGTGGGACGAATTCCAGTCTGGATTGACGGATGAAGAGATTACCAGGAGCCAAATGTTAAGGTGTCGCCCGGAGAGGAAGTTCTATCTTTACCCAACCTGAACTGACCGCACACACGGATTTCATAGTAGAGACCAAGAAAAGTTGCATCATTATTGTGAGAGAGACCTTAGAGGTCAACACTTTTTTTTTTTTTCATTCTGCAGACAGGAAGTCATCATTTCCAACTAATCCCGTCACAGAAACCAGCAATTGTCTCGCGACCGTGTTTCTCTCCGACATTCGGTAGATTCTTTATTCACACAGCCTCCTGCATGTCTTCAATTATTGAGCAACGCCGTTGTTCTGCGCTCGCACTTCCTGCCGCACACATCAATAATGAATCCCCCCCCCCCCATCACGAGTGCATGCAGCCACTAATGCAGCGAGGCGGCGCGCGTTCACGATGTTTTATTGATGTGATACACAGTCGAGTCGTGTCCGTTTCTCTACTTCATCTCTGGATACGGACAATAAAAAGATATAAAACAGGCTTTACAATGCGCCGCTTGCAGAGGAATGAATGGGACGCTTTTCAACACGACTTAGACTTTGTGCTTCCATAAACTGCTCCCGCCTCCTGGAGACGTGCAGATTTCATAACAGCCGCTGAGACTGAAGCCCCGTTTGCGCGACAACATTACAGGCATTGTCTTTGTGTCGGAGGAGCTTTACGTTGACACGGCAACGTTTCGGAAACAATGTCCATTTCAACGGAAATTGCAGACACACTGAAAACGGTGTAGGACATGAGTTGGCGCCGTTGTCGGAGCGTTTAAAAAAACAAAAACAAAAAAACATTTTCCACAGTGTTTTCAAAATATTACATTTTGCCCGTTTCCACAGTGCATTTTCAAAAAGTTGTGTTTTCCCCTGTTTCCATGGAGACAGAGCACAAGCGTTTTCAGAAAGTTGTATTTTCTCCCGTTTCCACAGAGACGGAGCATTTTCAAAAAACTTGGTGTCAGTCATTTTCAAAAACTTCCAATTCATCCTTTTAGCACGGATATGGAGTTGGAGCTCTTTCAAAAAGTTGCCCCCACCCCCTGTTTCCGTGGAGACAGGCTCAATGCATTCTGACAAAGAGGCATTTTCCACCAATCCCACGGAGACAGAGCGTTTTCAAAAAGTTCCACATTAGGAGCTGTTTTCAAAAGTGAAGCTCAAAGTCAACCACCTGAATCCAAAGAGGCAACGCCAGGAAATGACATTTTTTAGTTCATTTTCAACACTTTGCTGACAGAAAACACAAGATTATCAAGTTCCTGTGAAGCTCAAAATGGACGAAGGATCCACGAAGCACAACCACAGGCCGTTTCCCTCAAGCCTTCTTTAAAGTCCCATCTTGATCCGATCCGAAAACCAAACATTTAACATAATCTCGTAATTGCCCGCCGAAATCTTGACAAAACTGGGTGGCTGTGATTCAGAGATAACCTCACACACGGGAGGTCAAGACGAACAGATCTTTAAATTCGCTGCTCTAATTCTGCGGCTGTCTGGCTGACGCCTTAAGATAACAGGCCGCCTAACGAGCTCGCCTCCCTATAGGTGGGGAATGCAAATCCGCCGCTCGCGTCGGGGAGCTTATCTCTCGATTCACGCGTTTACGCCGCACCGACTGCACAGATACACTTCAGGCACAGGCGGCGGCAGGAAATGAGCGGCGCTGGAAACACAATGGCGCCTTTATTCCGCCGGATCGGTTTTGAATTTTTTTTTTATCTCTTCTAATTTCCAGTCCGTCCCGGCAACGCGGCTTGGAGTTGCAGCTCTGCGGCTTCAGTCGAGGATCGCGAGAAATCTCCGGTTTTCCCAAAACTGTCCACGTCTTATCAACAAGCCGTTTCTCAATAATCATCACACACACACACACACACACACAGAAAAATAAAAAAAATAAAAAAAGGTAAAAACGGCCACAATGATGCAGCAGCGGGGTTTTCTAAAGGCGCTCAGCCTCCATCCGTGTTATTACAGCTTCTCCGGCCTCACATGACATTCAGGGAAGAGCATGCTGGGAAGTCCGGGCTAATAAAGGCTGCAGTGTGCTCGGTGTCTGGAGGTGTGGCGCGCTCAGACAGGAAGCTGGCTCCGGGCCCACTTCCTGTGTATCTCCAGGAAGTGGAGATCTGAGATAAGACCCCAGGTGAGTGAAAAATATCGAGCCGCCATCTTCTCATAACCGGCGAGGCGACACATCTGGATGTCTGCGCCGATAAACTAAAGCTTTTCTTCTCCCCAGAGCAGACCGTCATCGGTCTTCACTGCGAGGGACCGTCAAACGAGACAGACAATATTTCCACTGAGCCCTGGAGGCATCGTTACGAAAACTGCTGCCAAACCACCACAACGTGACTCAGCAGGACAAATCTCTCAAATAAACATCCACGATTCGGTTTGCGTGTTATAAGGATGCTCTCTCGGGCTGTTTACACGACAATGCTTCAAAGTGAAAGCGCTTTTGTGTTGTTATTTATCGTTTACACGGCAAAGTTGCGTATTCCTCGGTTTCCATAAAGACGGAGCGTTATCAAAAAGTTGTGTTTTGCCCCGTTTCCACGGAGACAGAGTTGGGGGAAATTGCACCCCCCCCCCCCCGTTTTCATGGAAATGGAGCATTTTCAAAAAGTTCCATTTCCACGGAGACAGAGTCATAACATTTTTAAAAAGTCCCATGTGCTAGCAACATTCAAAAAGTTGCATTTTCAGTTTACCGTTCGTAAACACTGGAGGCCAGAGTGAGACATCGCCAAGCTTTTCACTATGACCACGGAAGAAAGACCGAAAGGCCTGTTACGGCGTGCAACTTTCGAACAAAAACATGCTTATAGGGCTCAGTCTTCATGAAGTGCAACATTTAGAAGTTCAGAGCAACAACAAGCAGAACAATAGTGCCGCCCAAACAGTCGGCGGGTGCGTTTCGGCGTCACGACTCACCGATATCTGGAAGACCTCCTGGCTGTCGTCCAGCATCTGGACCCGGATGGAGACCTGCCGGCCCGGCGGCTGGACCGGAGGACGCAGGCCCGGCTCCAGCGTGGACACCCCGAAGCTCTCCGGGGCGCCCAGCCTCTGTCCGGCCGCCGACGGCCGGTCGGCTGGTTCCGCCATGTGGAGAACGCTGATGGTGACGACTTCTGCTCACGGCCGCTGGGGGAGAAGACAGAGCGGAGTGATTATGTCGGTCCAGCCGGCGGAGCCAACAAACTCCTCGCAGCCTGTGATTTGAGATATTTCTGAGTCTTTTTAAATACATAGAGGGATTTTTTATTTTATTTTTTTTCGAGGGATCGGGCATTTCCGCCAACATCCAGGCTTCAGAAATAGCATCACATCCTGTGTGTTGCCACGAACCAGCATGAATCACTGAGAAGGAACGAGGAAGTCCAGCTGAATTTGGCCTTTTGGAGAACAACGTCTGTTTACATGGCAACAGCCCAAACAATGAAAACGGTGTAGTGAGCATGCCAGGCCACCGGTCGGCGCTGTTGGTTGTTTTTGTAATGAAAGCACACAAACATTCGCACAGACAAATGAATTGTGAATAAGTGGAAGCTAAATAAAAAAAGAGATTATTTATGGAGAAGGGGTGGAATTTAATCAGATCTAATTTAATATGCGTCTAATAATAATATAATATATAATAAATATCATATATAGTTATACTACTCCTTTTCAGACGTACTATCCGAGTACATTCTTTGAGCTTGGGCGAAATGAAAAGTGAAAATAAAATGATTGTTCTTACGGGAGACTGCATTTTCCCCATTAGAGTTTTCAAAAAGTTGCGTTTCCATCGCCCCTGTGCACAGTTGTTGTGCAAAAGCGATAAGTTTTCCCGTTTTCACTTGAAAAAGTTGTTTAACCAAAAGGTGTGAATATTCAAAGCAGCCTGTTTGTCTGACTCCGGTTAAGAAGCTGTTTGTTTGTTTTTTTAAATAATTAAATGGTGGAACAACAAGAAAGGGCGACACAAAGTGTAAAACGGCGGAGGTTTTCACTCTGGAGAAGGCAGAAAATGTGGATTATTGGCCCTGATGAGTGTGTTTGTGTGGGGCGGGGCAGCAGTATTTAGCCGCCCCCCCACCCCGTCTGAACTGCCCCCGACCGTCTTCTGAAGCATTCCTCGGCCCTGATGTCACCGACTGTCTGAGCGGTATTTATTGTCTGAGGTTTATCAAGAAGGGGGTGTTGGGCGTCTTTTGTGCGTTCTCAGACCGTATCTCATCTGTCCTACTTGCCGAGGCTTTGATTCGAGTCTGGACCTGCCCAGGCCCACCTGTGTGGAAGAAGTCTGGAGGCGTGACACACGTCTGGGTCCTCCGGCTGGAAACACCCGTCCACACGAGAACGCCGGCTCACGGAAACGCAACGTTTTTTGGAAGACGCTTTTTCGGGCTTCTAAAACGGCGCCTCGTGTGGACGGCAAAGACGGCGCTGGTCGGCGGACAAATAAAAATGTCACGATGTCGCCAAATAATCACAACAATGGAGGACTCCATGCTGTAGGTGGCGCTGCAGAAGCGACTGACGCGAGCCGGAGGAGGAGCATAGACCTATATAACTAGGAGCTATATAGAAGTCTATGAGCAGGAGTCTACTTCTACATTTCTATGTGCTCAGCGTCTGCGTTTTTGGTGTATTGGGTGAGTCACAGCGCCCCTAAAGGCCTGGCATATGTACTACATGCCTTAGGCATCGTGTTGAGCCGCGTTCATTGTGACGTGTGGACTAAGAAAAATTATAATTTTGGCTCGTGTGGACGGATCGGACAGTGAAAGAACTTTTTCTTTTGCATCTGCTTCTTCTGATGAGTTTGTTTATGGCCCAGAATGCATTGCGCTCTATGTCACGTCCTCTCACTCACGCCATTTTGCATTTCGGCTGTTTGTTTACATGCCAGCGGTGCTCAGAGCCACAGAAAACGCAACTACTTGAAAACTGCTCCCAAGGTGGAACGTATCATAAACGGTCCGATTCAGTCGCGGCGGAAACGGGTGAAAATGCAACTTTTTGAAAACGTTCCGTCTCCATGGTAACAGTGGAAAACGATACTTTTCGAAAAAGCTCAGAGTTCACGGAAATGGAAAGAATTGACATGCATTTTCACATGAAACGTTGTTTAAAAATGAAAATATTCTGAAACGGAAAAAACTAAAGCGATGCTCTTTTACTTTGCCACGTGAATGCAGAACTTTTACAAAATGAAGGCGTTCTTACTTGAAACATTGTCGTGTGAACGTGGCTTTAATCAGCTCCATATTTCAGGAGGTACTAGACTCTGTTATCTTCTAATGAGGATGTCCAGTTCCAAACTTTTCTCATAAAGTACCATTTTTGCAGGACGGAGATAAAACCTGTGGTTTTTATTTCTCAGGAAGGCGAGTCAGACTGTTGAGTCAGAGACTTGATCCTTTATAGGGAAGCGGTTGAGGAAGAGTTACATTACTGGTCCGAAGAGGAGAAACCGACGTCAATCGCGACTGAAAATCTGTGTAATTCCCAGAGATTTGTGGCCTTAAACACATAAACAGTGCGAGGGTGGGGGAGGGGCGCCTCCGGAAATGACCCGCGGGCGATGAATGCCTTCAAACTCCGGGGGAGCAGCTCTGCAGCCGACCTCTGACCTCCGTGTGAAAGCGGAGAGAGAAACATCACCCGTGTTATT
Organism: Lipophrys pholis; assembly: GCF_963383615.2. Lineage (NCBI taxonomy): Eukaryota > Metazoa > Chordata > Actinopteri > Blenniiformes > Blenniidae > Lipophrys > Lipophrys pholis. The sequence goes on along the minus strand of NC_137645.1, from coordinate 7,137,192 downwards.
TTGGCGTTTTGGCTCGGCGGCGAGCAGGGAAGACTCTGTAATCCCTCCACCTGCACACACCGGTTATTCACCTCCGTGACAAAAGCTGGAAACTGGAGACGAGGGGACGTGACCTGGACATGAGAGGACCCGGCGTTCGGGTTACTCATTACACCTGTGGGAACGCTGGCTGGCGGTGCTGCGCCACTTCAACTCAAAGCAGGTATGCATTGATTATGCCTCCGTCAGCCAGGTGAAGCTGAAACCTCCAGATCGCAGTTTTGCCGATTGTAAATAATCTGCCGGTGAAACTGGAGGACTTGTTTTATAGCTCAGCAACAAGCAAGTGCCAATTATCCTAAAGACACACTCTGGATCGTCCTCATTCCTCAACGCAAGCTCCGTTTATAGATTTCCAAGAGAAAACCTTTTGGGTGTCTTGTTTCCACGACAACGGTGCTCAGAGCCACTGAAAAGGGAACTTATTGAAGACGGGTCGCGAGGTTGAAAACACGACGACTCTGTCTACATGGAAACGGTGAGAAACGGACATTTTTGAATATGCTCCAACTCTGTCTCCATGGAAACGGAGGAAAATGTAACGTTATGACTCCGTTTCCATGGAAACAGAGGAAAACACAACTTACGGGAAACTGCTACGACCCCGTCTCCATGGAAACGGAGGAAAAACCAACTTACGACTCTGCTTACACGGAAACGGAGGAAAATGCAACTTGCTAACAATGCTACGACGCCGTCTCCATGGAAACAGAGGAAAGCCCAACTTTTTGAAAATGCTGCTACTGCAGTAACGAATAGTTCTGCACACGCTCAGTAGAGCCAATCAGAACAGTGTTTCCTCCAGAGTGTCACGACTCCCAAGTCCATATTCACCTGGGACTTTTATTTTGACAGTCACCGTGACGACAATCCAACTTGGTCGTCTGTCCACTGGAATGTCCTCGTTCTCCCGTTGGTAATGTTTACAGCGTGTTGCTCTCCGTTCTTGTTCCCTTCCTCCACTTCCAGAAGCAAACTAACCTGCGACACTTCACCCGACGGTTCAATCCAACCGGGGTGGGGAGGGGGGTCGAATTAGCAGGGAGAAGTCTCCGGCGGAGGATTCCTCCACCCGAGAGGAATACAGAGTGAGCTGGTCGCACAGGCACAAAGGAAGCTACTGTGGGAGCCTCCGACAGCCCCGGCTTTAACTCACAGGCCTCTCGCTGCCTTTGAACTCCGGCTCGCTCCAACTTTCCCAAGAGTTTGTGAGGGGAGCGCCGGGGAGGACGAGTGTGTACATCCAAACGCTCGACAAGAGCGAAACTGAGTCCGTTTCAGGCGCCACCGATCAAAAACTGACATTACGTAAGCCGTGTAAGAATATTCACATGGAGTTGCATAATAGGGAACAAATGGCAGCTTCATCAGAGCACTGATGGAATCGATGGGGAGATAAGCGGAGAACCTGACTGGGTTTTAAATAGATTGAATGAACCACACAAAGAATAGAGAATCAGCATGATTCATTCAAACACAAGCCACGCTGTCAGCGTGTACAAACACCCATAATGCAACAGTTTCTTTTTAATTAAAATCAGCTTTATGTTGAGTTTGGACTCATTGTCTCTGTCAATTGTTTGTTTTGTGTGAAAATGTTGACATTTTCATCATCTGCGTAAAGTCGAACCTGAACGTTTCAAAATAAAGGTTTGCTGTCATGTTGGACACCCCCATCTGAAAGGATATGGTGGGTCTGCTTTTACAGCTGTGTTTAAGTTTGTCGCCTCATCTTCTTCCAGATGAAACACAGTCTGGGGGATCATGGTCGATACTGGAGGGCATCAGCAAAGCTTTTGAATCTCGCAGATGGAGCCTGAAATCTGCTCTAATGGTGATAAAAAAAACAATCTCCCCCAGGGGGGCTCGAAGACCATTTCCGTATCGACTGCACGGAAAAATTACAGGTAAGGAGCAGATGGAGGATGCCTGATGCCAGGTTTCATCAAGGTGACTCCATCATTGGGGGGGGGCCATTCCCGTTGTCGGCACGGTCTCATGCCGGTCCTGCTGTGTGGATATCGATCTTTTACTTTGAAGACAGTCGATCTTCAAAGTAAAAGGGCAACAGGGAGAACATGTGGCTCCCAATCTCCACCAGTCATTGTCAAAACGAAGGGGCCTCTGAAGACCGCCATGTGGCCAGCGGGGGAGCGAAGAGATCAATAAAGTGTCACGTATTGTGTATTCAAGGAGGTCCAAGGAGGACACACACACACACAAACACACACACACACACTCTCTCACACAGCGGCTATTTAAGGAGAGTACAGTTGGCAAGCTGCAAGCCTTCGGATGTAGGTTAGCAGAGTAATCCTTTAGGCCAGAGAGCAAAGATGTCAGTGAGGCAACCTGCTCAGTTAGAGACTGAGCTGGTGTGTGTGTGTGTGTGTGTGTGTGTGTGTGTGTGTGTGTGTGTGTGTGTGTGTGTGTGTGTGTGTGAGAGAGAGAGAGAGAGAGAGAGAGTGTGTGAGTGTGTGTTCTGAAGCAGAAGGGTAAAAAGGGTGTTTACAGTTGTTTCCCAGCAGGTAAATCTCCAACTGTTGTTGCATAAAAGCAGCAATAAATCTGTAGACTTGTAGATCAGCCTTGAGAATCTCTGCTGGACCTGAGCAGGAAACTGAAGTGGAAGACATGAAGCTCATCGGGCAAGACGCACTGTTGCTTTAAGAGACATTTCTTCTTGAAACTGTGGAAATCTGCATGCATGTGCGCACTACGCGTAAAGACTACGTGTAGCCTCTCCTGATAATCCGGACAGTGGGATTTATTGCTTACCTCCCCCTGGTCCCTCCAGGATCCACAGATTGCGTCCCGTTTCCAGCCGCGGTTTGCGCCCCGGTGCTGGTTCTGGTGCGTCCTGCTCCTCTCAGGTTGGACGCGCTTTGTGCGCTTTGTGCGCAGCGGCCATTGGAACAAACCACGCACTGAGCTCTGCTCTGGAACAATGAGGAGATCCACACACACACTCACACCGCCTCCTCCTCCGGCTCCGTGCGCCCCGGCACCGGAGTCAGACCTGCAGGAAGTGGCTCCACTACGCCCCCTATGTGAAAGGCCGCAGTCCTGCATGGAAATGTGGAAAAGAAGCTTCATGATGAGAGTTTGTGCGTCATGGTGACATAGTCCATAAATAAACACGCACTCAATGCTGGACAAACCTCCAACTTTGGATGCTTTTCCTTTGTTTTCTTGACTATTTACATTGTAGACTGAAGGCTTCAAAACTATGCTTTAACAGACACGAATGGAATTGTCACACGACCTCATGAGGCTCGAGAAGAAGCTTTTAGCAACGTTGTCACCAAACCAAACCGTGGTTTCTTTGAGGAATCTAAAATAGAAAACATGTCTTCAGTTATTTGAAACTTTTTTCGTTTATATAAGCTGATATTTTCGAATCACATCAGACCATTTTGCAAAACAGTGATGTTGATAAGTGCCTTTAGTTTATGTAAAGTGCATTTCTGAAGTGTTTTCGGGTCTTTTCCTTTTTATTTTGCGTCACAATATTTTTAACTGTGAGAAAAAAGTTAATTGGCCCGTACGGGGATCGAACCCGCGACCTTGGCGTTATTAGCACCACGCTCTAACCAACTGAGCTAACCGGCCATGAGTGACGGCATGAAAAAGTGAGTTTATGTTGATGACCAAGCCATTTGTGTGTACTATTCCTCGACACCTCAAGAATACGGACCAGGATCAATTCATGGATATTACGTATCGCTGTGTCCATTACGAGAGTCCAGGGTGACATCATCAATCTAAATAAAAGGGAAGCCATCGAGAAAACCTTGCACTTCGATAACGATGATTCTAGCCCTTTAACAAATCCCGCACATCAGTTTACTTTAAATATTGTCCGGATTACACTACTGCAAATAAAACCCGTATCTTATTGAAATCCCTGCACTCGCATAAACTGTGTCGTCAACGAGAATCGAACCAGCGACAGAAGACGTTTCGAGTCGACGAGGAAATAAAAAAAGGACCAATGAGATTCCGAAACGTCATTGCCCCGCCCTCTGCATGGATCTTGTCAGCTCGCTCGCTATAACCAACGCCAATCGCTTTTTTTTTTACATTTTAATGCACTTTAAGAGCACAAGTGGATAAAAGGTGAGTTATACGAAGGTGTATATGATATGTGTTTTAACTGGGGCCGCTCGTTCGGAGCTGAACGGAGCTGCTGGGTGATGTAGGAGCAGCAGGGCGACCTGCAGCTAACGTTAGCATGTTAGCTCCCCGTGAGCAGCTGTGAAATATCTCATAAATCTGAGGGAAAGTTTAATTAAACTTGGGTTAAATCTGACGCGGTTACCTTCCAGAGACCCAGCATGGCTTCTCGAGCCGGTCCCCGAGCAGCAGGCACGGATGGCAGTGACTTCCAGCACCGGGAGAGAGTGGCCTCCCACTACCAGATGAGGTACTTTACATTGTATTACTGATGTGGCACGAGCAGCTCGAATTCATCCTAAATCTGATCTATACGTCATATAAGTCTAACTGGATCATCCATAAGGGGCCGCAAAACAAGCCCACATCACAATCCTCCCTACCCCCCCTACCAAACCTGACACTTGTTTGGAACACCTTGAACAGCCTTAGTTTTATTGGGTTCGTCTTTTAGTTTGAAAATCTCTTGAAATGTGACTCCAGTCCACCTGGTTGTCGGTTTAAGGACCTGTTCTTGTGTTGTGTGACCGCAGTGTGGCCTTGAAATCCGAGATCCGCAAGCTGAACGTCGTCCATGTGATCATGTGGTTCCTGATGGCCGCTCAGGTGAGCTCCGATCTTCCTTTACCTGTGACAGTAGACCGACTATATTTATCTTTACTGAACGCATTCTAGTACAAAACTTTACCGACACGAGTACTAACCTTAAGCTACTTGCCGACACCAAGTACCGATACGAATACTAACCTTAAGCTACTTGCCGATTCCGAGTACAAAACCCAATATTAAAATTCTTGCCAATATCGAGTACCAATGCAAGTACCAACCTTTAGCAGCTTGGCGATACCAACTACCAATACTAATCTTAAACTACTTGCCAATACCAAGTACCAAGCTTTAGCAGCTTGCCAATGCCATTTGCTGGTACCGAGTACCGATACAGAGTCCTGATGAGCCCAGGTATTTCTTGACCGGCGATAGTGGAGGCGTGTCCAGGCTGACGGCACTTCCTGTTCCCTGCCAGGTGGTGGTGAGCCAGCTGAACCTGGTGTCCCACAAGGTCGTGGCCTCTCCGTACCAGTGGGAGTACCCCTACCTGCTGAGCATCGTCCCCACCGTCTTCAGCTTCCTGGCGCTGCCGCGCAACAACATCAGCTACCTGGTCATCTCCATGATCAGCGCCGGGCTCTTCTGCGTGGCGCCGCTCATCTACGGCTCCATGGAGATGTTCCCCGTGGCCCAGCAGCTGTACCGCCACGGCAAGGCGTACCGCTTCATCTTCGGCTTCTCCGCCGTGACCGTCATGTACCTGGTGATCGTCATCGCCGTGCAGGTGCACGCCTGGCAGATCTACTACAGCAAGAAGCTGCTGGACCAGTGGTTCACCAGCACACAGGACAAGAAGAAGAAGTGAATCCTGCCAAGACCAAGAGACTCTGAGAAATACCTTTTCTATATTTATACTTGATTGTGATGTAATTGTCAGAAAAGGAAACTTTTGCAACGGTAATAATAAAAAATAAAAAAACACATTTTTGTTTCCATCACTTGAGGACAGCTCGTAAGATCATGAAAAGACTTTATTCTGAAAGTTGAAAGACATTTACACCAAAAACAATCGACAAATATACGATCATATGGCTTTTACACACGTCTTGATTTGACACAAGTATTTTCCCCTTGTACATCTTAGATTTATCCCTGCAGTAATAAACTGAGTTTGACACCCCTGGTAGTTAAAGAAGAAATGTAGCACATATTTTCTGATTTACACTTTTACAAAAAAAATTTAATGAACTCATTGCATCACAAATAAATGTCTCTGCATCGTCTTTCCTCATTGGACGCGTCTCCATTTATTTGTTCCGAAAACAACGCGAGGGATCAGACGTAAGACGGTTTACAGAAAATAAATCTAACTCCACTATTCACAACCCAAATTTCTACCTCAAGCCACCGCTCTACCTCCAATCAAACAGTAAAACACTACATAGTAATGAACCTGTTGGATGTTTCACTGAAACAACAAACATCTGCCTCGTTCGGGCAAATCCGATAAACCTGGACCGTCTGACTGACGGTGTTCTTTTCACCTCCACTTTAAAGACTCACATGTTGCCCCTTCAGGCTCTGCCGCACCTGGAAAACAACAGTTTCACGTTTTCTGGCTCCGGTGTGACAGATTTGTAATTTATTTTTTTATTTTGAAAAAAAAAAAAAAAGCTCACCTTTTCCCCCGCGAGTCCGTCGGGAGCGAGCTGAGACGGAAACTCGTTCTCGCAGTTCCGGGCCCCGGGGTCGGCCCCCTTCCTCAGCAGCAGCTTCACGGCCTCCACGTTGGGATTGGCCAAGGAGCAGACGACGTGCAGCGCCGTGTTCCCGCTGAACGTCTTGACAAACAAGGGAAAAAAGGACGTCGGAGACGGTGAAGAACGGCAGCAAGGGAACCGAAACCTCAAAGGTCACGAGGCCCGACGACGGCGTCACTGACCTTGGCGTTGACGACGGACAGCAACGTCGGGAGGTCGAGGAAAATCTTCAACAGCTCCACGTTCGCTTCTTCGGAGGCCATGTGGAGACAAGTCCGTCCACTTTTCAGGTCCTGCAAGATTATTCAGGCTTCTTTTTTACTACGGCAACGTTTTTTTTTAAATTTTATTTAGTTTCAGAAAACACGTGCAGAGAACGACGGGCTATAAACATCGACAACGGGAGAACAAGGAGGGTCAAAATTAAAGTACCAAGTCCCAGGAGAATCTGGACTGGCAGTCGTGACACGACGGAGGAAACATTCTTATTGTCCGTCTACTGAGCATGTGCAGAACTACTAGTTACTACAGCCGTGGATGCGAAAAACTAGTAGCTGCGTTTCAGAAATGTTGTGCTTTACACAGATAGAGTTGGTGCGTTTTCAAAAAGTTCCACCTCGGGAGCCGTTCTCAAAAAGCGTTTTCACCATTTCCATGGAGACGGGAGTCATAACGCTTTCAAAAACTTGCATTTACCACCGTGTCCACAAAGACGGATCTACCTTGGGAGCCATTTTTGCCATTTCAATTGAGACAGAGTCAGACCGTATTCCCCCGTTTCCACGGCGCATTTTCAAAAAAGTTACATTTCTCCCCGTTTCCATGGAGACAGGGTTGGAGTGTTTTCAAAAAGTCCCACCTTCTGAGTCATTTGCAAAAAGTTGCATTTTTAGGAGCTCCGAGGACCGCCGTTGTGTAAATCTTCCCGCTGCCACTTAAAAAACGTTGCGGCGTATACGGGGAACGACCTTCAGAAAGCCGAGGCCACGTCAATACTCACTCGTGTCCCAAAGGAGGCGCCCATGAGCAGCAGAATCTGAACGCACTCGGCGTACGTCCGCTTCTTCCGCTCCAGCTCCCTCAACATAAACAGACAGGGGTCTTTCAGGGTCCTGGTGTCTTTGAGGACGGCGTTGTGCGACAGGACGGCGGAATGAAGCGGAGTCAGACCTTTCAGACGCAGACAAGAGGTTATAGCCAATCGGGCCTTTTTACGTCTCGTGACGTTAAAGACGTCCCCAACTCACCTTCGTAATTCAACATGTCCACGTCAACGTGCCGTCCCTTCTCTGCCAGGAACTTCCAGACACTCTGTGGAAATAAATGTAGGACATGCGAGTCGAAGGGCTTTAGCCTCTCGTTACAAATGAACCTTCCACATTAGCTGCAGGTCAAAATGGCGCTTTTCTCCCGGGTCCTACTCGGCCTTACTCCACTTGACTCTACTCGCCTCGGTCGTTTTTCATTCAAATATTTTAAGATCACATTGTGGGCGGAGTCATCAGGACTAACACGTAGTGGAAAAGCGCCACAAGTCAAGTCACGTCAAATAGGGCGGAGGAGGATTTAGTGTCAAAGCGTCGGAGTTCCCACCTGCAGAGTTGCCACGTGTCCCTTCTCGGCGCAGACGTGCAGCGGCGAGCGTCCCCAGAGGTCCCTGGTCCCGAGCCGGGCGCCGTGTCGCAGCAGGTCGCCGGCGATCAGGTGCTGGTCGGAGGCGGCGGCGAGCTGCAGGGCGGTCTGCAGGGCGGAGAGGCCGTTTATTGAGACGTGACGGAACACGTGAGGCAAACCTCCGGCGCCGGGACGATCTGCGTGAACGGGACCTGTCCGTTGTGCTCCTTCACGTCCACGTCGCCGCGCCAACACATCTTCTCCGCCAGAACGTAGGACAGAGCCCGTTTCCCCTGAGCCACCGCGATGTGAAGAAACCTGACAGACAAGGGGACACGGAGTCTCCAGATCAGAGCCTGGTTCTGCAGAAAGTCTCAATATGTGAACTTGTCCGTACTTGTGAAACGTCCTCAGTCGGAGACCATGTACTGATCCAGTTCAAAGTACGCATGAAATACCCGGACGTGTTCTCGCTACGCCCACTCTATGGAGGACACGTCAACACTGGACTTGTGTGGACTTGGGAAGCCAAATTACCCATAATGCACTTGGCAAGAAATTCCCAAAGTCCGTACTTCCGAGTATGTACTCGCCAAGTAATGCAAGTACATACTTGCATATTTGGGATTGAGAAATTGGCTCGTCTGTCGCTCGCTCAACGGCCGTGAAAGAAAAGTTCCACCTTCGGAGCCGGGGTCAAAAAAAGTCACAGTTTCAGTGGATCCGAGCAACGCTGTCGTGTAAACGGGACCCCCCCCCCCCCAGAAAGTCAAGAGAGTTTTGCGGGTCCTCGCACACACACTAAACTCAAGATTTGATGTATTTGCGGGTGGAAGTGGGGTTTTGTTCTACGTACGTGTCTCCGTCTTCGTCCTGCATGTTGAGCTGCTCTGCGGAGAGCCGCTCCACTTTCCGCTCCTCGTGCCGGATCTGCCAGTGGAATAAAGTCACTTTCACCTGCGGGGACGGGGAAGAGGAGGAGGAGGGGGAGGCTTCCGGTCGCCGCTGCGGGTGATGAAGAGGAGCCGGAGGAAGGGATTGAAAAGTCCAGTCTGGGTTCTCCGTGGTGCCGGCAGACGGGGACTGAAACCTGGCGCGTTTGAATTTGCGCTCGCCGTCCTGCGAGTAGGTGGATTTCTGAAAGACAGCCGGGTGGAAGCGTGAGCATTCGGGGATACCGCGGCTAAGTACTCGCTTTCTGGAGCTCGAGGGAGTACCTGCTGGCGTTTCATGGTGAGCAGCTCCTTCACCGTGCTCCTCTTCATCAGCGCCTGCATGCTTCCTGCTCAAACACACAAAGGACGGGTTCTAAGACGAGACGTCTTCTTTTACAATCCAAGAGTGAAACAGACTCGACGCATCACAAGATAATTATGTGTTTCATCATTTCCCCGCAGAGCCTCGCCTCAACATGAAGGTACCAAAAAAATAAAAAAACAAGGAAATTATCGGGTACTTAGTGAGTCATTTAGACTGTTTTGTAAAAAGTATTTCAGCGTTCAGGACAAACAAAATGCAAATACGTCACACTGTCAGAGCAAAAGTTAAAACATCAAAAAAACTGTCTGAACAAAGTTTAAAGACCATTAAAATTGTAGGAACAAATTTAAAACAACTTAAAAACGGTCGGAACAATTTTAAAAACTGTAGGAACAAATTTAAAACAACTAAAAAATGTAGGAACAAATATAAAACAACTAAAAACTGTAGGAACAAAGTTTAAAAACCCTTAAAACTGTAGGAACAAAGTTTAAAAACCCTTAAAACTGTAGGAACAAATTTAAAACAACTAAAAACTGTAGGAACAATTTTTAAACAGTTTGAACATTTCAAAGTCAAAAAGTCTTTTTAAATACCTCCATAAACCACGAGAGGGAGCCGTTTCACAGTATATACTTAAAATCAAACATTTCAGGAACTGGACAGACTTTTATCTTTTAAAATCAGTTTGAATTTTTTTATTCAGACGGAGCCCGGATGTGTTGATCCGGTTCCTGGAGGGCCGCACCTCTACATGTTTTCACTTGTCGTCATGCAGAACGAGGAAAAAACAACAAGCAGGGCCGCGGCCCTTCTGCACATATATAATCGATTTTAGCATCTAAAAACAATCTTTACATAAATCTGGAAAACTGGGAATCTCAATAAAGACCAGAACAACTCAAAAGTCCAGTCATTTGTCCTGATTCTGTTCATTCCCTGCTGTCAAATGTAAGATTCCTCATTGTACTCGCTGGATCACAGGATTACTGTAGTAATCTCAAAGAATCTTGTCAGTATTTCGAGTGTCACCATTTACCAGCAATACTCACACTGTTGGTTTGAGTATTAATTCATTCGGATACGGATTAATTAATTGTCTTCTGATAAAAACGGTGGGAACAAAAGTTAAAACTACCAAGAACAGTCGGGAATACCAAGAACAGTTGGGAATACCAAGAGCAGTCGGGAATACCAGAAACTGTCAGAAACACCAAGAACAGTTGGGAACACCAAGAACAGTTGGGAATACCAAGAACAGTTGGGAATACCAAGAACAGTTGGGAACACCAAGAACAGTTGGGAACACCAAGAACAGTTGGGAATACCAAGAACAGTTGGGAATACCAAGAACAGTCGGGAACACCAAGAACAGTTGGGAACACCAAGAACAGTCAGAACAACTAAAAACTGTTGGAACCAAAAACTGTCGCGACAAAGATTATAAAAACTAACAGGGTGTGTTTGTGTGTGTGTGTGTGTGTGTGTGTGTTTTAGCATGTGCACCTTTCGTTGTAGTTCAGTTCAGTTAGAGAAAAAGTAACTCTAAGCTGAAATGTTCAGAAATAAGCGGCGCGGCGGAGGACTGGTTAATGTTTTACTCTTGTTCTCGCTCTTCACTAGTGCAACTTCCTCATTCTTCTAAAAAAGTCACCGCCGACCTGAGAAGTGTGTGTTTCTCGGTGTTCAAAGCAATAAATGTCGAAACACGACAGAATAAAAGACTCAAATCTCACCTGTTGGGCTGCAGTGGTTGTTAGAGGAAAGGTCGCTCTGCGTCCCTCCAAGAACCAACATGACTGGAAGAACCTGAAGGAACAGAGACACTGACTGACGACCTGCTGCGCGCACGCACACACACACACACACACACACACACACACACACACACACACACACACACACACATTCAAAATAAAACACAAATACACACACAATCTAACACACTGACACGCAAATAATAAAACACACAGAATACAAGTTAAACACACACACACTAAAAAAACACACACACTAAGATACACAAACAATATAACACACACACACACACACACACACACACACACACACACACACACACACACACACACACACACACACACACACACACACACACACACACACACACACACACACACACACACACACACACACACACACACACACACACACACACACGGCTCACCCTCTGCTTGTCGGTTCAGGAACCAACCGTCACGTACTCTGAGCTCCTCTTCACCTGTCTCAACACTTCCTGCTCGACAGGTGAGTCGCCCGTGAGAAGGAAGTGGAGGTAGGGCTGCTTGTCCTCTTCAAAATAAAAGTTAGATTTTTGTTTGTTTGTTTGTTTGTTTTTGTGAGTCTGTAAATTCAACTTTTCTCGGTTTTCCAGGTAAGTCACCACAGCCAGTATTAGACTCTGAATCAAATACACCACTCATTAAAAAAGGAACTTTTTGAAAACACTTTAAGTCTGTGGAAGCGGGGGGGGAAAAAAATTTAACTTTTTAAAAATGCTCAGACTTTGTGAAAACACAACTTTTTGGAATCGCTCCGACTCCGGGCAAACAAGAGGGGGTAAGGCAACTTTTTGGAAATTCTCTGACTTTAAAGAACTGGGGGGGCAACTTTAAAAAAAAAAAAAGTTGACTTAGTCTTTGTGGAAATGAGGAAAAATGCAAGTTGTTGAAAACGCTCAGATTCTTTTTCTGCGGAAACGGGAAAACAAATTTCTGTAAATGCTCCATCTCGGTAGAAACGCAACTTTTTGAAAATGCTCTTACCCTGTTTCCAGGGAAACGGGAAAAACAGAACTTTTTGAAAACGCTGCTCGTGCTACACCACAGCTGCGGTACAATAGTAACAATGGCGCGTTCTGCCGCTGTTAATGTGCAAATTCGTGGCCCAACATGCCAACTACATCGTCATTGGCGTTTCTCCCGTTTCCATGGAAACGGACATCGTTTTCAGAAGGTTCCCAAGTGAACATTTAACATTTCCGTAAATAAGAACTGTAATCATCACTTCACCACTTGATCTTATTGGTTCACTTTCTTTTTTTTTTTTTATTTGAAATCCAAACGAGACCTGAAAGGGTTTCTTGGCCCGTGCGGACTCGCGGGGGTTTTACAGCGTTGGAAACACACACGTTCCACCGCCGTTTCCTCTTCACATGTAGACGAGTACAAAGTTGTTGGAAACCGTTTGTTTCATAGTTAAAGGTCGATGAGAAATGTTACAAAACATTTTTCAAGTCCAGAAAAAAAAAAACAAAGTTCCAATCCCCACACAACAGAAGAACAAATTCATGCAGGAGAACCCTCCTTTTAATTGAACTTTTAAATAAGATAAATCCTTTGTAGTGCAATTTAACTGCTTTCTTGTGTTTTAATTGAAGCGTTCAGGATTTATTATACTTCGTGTGTGTATTTTTAAGGGCGTCTTGTAAAACTGATCAGTTTCCTCCAGTAGTGCCTCCATAACCAAAACAAAGATTTCATCATCTCAGATACACGTTTTACACCAAAAAAAAGAAAATAATAATAATAATAATAATAATAATTCCCAGTTTGTAAAATCCCTTCTTCGATTCCTGCACATCAATAAAAAACGTCTAAACATTTCTCACCCAGCAGCTCCCAGAACCTGATAAAGTGCTCCTAACGTGTTCTTAAGCTCAGAATTTAACTAAACGAATAACAGAGCCCCAGACAGCCGACAGCAAACCGTCAATTGTGGCCACAAATTAATATTTTCACTATAAATAGCAATTTGATGTCACGAAATATTAAATCGAGTAACAATAATTCATATTAAATTCATACTAAGAATTTATTTGTGGCCAATAAATAGCAATGTGTGGCAGTGAAATACTATTTGTGGCTAATTAATATTAGTTTCCTGCTAATAATTATTCATTTGTGACCAATAAATATAAATTTGTCGCGAATAACTAATTTGTGGTCACAAATGTATTATATATTATATAACAAATATTAATTTCTGGCTTGTAATGTTTAATTTGTGGCCACAAAATATTAATTTCTGGCTAATAATAAAAGATTTCTGGCTCATAGTTATTAATTTCTGGCTATGGAATACTAGTTTGAGGCCTAAAATATTAAATAATAAATATTAATTCCCTGCTCACAATAATAATCTTTTTAGACTAATGATTTGTGGAAAACAAATATACCACTTTGCAGCTGATAAATATACAATCGTAATAATCATTAATACATGGCCAACAAATATAATATACATATTAATATATAATATTAATTTGTGGCTTTGAAATACTAGTTTGAGGCCACAAAATATTAAATAATAAATATTAATTTCCTGCTCATAATGATAATTTTTTGAGACTAATAATTTATGAAAACTAAATATTAATTTGTGTGTAATAATTAGGAATTCGTGGCCAATAAATATTAATTCGTAGCCATCAAATACGGATTTGTGTCTAAGAAATATACATTTCTAGCAAATAATTATTCATATGTGGCTCTGAAATACCAGTTTGAGGCCACAAAATATTAAATAATGAATCAGAATAAAACTTCCTGCAAATACTACTATTCATTTTTGGAAACTAAATATTAAATTGTGGCTATAAATAGTATTTTGTGGCGACTAAATCATTTAAGCTCATGAAATATTACTTTGTGGACACAATTTACAGTTTAATTCCAGATGTTTAGGGCGTCGTAGATTCGATAACACTTCATGCATGATGTCGGCGGAACGTAACCGAGATTTAGTCGGAAACTATAACGAATAAATTAGAGAAAAGCGGCACGGGTCAGGTGACGCGGTCGCTCCTCCTCCTCTTCCTCCGGCGGCGGCGGCGGTGAGGCGTCGTCGTCATAGTCTCAGAGCGGCCCTGCGGACGGAGAGTCGCACGTCACGCCGGTTTTGAAGCGGGGGATCGTCGCCACGGCGACGGAAGAAACTCACCCGAGATGTATTTGGCTCCGATCAGCATCAGCATGCTGCCTATGATGTAGAAACCCAGCGGGACGCTGCTGAAGATGCTCGGTTCACCTGGAAGACACGGGAAAAAAACACATAAATTCTGATTTATGAACCACAAATGTATATTTCATGGACACAAATGAATAATTTTAGCCACAACGGCATATCTATGAGCCACAAATGAATACTTTGTGGCCAAAAATATATATTTCATGGCCACAGATGAATATTTAATCGCCATAAATGAATATTTATGAGACACAAATCAACATTTCATGGCGACAAATGAATGTTTGGGGTTCTAATATGTAAAGAGGATGATTTGAGTACCGTTTCCGTTACAAAGCGGCTCGGTGGTCTCCCAGTTCATGGACCTCTGGACCGCCTTCTTCCAGCGGGCGTAGCGAAACTCGCTCTCTGCAGCACAACACAACAGCTGCTATCAAACACACGGGTGTGTGTGTGTGTGTGTGTGTGTGTGTGTGTGTGTGTGTGTGTGTGTGTGTGTGTGTGTGTGTGTGTGTGTGTGTGTGTGCATACCTTCAGGGTTGATCTGAGGCTCGAACTTCTCCGAGGTGACTTCACTCAGGTCCTCAGGACTCAGACTCCACACGCTCACTCCCTCTGCTGCGCCGGCCGCCATGGCGGCTCCCAGAGCCGTGGTCTCCGGCATGGACGGCTTCACTGGGGGAAAAGTTTTAAAACTTTTCAAACAGCTACATGAACTAACTATGTCTCCAACTCTGTCCCCATGGAAACGGGGAAAAACACAACATTTCAAAAACGCTCCTACGAGGTGAAAACGCAACTTTGTGAAAGCGCTCCGACGCCGTTTCTCTAGAAACAGGGAAAACGCAATTTTTGAAAACTCCCACTCTGTCTACGTGGAAATGGGGAAAATTCAACTTTTTATAAACCCTCCGACTCTGGCAACGGGGAAAAATGGAACTTATCAAAAGTGCTACAGACGGCATCTGCATGGAAACGGTAGAAAACTCAACTTTTTGAAAACTCTCCCACTTTGTCTCGTGCAAACAGGAGAAAATGCAACTTTTTGAGAAAACAGTCTCAATGAAAATGGGGGGATAGCAAAACTTTTCGAAAACAGTCCGATTCAATCTCTATGGAAATGGGGAAAAATGCAACATTTCAAAAGTGCTCACAACTGCATCTACATGTGAAAAAAAATCCCACGCCGTCTCCGTGGAAAAGGGGGAATACGCAACTTTTTAAAAAACAATCAAGACTCTGTCTACCTGGAAATGGTGGACAAAGCAACTTTTCAAAAATTCTCCCGACTCCGTTGCCATGAAAACGTGACTTTTCGAAAACGCTCAGACACAATCTTGGGAGCGGGATTATCGCCGCCACGTCTTACCGACGGGGATGCAGAGGATGTCGGCCTGCAGCTGCATCAGCAGCTTGTTGGACGTCATCCCGCCGTCCACCTGCAGCTGGGTCAGCGGGATCCCGCTGTCCTGATTCATGGCGTCCAGAATCTGCAGCGGAGGATAAAAGAATCACACCTCACGCCGTCGCCTCGCGCTGGGGAACAACCCTGAACACGCACCTCTCGAGTCTGGAAACAAACCGCCTCCAGAGCAGCAAACGCCAGGTGGTTTTTATTGGTGAACTGCGTCAAGCCGCAGATGATCCTGTAACGCGAAGCAGACAGAAGTGAGTCCGAGTCCTGCGGAGGTTGTTGGCGGGAGCAGGGAGGAAGATGTCGTACCCTCGGGCGCTGGGCTCCCAGTACGGCGCGTACAGACCGGAGAACGCGGGGACGAAGTAGCAGCCGTACGACGTCCCGACGGTGGCAGCACACTTCTCTGCACGGCGAAACGTGTCATTACCACACAGATATTTACAGAAGGATAGTTCTTAGGGACGCACCGATACCAATTTGTTAAGGACGAGTACGGACCTTTAGCTACTTGATGATACTGAGTACCAATACGAGTATGAACCTTTAGCTACTTGCCGATGCCAAGTACCGATACGAGTACTTGACAAATGCCATTCAGCCGAATCTATACTCCATAAACAAACGATTTGTGAAGGTAAAGCTTTGCCGTAACTCTTTTTAGCATGTAGCATTACTGGTGTGAGCCCTGAAACTCTTTAGCATGTAGCATGTAGCATTACTGGTGTGAGCCCTGAAACTCTTTAGCATGTAGCATGTAGCATTACTGGTGTGTGAGTCTGAAACTCTTTAGCATGTAGCATGTAGCATTACTGGTGTGTGAGTCTGAAACTCTTTAGCATGTAGCATGTAGCATTACTGGTGTGTGAGTCTGAAACTCTTTAGCATGTAGCATGTAGCATTACTGGTGTGAGCTCTGAAACTCTTTAGCATGTAGCATGTAGCATTACTGGTGTGTGAGTCTGAAACTCTTTAGCATGTAGCATGTAGCATTACTGGTATGTGTGAGCCCTGAAACTCTTTAGTATGTAGCATGTAGCATTACTGGTGTGTGAGCCTGAAACTCTTTAGCATGTAGCATTACTGGTGTACGTGAGCCCTGAAACTCTTTAGCATTTAGCATTACTGGTGTGTGTGAGCCCTGAAACTCTTTAGCATGTAGCATTACTGGTGTGTGAGCCCTGAAACTCTTTAGCATGTAGCATTACTGGTGTGTGAGCCCTGAAACTCTTTAGCATTTAGCATTACTGGTGTGTGTGAGCCCTGAAACTCTTTAGCATGTAGCATTACTGGTGTGTGAGCCCTAAAACTATTTAGCATGTAGCATCGCAAGTGTGTGTGTGTGTGTGTGTGTGTGTGTGTGCATGTAGCATGTAGCATTACTGGTGTTTGTGTCCTGAAACTTTTTAGCATCTAGCACGTAGCGGAGTAAAATCCTCCTGGAGCCACTGAGCAGCTAAACTAATGAGCGACATCGGGCTAACTCTGCTGGGACGAGTACAAGTACTCCGTGCAGTACCAGACCGGATACCCGACACGGCCATCGCTGCCGGTGCGTCCCTAATAATTGTCTTCCAGGGACAAGAACAAACCGAGCTCTTCAGATGAACCGATGATGCCCAGATTGTCCTGCAGCCAGCGCACCACAGCTCCGGCGATGGCCACCGAGCCCTGGAGAGACCAGGAGAACCCTGAGAACGGCTCGTTCCACAAAAATCAAACAAGTTTATGCATTTAGGAAAAGTGTAATACCTCCAGAGCGTAGCATGCAGGTTTGTCCCGGCCCAGCTTGTACGCCACGGTGGTGAGGAGGCCGTGGTCCGACATCACCGGCTGGAAGATCATGAAGAGTCGGCCCCGTTTAGACCACAGCGTTCCAAGTGCAAACATCGTTTTTGTGTTTTCATTTCAAAAAAACTTTGTGAAAACGATGTCCGCCTATGCAGCGTTTTCCACTGTTACCATGAGGACAGTCGGAACATTTTCAGAACGTTGCATTTCTCTCCGTATCCGTGGAGACAGAATGAGAGCATCCTCAAAGAGTTGTGTTTTCTTTCGTTTCCACGGAAACAAAGTTACGTTTCCCCCCGTTTTATAAGTCTAAGCATCTTTCTAAAAGTTTTACCCCGCGTTTCCAAGGAGATGCGACCAGAGAAAAATTCAAAAAATTTCCACCTTGGAGATGTTCTCTAAAAGTTGCGCTTTCAACGACGCCGAGCTCCGTCGTCATGGAAACCGACGCTTAAAACGCTGCGAAAATGTTGCATTTTCACTCGAAAATTTTGCATTTTCACTCGAAATTGTCGCGTAAACGAGCCGCTATGAGAAAACATCAGGCGATCCTTCAGATTACAGTTTACGAAACAAGTTTTCAGTAGGGTACCTTTGCTCCGGTGTTTCTGAGGAGAAAGCAGCCGGTCCCGTACCTGAAACACAAGAGAAATATCAAAACACGCCCCCCGCGTTCATCGCACATTCACATGAAATCATTTTAAAAAAAACGCCACTCACGTGTTTTTAGCCTGCCCGTCCTGGAAACACATCTGTCCCACAAGTGCCGCCGACTGGTCTCCGAGACACTGTTTGACGCGAAGGCGCAGATTTCAGGGGAGAAAGTTTCGGGGAGAAATCGGTGGGAACAAATCGGGAAGTCGGATGAACTTACCCCGGAAATGGGAATACCCGAGAGCGCTCCGGATTTCTGCCACGGTGAACAAGAAAAAGTGAATGAGTGAGGATTTAGACGTTACCATCATTTTTATTTATTTATTTTTGGTCCAAAAATATGCATCAATTGTGTCGCCTTTGTAGTACTTGACAGAAATACAAAGGGAGGATTTGAAGTCTACCACAAGGGGAAAGTGTTTGAGGGAAGCAGAGGGCAAAGGTCAACCTGTCAAAGTAAAATGTCTTCACTCCCACATGTGGCCGTCACCACGGAGCCCCAGACTTCGAGAAGTACAAAAATTCAACCGTGGCCCCGAAACACTGAATTAAGGCGTAATCCGAGGCCACGAAACGTTACAGAAAACATTTCTGGCTACGAAATATTCATTTGAGGCCCAAAAATATTCATTCAGGATGAGAAAATAGTAATTCATCGTCAAGAAATAATAATTTAAGGTCATGAAATACTCATTTGTGACTATGAAATTCAGATTCGTGACTATGAAATACTAAATTGTAGGCAGATTAAATGAGAATTAACCCTCCAGGTCTGGCTGTGAAGAGATTTGGCTGTTGGAGCGACATGCCACCACAGAAGCAGCGAGGGAGCGCCAGTGCATCTCCAGAGGAAAATGCAATGCATGATGGGGGAAAGAAAGAAAACGTCCACAGAGAGGCTGGATGAGGAAAGTAGTCCTACTTACCCGACTAGAACATATTTTCTATCAGTGAGAGAGGAGAGACAACGGCACACAGAGAGAAGCCTGAAGTAACGTTCGGCTCCATGCAGGAAAACAAAACGCAACAAACCTCCTTTATCTTATTAGTCGTTATCTTAGCCACTGTGAACAGTCCCAGCAGACAGCGAGGACATTCAAGGGTTAAAAATAATCGAGAAATTACAACCGGACCCGCAGAAATACGGAGGTTTTCTCACCATGAGGCCGTAGATTTCCGAAGAGCTCCTCACTCTGGGCAGGATCTCCATGGGAATCCCGAAATATCTGAGTTGGAAATCCAGGAAAAGAGTCGATGTTATTTCGGAGGCCTCGCTTATTGTTTTCAGGTGAAGCCGCGTCGCTTTGACGTTTCCGTTTCGGAAAAAGTTTCGTGTTTACACGGAAACTTTCCACCGTTTACATGAAGACGAAGTGTTTTTGTTTTTTTTTAAATGGGCACTTTTACCCGTTTTGAAATCGACGATTCGTTTTTAAATTAAATGCGTTTCCCCCCCATCTTCATGGAAATGGGGCGTTTTCAAAAAGCAAAAAGTTGCTTTTTTCCTCTGTTTCCAAGGAGACAAGAGTTTTCAAAAAGTTGCCTTTTGCCACTTTTCCAAGAAGACAGAGTCAGACAGTTTTCAAAAAGTTGTGATTTCCCCCGTTTCTATGGAGAGCGTTGTCAAAAAGTTGCATTTTAACTGTTTCCACAGAGACATGTTTTCAAAATGTTCTTTTTTTTTCTCTAGTTTCCATGGAAACAGAGTCAGAGCATTGGCAAAAAGTTGATTCCTCCGTTTCCATGGAGATGGCGCGTTCTCAGAAAGTTTATAATAAGTTATAGTTTCCCGTTTCCACGGAGACGAAGCGTTGTCAAAAAGTTACGTTCTCACATTTCCATGGAGACGGAGCACTTTCAAAAAGTTTTCACAAGTTGTGCTTTCCTGCTTCCACAGAGACATAATGTTTTCAAAATGTAGCTTTTTCTCCTTCGTTCCTTTGGAGACGGAATCAGTGCATTTTTAAAAAGTTGTCTTTCCTCCGTTTCCATTTTTAATGAGCTACATTTTTCTGTTTCTACGGAGACGGAGCGCTTTCAAAATGTTGCTATTTTCCCCCCGTTTCCATGGAGATGGAGCATTTTCAAATGGTTTTCAATAAGCTGCGGTTCCCTGTTTAAACGGCGACTGAGCGTTTTCAAAAAGCTTTTAAAAAGTTGCATTTTTCAGTCTTTACGAGCACCGTCGTCGCGTCAACGCGGAGCCGCAAACGTTTTGCGTTTTCACGTGAGAACGTTGCCGTGTGATCGGCGCCTAAATCTGCCCTCCGACGCTGCAGGATGGCCTCACTTGCAGAGCTCCGGGTCCCAGGTGAGGGTGTGGATGTTGAACAGCATGGTGCGGCTGGCGTTGGTCACGTCGGTGCAGTGGACGCCACCGGACTTCCCGCCGGTCAAACACTGCCAGAGAAACCATCGCGGGTTACGCCAAAAAGAAACCCAGAGAGAAGGCGAACGCGTTCAAGGAGGCGCAGGCTCACCCAGATGAGCCAGGAGTCCACGGTGCCGAACATGGCGCGGTGGGACACCACGGCGTCCCGCACCTCGTCCACGTTGTCCATCAGCCAGCGGAGCTTCACGGCGCTGAAGTACGTGCTGATGGGGAGGCCGGTCTTATGCTGCAGGGCATGCGACCGGCAAAATGAACACGAAGAGACGTGAGCGGAGGTGAAGGACAAGGTAACTCAGGCAGGAAAGACAATGAAGCTGGTGTCCAATTACACTCTGCTGGACAGCAACTGACCTTCAGGTGGTTCTTGTTCCTCCCGGGAGTTTTATTAATGAGCCGTTCCACCGTGGACTGAGTCCGCAGGTCCAACCACACTGGAGACAAACAAGTTTCAGTTTCTTCGTCGCTCGTTAATAAGGTGAGGTAACGACGGGACGACGTACCGATTGCGTTGTAGAGCGGCTCCCCGGTCTCTTTGTCCCAGACGAGGGTCGTCTCTCGTTGGTTGGTCACGCCGATGGCTGACGACACATTAAAGATCTGAATCGGAAACTTTTTGGCGAGTTTTTTGGCGTCACAGGATCAACAGATACCTTTAATGTTGGAGATGTCGATGTTCAGCTGAGTCAGTTTTTCACACGTCCGCTCCATACACTCGTAGACAGACTGCAGGATCTCCCGGGGATCCTCCTCCACCCATCTGGAGATCAGAAAAAAAAAAAAGAAAAAAGTTTTCTGAGACACTTATTTTCAAAAGTTTGATTTTCTACTGAGAAATAGCATTTTCCAAAAGTTGCGTTTTCTCCCCGTTTCCCGGGAGATGGAGTTGAAATGTTTTTGAAACAAGTTGCAATTTCCTGTGGGGTTTTTTTTGCGAGTCAAAGTGTTGTCAAAAATGTGCATTTTGTTGCCTGTTTCCACAGGAACGGACATGGAACATTTTCAAAAAGTTGCATTTTTCCTCCACTTTTCCACGGCGAGAGAGTTTCCCCCATTTCAACGGAAACAGAGCATTTTCAAAAAGTAGTGGGTTCCCCCCCCCCCGAGAGCATTTTCAAAAAGTTGCGTTTTACCCCTTTTCCATGAAAATGGAGAATTTTCAACCCCCTCGTTGAGAAAAGAACCAAAGTTTAACACTCACCCTTCTTTGGGGAAGCTCTGTTTGATTTCCACCTGATGATGGCTCAGCAGCTCTGCTGTTTTAGAGTTAAACACCTTACAAAAATCACAAGACAACATGAGATTATTACTTGAATCTGGGTTTTCCCTTCACAGAAAAGCTTCCTCGGGTTGTTTACACCCATTATTTTGCAGTATGGATCATTATAATACAGAATTTGGGAAATAAATATGCAATGTTTGGAGTATTTGACATTATTTTTCACATATGATTCATTCTCAGAGCTTAGACTAAATATCGGATGGATTACTAATCCCAAAGAGGCATTAAATAAATTAAAGGATATGTAATATCCCTGGAGTACAATCTCGTCCAGATCCCGGTTCTCCTCACCAGGAACCGAGTGGAGCTGGTTCCCTGGTCGATGGCAGCCACCAGCGGGCCCAGCATGATCCGGTGTGAGGACGCGGCCATGGCGCCGTTCATGGGCAGCCCCCGGAGTGTCGGGCCTGGACAGGAGAGCCCAGAATTAGAACCGGCAAAGAACCGGGTCGGGATCGACCGGAGGTTTCAGCAAAGTCGTGCAGACGGACCGTCGCGCACCGATGACGTCGAGGTGACGTAAATGACGGTGATTTTTCAAGGAGCGCTTATTTCCAGAATCAAATCTAGTATGCAAAAGTATTCATCATACTTTATCATTTCAATAGACAGACTGTGAAAAAAACATTTAAATTAATATATTGGGTTTGTTGAACGTTGATGAGAAAAAGATACGTTCCCATACCGGGAGTCGAACCCGGGCCGCCTGGGTGAAAACCAGGAATCCTAACCGCTAGACCATATGGGAGGCTGTTTCGACGAATAGACACAATGCTACTTCATAGTAACTAGATCCGGTGAACACGGGGTTAAGGGGAAGGTCTGCTCTCTCCTGAGTGCACTCCTCGTTAGTTAATGTAATATTCATGAACACATTGACATTTAGCAAATAAAGGCACATTTTTGCATTTTCCCGTCCATACTGAGCTTTTTTTTTATTTTTAGACATCTCAAAACTCACTTAATATGTACGCCATTAAATGCCACCAATAACAACTATATTGAAGACTTATATAATGTAACAACACATACATTCTCAGTGGCATAGCCATACGTATGTGACATTATTACACGTCTTTGTATTTTGAGCAATTTAAACAATATTTGTACATTCCGCAGCGAAACATCATTCAATTTAGTCCATCAGATTTCCTTAAGTTTTTATTAATTTGCATGATTTATTGTTTTGTTGCGTTATTTGTTATATCATTATATTACTTGTGTCATAGCGTCAGTGGACGGCGACTGTTGCTGACGTCATCAGTGCTGGACCGTGTTGTGGTTCTTGAAATGAGGGGAAACTTATCTCTTCAGATTTGATTTTATGTTAAAATCTTCTCAGTTTTTGGACTCCAAACACCCAAAATGTAAGTTATGACACATCCTCGTAGGTCCTTATTCTCATGTTTCGTAACACAAGCGCTCCATTTTGCGGTCAATCCGTGAGTTAGCCACTTTAGCTTAGCATGCTGGAGGTAATCTTTGATTGTTTTGTGTATTTTTCAGGGCAGATTATTGGAAATCTCAACCCAGGAAGTTCTGCCAGTACTGTAAGTGCTGGATCGCGGACAACAAGCCTGTGAGTGGAGTCAGAAGTAAGAAAATGTCTTTATAAAAAGCGAAGAAAATAATGTCAATGTTAACTTTGCAGAGCATCGAGTTTCATGAAAGAGGGAAAAATCACAAGGAGAATGTGGCTGCAAAGATCTCAGAGGTAAATTACAACTGCATCCAAACTCACAGACATATTCAGTAGATATTAACACTTTAAAAAACCTGCCTGGCTTGGCATCATTCCCTGAGAATGATGCTGGCAGCAGAGATAAGCTCCAGCATGAACACCCAGCATGGAGAGCTGTACTCTTATTGGTCATGTCTTCATATCTCCCTCTCTACAGATTAAAAAGAAGAGCGTCGACAAAGCAAAGCAGGAGAAACGCATGTGTAAACAGTTCGCAGCAATGGAAGAGGCGGCCATGAAGGCGTACGAGGAAGATCTGAAGAGGATGGAGAGGGAATCGCAAGGTAATGAGTCTACTTAAGTGAGAAACCTGAAACCTTAAAGTGACTTTAAATGAGCTGTTTTGTGTGCGTCAGGATTGAGTTCTCCAGCTGCAGCTTCAGCGCCGGCTTCAGCGCCGGCTTCTTGGCCGGCTCCTTCACCGGGTCCTTCACCGGCGCCGCCACAACCTCGTGCAAATCCTCAGCCCAAGAAACAGAAAAAAAAACAAGAGAAAGGGCGTATGAAGCCCCGACAGCAATCGGAGACGCAGGTTTGGGTGGAAGGGGTGTCGGACGAAGGACACGCGTACTACTACAACACGACGACTGGCGGTGAGGAAACCTCAGATCACAAGATTGGAAAAACGACTGGTCTCTGGTCAACTTTACTCGTTTCCCAACAGAATCTCGGTGGGAAAACCCAGAAGGTTTCCAAGGATCTGCTCCGTATGAACAGACAGCGGTTCGTCCCATTTCCACTATTTTGATTATTGCCGATTGGTTTCTTCCACCTGTTGACATTGTTTTTCCTCCTCAGAGCTCTTCGGGCCCTGCTTGGATGGAAGCCGTCAGTCCTGATGGCTACACCTATTACTACAACACAGAAACTGGAGGTGGAGGATCATTTTATAGTTGATTTGAACGGATTAATCTGAACCTATTTAATCAAAACCATATCGTTCTGACCTCTCAGAGTCCAACTGGGAAAAGCCGACTGACTTAATTTCTAGTGAGGCATCTGGGGAGGAGCCTGCGGCTCCCGGGGCGCCTTCAGAAGTAAAAGAAAGCTCTGACCCGGCCCCGGATACCCAGGAGGTCCCTGATCAGTCGAATACCCCCCAAATCAGCTTCAGGGTGAGGAATCCGCCTCTGGAGATTCGTAGAATTTACTCTTCCCACCTGACGGTTCTTCTTTGTTGGCAGAAAAGAAAAGCCGATGCCGAGCCTTCAGGAAAAGAGGAAGAGGAGAAAGATGATGAAGATCTCGCCAGCGCCGATACAACTAAAGAGGATGAGAAAGAAACAAAGGAGGAGGAGGCAGTCGTCCAAAACACAACTGTCGAACCTGAAAAGACGGAGGAGAAGACGCCAGTGGTGAAGATACAAGTGAAAAGGTCTCGGACCGTCAATCCGTACGGAGCCTGGGAGAAGATCAAAGAGGAGAAGGATCCATAGTAAGTACCTGCTGTGTCCACCGGAGGTTCAAGTTGTTTCAAGACTGTTTCAAAAATCATACAATTTCCCCCCCTACAGTGCAAATGTGGACCTCCAGTTGCCCCACGTGGAAGAAAGCGTGCCGAGGGCTCCGATGGCTCTGCCGCCGAAGCCGAAGTTCAAGGAGCGCATCATCACGTCGCTCGGCGACGAAGGCGGACCGGCGTCCTTCAGGAGGAACAAGACGCAGAACGGGAAGTCCAGGAGACTCCGACAAAGGGACGACGACGACGACTGAGGAAAGGCGTCCAAACAGATCCGAGACTTTCATACAAGAAAAAACTAATTTTATAAGATGATTCTGGCTTGTGGAGATGTGACCTTAGGTTTCTTTTCTTTTTTTTGTATATCGTGAATGAGAGATTGTCATTATTAATGTGATCTGAATAAAACTCATTTTGTAAATAAGCTCTTAATTTATCAGTCTGAAGATGAAAACACCATCAGCTGGCACGCGTCACGCAGGGCGGGTCCTTTCAGTGAGTGTGTATGGCGCTGATAGGTGGCCTCACCACACCCTGATGGGAGGGAAGTTATTTTATATAGTCGCTGATTGAAATTCTAGATTTAAAGTTTAAGGCTCGAGCACATTCTATTGCTGCAGGAAGTCTCCAGCTCTGAGAATTGAATGAGGAGAAATGACAAACTGTACAGGTGAGCTTTTATTTGAAAAATAAATACAATTACAGGTTTGTCTGGATTCGTGGCGAGCGTCAGTCTGCAGGTTGTTTGTTGCTCTCGGCCGCCTCCAGTAGCGCTTCCCTCTCCGCGTGCTGGAGGACGTCGCAGATCGTGTCGTCCAGCGGCTCGCCTCCTCTCATGAACTCCTGAACGAAGGTCACAGATAAAGGAAGAACTCAGTGACGTTTCAAGTGAAAATGTTTCGTTTCTGTTCGAGGAAAGTTTAGCGTTTCCGCTGCAACCTTCTGAAGATGAAGCCCGTTTCCATGGAAATGGCTGAAAAATGCCGAAATCTGACCCCTGACCTTGATATCCCGAGTGCTGTATCCGGTCCGATGGTCGGTGACCCGGTCCTGACTGAAGTTGTAGGTACGAATCCTCTCCGACTGAGAGCGAGTCCCCACCTGTAACCGTGGCAACGACGACGGCCCATGAAGACAACGGACTCCAGACGCCGAGAGACAGACATTTCCGGGCTTCACTCACCTGCTGCTTCCGCGCCGTGTGCCTCTGCGCCGTCTCTTTACCCATCATGCTCTGGTACAGCCTGGCCCTCAGCATGCGCATGGCGGTGTCTCTGTTCTGTAGCTGGGAGCGAGTCTGCTGACACTCGGCACTGATTCCTGAGGGTTAGAATGACGGCAATGGAAGAGAACTACTTTCTGACAACCCCCCGAGGAGCGGTTTGAAGGCTGTACCTGTCGGGAGATGAACGACGCGCACCGCGCTGTCCGTGGTGTTGACGCTTTGGCCGCCGGCCCCTCGGGATCGGAATGTGTCGACGCGGAGTTCCTTCGGATCGATGTGGACGTCAAGCTGAGGACGGACAAGCGGAAGCCTCAAGACCCACGAACCTCCACTTCCAAATGACACGCGGAGAGAGCGGAGCGCCGCGTCGCGTACCTCCACGGGCTGAGGCAGGACGATGACCGTCATGGTTCCCGTGTGGATGCGCTGCATCCTGGAGGAGAGGCCCACCTCGGGGATCCTCTGCACGCGGTGCGTCCCGCCCTCGTGCTTCAGGTGCCGGTACACGTTCTCCCCGGCGACTCTGACCGCCGCGTGGTGCAAACCACCTGAGAGGCCAAGTATTTCCCAACGTTTCCACAGGCTTTGTGATGGAATAAACCGAGGGTGTGAGTGGAGCCTCTCCCCCCCCGTGTCACCTGAAACAATAGTGTCTTACCAAACTCTGCAGGGGTGTAGTTCAGCACGTCAAAGTCCCAGTTCCTGTAGAGGGCGTAACCCTGATACATGTCGAACATTTCTCTGGTGAACTGCTGACAGATGTCTCCTGTGAACCACACCAAGAGGAAATCCTTCATCTCTTCATTTGAAGTTGAAGAAACACAGTGATTGCCGTATTTCCCGGACTATTAGTCGCACTTTTTGTTCATAGTTTGGCTGGTCCTGCGACTTATACTCAGGAGTGACTTACATGTGGGAAATATAGAAACACAGCTGGTATTATGGTGAGCACACCGCTTCAAGCTCTTTTCCACTGAGATGATCGAGCGTGCGCAGACGCCGCAACGACCGGCATAGCTATCAATCAGCTGGTTAAAAGACCGAATAACTTCAAATGTCTGTTCTTGGTCGAGGATTTTGTGAAATTAAAGTCCAAATAAATGCGACTTATAGTCCAGTGCAAAATATGTTTTTCTTCCTCTTCATGGTGTTTTTTTTTTTAATACTCAGGAGGGACTTTGGGTCTGAAGAATACAGTACTAATGAACACAGAATCACAAACATCCCACCTCCTGTCGTTCGTCCCGACACCACCTCCAGCATCACGTTACTTACGTCAAGCGGATCACTGGGTACGAGAACTTTGATCAACTGTGGATAAAGGAGAACGGCATGGGAGCAAACATAACACATGACCTTGTGCACTTAGTTTGTTGGTTGGCGTTTTTCTTTTTACAACATCCCTTTGACATGCATTGATGTTCTTCCGTCTTTGTCAGAAACATCATCTGGCGGTGGTGCGTGACTTTTCCAAGCCATGTCAAAGGTATGTTGTATGTTGCAGAATGCTTGACACGTGACCTGCAAGCACAAAGATCTGAGCACGACTTCCTACCTCTTCCCTCAATGCCAGGATCTTGCTGGAGATTTGTGCTTCCTCCTCCTTTAATAACTCAGTCAGATCTTCATCTTTGGCGCCTGCAGATGTGAGACGCACCCTGAACACACCGACATATGGATATATAACCACAGGCTGACACATACTCACCATCCAGCAGGGAAACCACCTCCTCCAGGTCCTTCATGGCTCCTTCCATCCTCTCCAGGGCATCAGCTGCAGGCAGCAGCTCGGTGTGTCTCTTCACCATCAGTTTCCTGTCTGTCTCGTTGAGGTGGGGATGCTGCAGCTTCTTGCTGAGCTCTCTGCGCTCCTCCACGAGTTGCTGGAGGTACTGTTGAACGGATTCCTTCTCATACAGCTCGACCCAGTCAGTGTGGAGGAGGCGGACTGGCACCACACACCTCCACAGGTTCACACCGCTGTGTCCCTGAAGTGTCCTCCATCGTAAAGATTCTCGTCCTACACTATAAACCGCACGTTTACAAAAAGAACACAGTCGAAGCAAACGACCTGCAAGCATTTCACTACATGTAAACATCCACAAAGCAAATAAAGCGACGCTAAACTGCGTTATGAAAGTGTTTACATGTGGTGCACGGCCGCTGTTTGCCGGAAGTACTTACAGGAAGTGGGAGCGACAGGAATTCTGGGAAATGTAGTCAAAGCTTATAGCGGTTTTGGATAATAGTTTACGTTTACTTAAAAAAATACAGATTCTTGATTAATTTGAAACAATTAACTGAAGACTAATGTTAATACTGCGCGGAATTTGCGGAAGTAGATATAATAAATAATTAATTAGTATTTTGATAAAAAATTTAATTGGCGTTTTAAGCTTATTAGCTTGAAGCGACTTTAATAATGTCTCATTTCAGTGAAGAAGGTGAGACTATCAAGGTTTATCATATTTTTATCTTGGATCAATGGATTCATTTGATTTCATAGACACACGTGGTTGAATACTTCTACATAGATGTCAATAGAATTAATTATGTGCTTATTAATTTGTGCCAAAATTCGTTATTAGCTTTTTAGCCAATTAGCATAGCATTCAATATCTCATTTCAGTGAAGGTGTGTTTATAAAGGTTTATTTGTAATATTTTATCTATTAATAATATATTAATTATAATTAACAATTTGTTGGGGTAAGTTTGACACAAACAAAGGCTATTTTTCAAAATAGCTTAGATGATAATAAAGATTTAATGTATTAGTATTTCAGATTAAATATAATAATATATATTTTAACAGTATTTTAATAGGCTTATATTCCCTGTATTTCTTTGTGTGTGTTTTCCATGTGTTATCATTTATTTAGTCACTAAATGATTTCAAGTTTTATAAAGTTTTTAATTTATTTGTAATAATTTATGATTTCTTTTTTTTTTTATTAATGTTGCCTCAAATTCAATAAAGACATTTCGAAATACAAACAAAATGCAATTTTAAGGTATGCGATTGCTAAGTAGATTCCCAGTTATCCTTAATATAATTTATATTAAAGACAAAGTAAATGTAGAAGATATATTAAGGATGTTTTTTACTCTTTTGGTCAGGTTTTGAGGAAACTCTTGGACTTTCAGTCCAGACTGAATGTCCCCTGAAAGAGAATCAGAGGACACTCACATCAATTCAGGTTAGTCCTGGATCCCAATCTATTACTGATTCGCTCAAATAATGTCCACATGGAGGTTTTATGACCGTTAAGAACAGTTCAGATGCAAAAATCTGATATTTTTCAGTTACTGTACATAATCACATAGTTTTGTTTTCCTCTCCCAGGCGGCTCTTTGTGACTCTGAGGACGAGCAGAAGCTGAGATGCAGGACGAGGGAAGTCCTCCTGTTGGAGGACGAACTGGAGCTTCTGCAGCAGCAGCATCAAGCCCTCCACGACCGCTACGCGTCCGTCAGCAGAGACGACACGCGACTCCAGGCCGCCATCGCTCAGCAGGAGGACGACGCCCAGGAGGCCCTCACCATGTTCAACACGTACCGCAACAAGATGGAGGCTCACAGGTCGGCGGTCATGTTCACGGCGAGCCAGACGGCGGCCGGCAGGGACCTGCTGGAGAAGAAAGCTCTGGTCCGGACGCTGAAGGAGCAAAGGGAGGAGCTGAGGGAGGATCTGAAGAAACCAAATGGGAACACGGTGCAAACAGCAAAGGTTGACTTCGACTGATAATTGGGTTTTTCCGGAGTCCTGCAGCGTCCGTAAACATCTCATGTTTGTGTTTTGTCCACAGAGAGAGGCTGACGCTCTGAAAGAGGCGATCTCCGTGAAGAGGAGGGTCATCGCCGAGAAGAACAAGCAGCTCCGGGAGGAATTCAGGATTCAGGCCCAAATAAAAAAAGACACGGAGGTATAACAGTCACGATTGGAGCTTTTTTTTAATTCACAATACAGTTATCGTCATATATTTTTCCTAAAATTCCAAAAAGTGCTTTTGTTTGCCCTTGGCGATGTACGTCAGCTGGTTACCTCGGGCGGTTCTGTACTCGAGTAAAAGAAATGTGATAAACCGCCACGGGGGAGGTTTGTGGTTTGACAACGTTTCAAGAGAAAATGGATCGTTTTCCCGCCTTCGTTTCAGAAAAGTTTCACGTTTACACGACGACGTTTCGAAAATGATGCACTGAGCATGTGCAGAAGATCTATTCACTACGGCCCGGCGTTGTGTACACGCCAAGTAGCAGTGTTTCAGAAAAGTTGCGTTCTGCCCCGTGTCCATGGAGTTTTTTTCCATAAACGTTTCCCCCGGAGGATGGATGGGAAGACGTAGGAATGGACGGACCTTCAGTAAAACTCACTCTGTCTCTCCTCAGATCCACAGCAGACGCTACGAGGCCGTCGTTAAGCGACTCCGCTGCCAGCTGAGCAGAGCTCAGGCTGCACACAGGTGACAGCATGAAACCTGACGCGTCGTAACCCTGAGAGGAAGTACGAGATTAAATGTCTCCTAACCATGTCTCTGGCGCAGGAAATTGTCCCACGATGTTTTCCAGATGAGGAGAAAGCTGGCTGAGCTGAAGAAGAGACAGGACAATATTTAAACGGCTCTTATTTCACTTATTGGTAAGAGTCACTATCGAGGTTCATGTTGTTGTTGTTGTTACTGCAGTTGGACACTTGAGGGCAGCAGTGTCCACTAAACGTCCTGATCCAGTCATCTGTTCTGTCACACAGATAATCTCACTGATGTGTTCCTTTAACTGTTTTATCACCAATAAATAATCTGTTTAGAAGTTTTGCTCTGCTTCGTTCATTTTGTTTCGTCAGACGGTGCGTCCGCAAAACAAAAGCCGGGTGTCCTCCAGCTGTCCCCCGCCACGATGCTGAGCTGTTGTCTTTTTTTTTTTTTTTTTGGTACAAGCTGTTCCAGCTTCCGCTCCGCCGGGCCTCATGACGGCCGCGAGGCGACAAGGCCCACTGTGGCTTCAAACTCGCCCTGGAAGTTACCGCACGCCACAGCGAGCTCCGGCGGCCTCGGGAAGTCGCCTCGATGCTCCGAAATCCTCCCGAGAGGGAGATCCTCATTCGTTAAACCGGGTTTTTCTTTCCTTAGAGGCTCAAATTGAGCAGCGATCACAGTGTTTTGGACCAGATATCCCACAACTCATCCCAAAATATCCATGTCAATTACATATATGTCTCCTTTTTACACGAGAAATCAGCAGACGGTCTAAAAGTATTGATATATCTAATTGTAAAAACGTGCCAAAATGGAAAAATATAAGTTTACATTCAAACCAGACAAAAAAAACATACTTTTTCTTCGAAAAATAATATAAATATAAATAAATAGATCCTGAAACCTGCATATTTATCCCTTTTGATCGCATAAATACTTAAATATTGAACATTTTCTTGTGTGATTAAATGAGATTTTGAGACTTTGAAGTACAAAAGAAAGGGAAATCCTTAATTTATACCATTAATAATCATCTAAATTAGATTTATTTAAAAGATACCGTCTGTCTTACTGTAACCAGTTACGACAGGCATGTCAAACAGAAGGCCCGTGGTCCAAAAGCGGCTCGCAAGAGGTGCCAATCCGGTCAAACCACTGAGCAAACGGCAAAGATTTCAAAACAAACATTTAGCAACAAAAGGTTTAATCAAAATTGTCTTCATGTTGAGACTGTAGTCATTTTTGATAGTAATTGTCCGTTATTGTGGAAAATACACCCTCCACCACAACAAATATCAAAGTATTGAACAGGTTGGTTTCTGCAGATCGAGCTCCTGTAAATACAGGAATGTTTTTAACACACACAGGAGTGCTTGGTGGCTTTACAGAGGTGGTGGAACCGGCAATCAACCTGCCAATCACAGACACACACACACACACACACACACACACACACACACACACACACACACACACACACACACACGTGTAGCTGTCATGTGGCAGAAGTGATTGGTTGGCGCCACTCTGCTGCCTCCATAACAAAACCTGAAAGGTGGATGTGATGAGCTTAGAAGTGTTGATAAAAAAGCTTTTAACTTATTTCTTTTCTAGTTTCACATTCATACCTTCGTATATTCTGACTCAGACAATGCACCAAGACCCCCCCCCGTTCTGTTTTTCCTCGCTCACGGATCCCCGAGGTGAGGAGGGGACATCCTGCCGTCTCTGCTGGCCTCTAATTGCTCCCTCCGGTCCTCTTCAGACCCAAACATCACGTCACCGCAAACTTTCTAACAGTCGGCGAGTGATTCACCGACGACTGAGCTTAACTTCCTGGGCGTTTACCGCCTCCGCCTTGGTGTTTGGAAGCAGGTAGAAGTGAGCGGAGCTGGTTTCGGGGCGTGAGCCGCACTGACACAGCTTACCGAGCACTTAAAGGCTCCACACTCCAGAAATAGAGCTAATAAAAGAAAGTTTTAACCCACAACAAAGCCTCTGATGAAGCTCTGCCCTGTCACACACACACACACACACACACACACACACACACACACACACACACACACACACACACACACACACACACACACACACACACACACACTTGAAACACATGAGAAACTCATTATAATTCTCAGTGGCTTTCTCAGTGTTATTTCAGAATCCACTAGGATATTCAATTATAGAAAGCAACACTGAGACTCGAGCTGAGATCCGCTGCCCGGGTCAGGGGGTAAAATCACCCATCATGCAACAGTTACAGGAGAAACTTTTTTGGACATGTTGGGCCCCGTTCACGCGACAAAGTTTTCTAGTTAAAGCGTAAAACTTCTGTTGCGTTTTGGGTGTTTGGTTTACGCAACGACGGTAAGCATTTCACAGTCAGTAACAGACAAACAAACAAAACAAAGAACTATATACATTCTACCATTGCCTTGCTGAGTTATTCTAGACAAAACTGAAAATATAGAAATACCTGTATAGTAAGTCATGAAAGCACCAATCACATGTACACAGAAGCAGAGTAATACCAAATAAAAATAAGAGTTTGGCAGACGTAAATCGCAAATTTCTTTGAAAAAGGCTCTCAAGGTGGAACTTTTTGGAAATGCTCCAACTCCGTCGTCGTGGAAACAGAGGGGGGGAAACAAATAATAGAACTTTCTGGAACGGCTCGGGCTCAGAGTCCGTGTACATCGTCCGTCCGTACGGATCTCCGTGTACTTCCATTGTTACGTGTGACGTATTTGTATGTCTGTTAGCAAGATTACTTGCATTGTTTCCAAACTTTTCTGAAAATAAAAAGCGGCGCGTTTTCACTTGAAACGTTGTCGTGTAAACGAGCCCTCACTGTTATTTTGCAACCGAAAGTCAGATTAAAATTGACTTTATATTCGGATTGTAGTAATTTTCCGTCGTAAATATAGACTTTCTCATCATGTGCGTAAAGAAAAACGTAAAAGTTTTAATTTAAAAGTTTTATTGTGGCGGTGTTCTTCCCACTGACGATGAAACGGGGACGACCTAAAATGTGTTTGCCATCTCATTTAAAGAGTTCCTGATACGTTTGAAAAGTTTCCTCCCCACAGTCCAAAAACACGGCGTCGAGGTTCATAAATATCCTGTACGTGTGGAGACGACTGTTTTTTTTTTTTTAAATTTCAGAACCTGATATCGGCTTGTTTGTATTCTGACACCTTTTGCCGTGGCGCCAAATATCCACAAACGTTTTGGACGCCACTTATAAATAGTGTTGTAAATAAACAGCGAAGGAGCTCCGCATGCCTCGCATGCCTCGCATGACGACTCTGCGCCTCCAGGGAGGGAAAGTAGGGCAGCAAGGGGGGAGCGGGCCGGGGTGGGGGGGTGGGGGTAGTCCCACCGCCGCCATTACATCACCATGTGCAGGAAGCAGGAGGCTCGTTTCCTCCTTCAGATCTAATTGCACCGGCGGGGCAGTGGACTCTGAATGAAACGGGAGAAGGGAGCTCCAGAAAGCCCGAGTGTCTTCCCTCCACCGTTCCCGAGTTATTCCCGCTCGCCCTCACCGGCCACAGCTGCACTTTTATCACTTTTTTTCTCCAATGAGGAACACGAACTACTTCCTCCCCTTTTCTTCCCGCCCTGTTCTGTTCCTCAAATGTTCCTGTGTGACCGAGGACAGAGGGGGGGGGGGGGGTGGGGGGGGGGGGGGGGGGGGGGACCTGCTCTGGGTTTTTGGGTTCATCCAGCCCCTGTGAGGAGAAGGAAGCAATTCAGTCATTTTAGATAGGAGTTTATCAGAAGACATATCGAGGTCGAGGGGTTTTACTGTGTATCGCCCGGTCGGAGTCACACAGTTCTTAAGTTACAAAGTATTCCACGAGGAGTGAGATCCTTTCTGAGAATATTTCAATCGTTTAGTATTTAGGTGGAGGATATCCATCATCTGATACCGCCACATGGAACAATACGATGTGGTGGTATAGCAGATTAATCTAGGTGGTGTAGTAGTGCCATAGTGGTAGTATAGTGGTGTAGTGGTGGTATAGTAGTGATGTAGTAGGTTTATAGTGGTAGTAATTTTGTGGGAGCATAGTGGCATAGTGATGTTATAGTTGTGGTATAGTGGTAGTATAATGTCAGTAAAGTGGTGGTGTAGCAGCATAGTGGTGGTGGTATAGCGATAGTATAGTAGTGGCATTGTAGTATAGTAATGATGTAGTAGTTTTATAGTAGTGGCATGGTGGTAATTTTGTGAGAGCATAGTGGCATAGTGATGTTATAGTTGTAGTATAGTGGTAAGTACAGAGGTGGTATAGTAGTATATTGGTGGTACAGTGGTAGCTTTGTGGTAGTATCGTGTTTGTATAGTGGTGGTAGTATAGTAGTGATGTAGTAGCTTTACAGTGGTGGTAGAGTGGTAATTTTGTGGTACTACAGTGGTGGTATAGTTGTGATATAGTGGTAGTACATTACCATATTGGTGGTATCGTTGTGGTCGTATACTGCTGGTGAAATCGTGGTGGTTTATTGCGTAGTGGTTGTATAGAGGTGGTGTAGTAGCATATTGGTGGTATAGTAGTATAGTGGTGGTGTAGTTGTGGTATTGTGATGATGGCATGTGTATAGCATAGTTGTTGTATAGTGATATTATATATGTAGTATAGTGATTGTACAGTGGTGGTATCACGGTGGTGGTGGTATAGTTGCAGTACAGTGGTGGTGTAACTATTATTAATTATTTTCTTAAACTAATACTTTTGCAATACTTCAAAAATATATTGATGTTTTTTCCAAATGTCTTTGTAACCGTGTCCCTCCTCACTCCGAGAGGACTCACGGTAAAACGGTTTTGCCTTCAGGCAAAGTGATTTTTCAAATTGTTGTTTTCTCCTCAACTCCCCAAATCGCCGACCACGTTTCCGCCACACCTCACGGCACGTGTCCCGCGCCGCCGTGTTCGGTGCGGCCCCGCACCTGTCGACTCGGAGGAGGAACGCGGTGTTCTGCGTTGCGCGGAAATATTCAAAACAATGCAAAGAATGCAAAATGAAAATAGATGCGTTCGGTCTGGGCGG
The DNA here is from genome assembly GCF_963383615.2 of Lipophrys pholis. Taxonomy (NCBI): domain Eukaryota; kingdom Metazoa; phylum Chordata; class Actinopteri; order Blenniiformes; family Blenniidae; genus Lipophrys; species Lipophrys pholis. The sequence continues at coordinate 7,101,316 of NC_137645.1, read as the reverse complement.
GCAGATTTTCGGTGTGTGCGTGAGAATCCGTGCTCCATATGTCCAGACCCTTGCTGGAACACGCTGTACTTCCTAAAGCATAAAACTCCTCAGCTGGAGGGTGGGGTGGGGGGGTGGGTGGGGGGTCATTCTGCTGATCCGACCACACTGGCTTTGACCTACATATCACCTCGTCTCACTGTGTGTCCACTTCATTGTTCGTCTCACAGCATGCGTCTTCATTTTGCCATTATGATTCACAAAAAGGCAATAAATGTCTTTGTCTCGCTCGCCGCGTGTTTGTCTCGCTCTGGTATTCTATTCCCCCCACACACACACAAATATTTGCCTCATAGATATTTAGAAGCAGCACTACTGTTCTTCTTGTTTTTGTAAATAGAGGCAAACAAAACATAAATAGGTGCATTTAAAACACAATGAAAAACGGAAGGTGTAAGCAGCAGGGCTCTCTCACGCCGGCGCACGCTGGTGCATGGTGAGGCTTGGTGTTCGGCAGACTGTGAGACTATTGCTTTTAGGTGAAATTCTTTCCAGGTTTCTAGGTGGCGCTGTGGAGTCGTTTTGCCCCGCCCATGTCTGAAACCAAAGAAATATGTAAATATTGAGAGGGCTTGATTTTTTTTTTTTTGGCCAAATTTTGTGTTTTTAAACATGTATTTATGGCTGAAAGTCGAATTAAAAAAATATATATATATATATTTCAGAAAGTGACGACTGGTGATTGGAAGCGGGAATCAATTGAAACGATTAGTTAGCAGTTTTTTTTTTTTTAATTCCTTGGCTCTGCTGTGGGTGTTTTGTTTGGCCTTGGCTGGATTCAGACGCTCGCTGCAGCTTGTTTATCAGCTCCGCTCCACATGTGGAGGTCTGAAGCTGCAGCAGCAGCTCGTGTGCTCCATGCTGCAGGGACACCGACTGATGGACACGGTGCCTTTTTTAACGCCGTTCTCTGCCTCTGCTCTCCTCTTTCCTCGCTCTGTCGTTACTTTCTTCCTGCTGATGCGGGCTGCACGTGCCGCATGCAGCCGGCCTGAAAACGTGAGAGTCGAAGAAGAGCCAGGATTTAAAGAAACACCATCCGTCATCATGCAGCCGAGGTTATTCGTGTAAATGAACCGCTGGCGGTATAGCAGTATAATGGTGGTATAGCAGTATAATGGTGGTATAGCAGTAGCAGTATAATGGTGGTATAGCAGTATAATGGCGGTATAGCAGTATAATGGTGGTATAGCAGTATAATGGTGGTATAGCAGTATAATGGTGGTATAGCAGTATAATGGCGGTATAGCAGTATAATGGCGGTATAGCAGTATAATGGCGGTATAGCAGTATAATGGTGGTATAGCAGTATAATGGTGGTATAGCAGTATAATGGTGGTATAGCAACATAATGGTGGTATAGCAGTAGTAGAATTGTGGTGGTATAGCAGTGGAATCATCGTGGAATAGTGGTGGTATAGTAGTACACTGGTGGTCTAGTAATATACTGGCAGTACAGTAGTAGAATTGTGGTGGTATAGTAGTGAAATAGTGTTGGTATAGTAGTATACTGGTAGTATAGTAGTGGAATTGTGGCAGTACAGTAGTATATTGGTGGTATAATAGTCGAATAGTGTTGGTATAGTAGTATACTGGTAGTATAGTAGTGGAATTGTGGCAGTACAGTAGTATATTGGTGGTATAATAGTCGAATAGTGTTGGTATAGTAGTATACTGGTAGTATAGTAGTGGAATTGTGGCAGTACAGTAGTATATTGGTGGTATAATAGTCGAATAGTGTTGGTATAGTAGTATACTGGTAGTATAGTTGTGGAATAGTGGTGGTATAGTAGTATACTTTTAGTATAGTAGTGGGATAGTGATGGTATTGCAGTGTTATGGTGGAGGTATAGTGGTTGTATAGTAATAGTAGTACAGTGGTGTGTGGCTTTGGTATCATAGTGTGAAATGGCAGTGTAGTGGTGGTATAGCAATATAGTACTTTTAAGGTGGTGATATAGTGGTAGAACAGTAGTGGTATAGTAGTTTTATAGTGGTAGTATAGTAGCACTATAGTAGGTTCATAGTAGTGGTATAGTGGTGGTATAGTAGTAGCAGTAGTGTAATGGTGGTATTGTGTTTTTGTAGTACTGGTACAATGCTGGTATAGTGGTGGTATAGTAGTATAAAAAACACATGTTCTCACTATAGTAGTGAGAAAATGGTGGCATAGTAGTGGTATAAGGATAGTATAGTAGTTTTATAGTAGTGGTACTGTAGATTTAAGGTAGTATAGTATAGTATACAATATTTTTTAAAACACTTAAAAAAATATATATTTGTATACTTGTTTACTGAAATAAATCCACGGTCGACGGAGAAGCTGATTTCTGTTCCGGCCTGAGAAATAGGAAGTAAACAGGAAACCCTGCAGTGATAGAAGCTGACCTCCGACTCTGTTTATACTCGTGTACATTGTGTACCGGACCACAACGATGGTTTGATGACACACACACGCGCACACACACACACACACACACACACACACACACACACACACACACACACACACACACACACACACACACACACACACACACACACACACACACACACACACACACACACACACACACACACACACACAAACAGATGCACAGCAAATGAATTAGCGGCGGTTCAGCAATACGCTGACTGAGTGACCCAGATCCTCCGTTTGAAAATCCTGCTGATGTCAGAACAGAACTGCCGTCTTCTGGGAGACGACTTTGCTGCGTCAGATTATCCACAGACAGAGAAGTGGGATTGTGAGTTCCGGGCCGGACAGATGTGAGCTGTGATGCTACAATCCGACCCTCCTGTCCACTTGTCGACCGTCCTCTAGGCCAGATTAAGTTTAAAGCTCTTTGAGTGAACTGTGAGTGAGTTGGCACATTTTCGTTTCCGTGCGATTAAAACTTGTCCAGTGTGGTGAATCCTCCCTCCTCAGGTATTCGACGGCTTCATCACTGTGACGCAGCAAAAAAAACAGCTGGACAAGATCCAGGTTAAAATAGAGTGAAGTCCCGTTTAACGCAACTTTTCGAAAACGCACAATTCTGTCTCAGTGGAGATGGGGAGAACGCAACATGTTGAAAATGCTCTGACTCTCTCTCTCTGTGGAAACATGGAGAAGTCTACTTTTCAATAGTGATCCGGCTCCAAATTCGTCCGGGTGGAAATGGGGGAAGATGGGACTTTTTAAAAACGTGACTTTTCGAGAATGCGCCGACTCCATCTCCATGGAAACGGGGGAAAACGCAACTTGTTGAAAATGCTCTAGGCCTGTCTCAGTGGAAATGGGGGAAAAAGCAACTTTTAAAAACATTTCATCTCCATCACCATGAAAACTGGGGGAGAAAAACAAAACTTTTTGAAAAATACTTCAAATGGTTCTCTGCGTGCATGTGTGTGTGCTTTCATTACAAAAATCAACCAAACGCGCCTTTTCATAATCCTCTGGAAACAGATATCGTTTTCTAGATGTTGCCATGCAACCGTGAAACTTTTCTGAAATGAAGATCCCAAAAAAAACGAGGGGCTCGAACGTTGTCTTCCATCAAACTCGTCCAAAGTTGGCAGCCCACGAGGATTTGAGGATGAAAACTTATGAAGGTGCTGCGAGTGGAAGGCTGTAATCCCCCATAATCCCTCTCTCTCTCTCCCCTCCGGGGGGCCGCGCTCTCCCTGCCTGGTTTGTTTTGATATTTCAGGAGGCTGCTCAGCTGTTTGTGTGCGTGTGTGTGTGTGTGTGTGTGTGTGTGTGTGTGTGTGTGTTGGGGGGGACGTCACTGTGAAATGTGACTGTGGATAAGGGGGGGGATGAGGACAGGGGGTGGCTGAGGGTAAAAACACAAGTCCTCCTTAAAGTGTGACGATGAATAATTCAGCAGCACTTTATTTGGTTCAAGATATTCTGGAGGATAAAACTTGGTTTGTGAAAACATGAAACCTGAAGTCAAATAGTGGTTTGACTTAACCTAAACTAGAGCGATATGCCAATTTCCAAACATATTAGAGCTTTAAATATCCATCTGCTGCTTTCTCCAGAGCAGGAAAGTCAACGGTGTCAGATTGTGAGACTTGAAAACATTGTGTAGTTCATCATGAACTCCGGTTGGAGCAGAGACAGAGACAGAGACAGAGACACCAGAAGACAGGAGGACAGCAGCATGCAGTATATCTGTGTCAGTCTGTGTATAGCTTCCGTCTGATCGCGCGTGTACAGAACTATTTCTCATGGCCGTTCAATAGCTGTGTTTCAGAGAAGGTAGTCTTTTCCCCGTTTCCATGGAGACGGAGTCAGAGAGTTTTCAAAAAGTAGCGTTTTCCCCACGTTTCTACGGAGACGGAGTGGGAGCACTTTATCAGCGTGAACGGACATCGCGCTCAGAACGTCGCCATGTAAACGCAAAACTTTTCGAGTGTTTTCACGTTCAACGTTTTTTTTTTTAAATGTTGCGTTAGCCCCCGCTCTCAAAAACAGCGGCTCCGAGCACAGTTGTCATATAAACAGACGCTCAAAACACGACTAAAGTTTTCCATTTTCACTTGGAAAAAGTCGCGCAAACGGGGCGCACGTCAACAGGAAGTGAAGCGGTGATTTTCATCCATCCGAAGCTCCAAACTGGTGTTTACAGGTTTGTGTGTTTTTTTTTTTGCTCTGTGTGGACAAACATGAAGTCTGGGCTAATCCCCTCGCGCCGTCGAGTCCCATGGGGCCCGCGGGAGGTGGAGGCCTACTTATTGACAGTCTGGACGTTCAGGGTTTAACCAGCAGCACAGAGGGAGGTCGTCCCGCGGGGGTGTAAAGAGGATTTCTCCGGTTAAATAGTCTGTGAAACTCGAAACAAACAAAAAAAAAAGAAAACTAACAAAGGTATCGCTGAAATTGTCACACGGCGGAACGCAAGTGGCATCTCAATCTGCATCCCGCCGGCGGCTCAAACGGGAGGTTTAATCTGCGCGTGATCCCTCCGAGGACATCCTGTCCCCGGCGGCGGCCGGTTGGCTTGAGGAAAACACCTTTTGTCAATGAAGTGGGATTTACGAAAGTGCCATCTGGACACGAGAGCGGCGTCTGAGCCGCAAGCCTGCCGGGTCAGAGTCGTCTGGGATCAGACTGAGAAGGACGGGTCGGCGTCCTCTGGGGACAAAGATCTGAGGACACCCGACCCGGGGCTACGATTACCCGTCCACACTGATCCATCTGAAGGTCAAGACGGTCTGGAGCTCAGCCAGCGAGGCTGTTAAGGACAAACACGGAGGCAGACCGTCTCAAATTGTTGTTGAACTCTGGTCCTCCAGCTTCACTTGACGTTTCCAAAACCGGTGCATAAGTGTAAATAGTGACTTAGAGCAGTTTGCGTTGATTTCAGGAGGTAAAACTCTGACTCTCTGCTCCGTGGAAGCCAGAAGACGCCGCTAAAAATACCCGACCGGCTGAGCGCAGGTTAAAAATACACCGTTGGCTGTATTATTCGTGTATTATGACGCTTCGGCTTTGATCGCCACCACCAGCACGGCTATTAATAACAATGAAGGCACATTTTTTTGGGACACTCGTGCGCGCCAACGTGACGTGGCACTGAAGATTTACCTTGACAGAGAAGTTAAGGATAATTTTGCTGAGGTAGATTATATTAAATGTGCAAATTTAGTGACTGTGTGTTTAGTGTTACATCCGTGAGATTAAAAAGAAAAATAACCTAAACGAAAGTGTTTTAATGTGATGAAAACGTCCAAAGCAATCCAATTTAAATGAAACCTGGTGCAAAATACAGTGAATATTTTTATTTTTTTTTTAAACAAATCCTGATCAAACCTGAAAAATGCAGATTGGTTCTTTGAGTATAAATAACCATTTTTTCCCCGTTGAAATACACTCATTAAATCTCTATTATGAGAAGGTACAACTGCATTTAAAAGCACTGATCCGTTTTAAAACAGAGTTTTAATTCACATATCTCAACGTCAAACTGTTCTTTTGGCGCCTCGCATGACGTCAGCCCATGTTCCTGCGCGCTCCCGCTCCATGCAGCGTGCAGGTCCACGTGACACGCGCAGTGTGCGGGGACCACCGAACAAGACACGTGCCCAGGCTTGCCACATGCGCTGAAGACGTCACACTCATTTCGAAAAACAAAACAAAAAAAAATAAAAACTGCTTCCAGCAGCGTTTTTAACTTCATTTCAATCAAAATAAAAACAAAAGTCACTTTTTTTTTTTTTTTTTTTCCTTTTGCTTTTTTGTTGGAACTTTTATTTGAGGTGCAACTGTCTAGTGCAATTGTAACGTCACATTTGTGATGGGCTTGAGGAACATGCACAAAAACATCAACAAACTTTCGGCATTTTCCCTTTTTCTTTCTTTTTTTCTTCCTTTGCCAAGAGTCTTATTATCGTGTTCGGCGCTCCAGTTGCACATCGAGCGATTCAAAACACCGGGCTGTACAAAAAGACAAAATTAAAAACCAAAACGAAAAACAGTCACGTACTTAAAAAAAAAAAACCAAACAAACAAAACAAAAGAAAAGAAAACAGAAGCACGAGTCCCCACATGGTTGAGCGATCCGGAGAGTCGACGTCCAGCACGAGGCCGAGAGGACGGACGTTTAAGCGTTAAAAACATCCCTCTTCTGTTCCCACCCTGAGTACTGACATCACAGGTAGTTGGAAACCTGGCGGAAACCATAGATAGATATACTCGCGCGGCTAGAAAACAAAACAGAACGAGAGCGCATATATGTATCTATGGTCAGGAACCAGGCACTTGGCAGAGTTCATGTGGAGATTTCTCGTCTGTACAGAGTTCATTACTTTAGAAACAGTCTTTATCTTTATTTAGATTCCACCAATAACAACATGGAAAAAGGGTGGGGGGTTGGGGGTGGGATTGGGGGGGGGGGACACCGAGTTAAAAAACAACAAACAAATAAAAAAAATAAAACACGGTGAAGGGTGGAGGTGGGGGAGACGATGGCACACGGAGGGAGGGAGGGAGCCGATTGGCCCGAGCTGCTCTGGAAGGACGGGCCACTTCCTGTCGGCTCACCTCGTCGTCAAGATTGTCTGAAGCAGGTAAGAAAAGTCGGAGATCGAGTCGACGCACTGACACACACACACACACACACACACACACGGTGCAACTCCCCAAGTCTTTTGAGTTTAAATAAAATGTGCAACAGAAAGAAGTTGTTTTCCGTCCTCTGGTTGAAGTGTGTGCGTTCCTCCAAAATGGTGGCATAGTCGGTGTGGGTGCTAGAGTCCGTTCACAGTATGGCGACGTTCCCTCCTCTTCCTCCTCCTCCTCATCTTCTGTCGGCCATCGCCCCGGTCCCTCATCCTCGCGGCGCTCCTTCGCTGGGTTACGCCGACGGGCCGGAGCTCTGTGTGGAGGGCAGGGCCTGCGTGGCGCCGGTCGGGACCGCGGGCTGGGCACTTCCGGTGGGCGAGCCGCCGGTCTGGACTTGAGCCTGGAACTGGGCCATCTGCTCGGGGCTGGCCAGGGTCTTCAGCAGGTTGTTCTCCTGCTCCAGCTGCGTGTTGCGCTCGTTCAGCTCCTTGATCTGCTCCTTGAGGACCTCCACCTCCTCGCGCACGGCGTACATCAGGTGGCTCTTCACCAGGTCCTGAGGACGGAGGGGGAGGGAGGGGGGGAGGGAGGGAGGGAGAGGGTTAGAGCATTGGGCACAACCCACCGCCATCGTCTCCAGAGACGTCGTCCATCCGTACCAAAGTCCACATTGCTCTTTAGTCACAGCTGATCTGGTTTGTTTTTCTATACTTCTTTGCTTTGTCATAATAAAACGAGTCTTGCAGGAAGTAAACTGAGAATCGGAGGAACTTTCTGGCCAAATTTCCACAATTTTCGGACGAGTTGGCCGACTGACGGTGCGTCAACAGAAATTTAGAGATGGTGCCAACTCCGTGAGCTGCAACATCAGAGTCCTATCTAGACAATAGAATAGAAATAGTTTCATTCTTTAAACCAATGGCGGTGGGAGGAGTTTGAGGTTCAGTCTTGCTTAAAGGCACTTCGACGTGCAAACGGATAGGGGATCGAACCGGGAACTCTACCAACCGAGCCACTTTGGTTTGTACTTTTTATAACACGTAAAAGCAGAAAATTTTAAATTAAATAAAAAACAACAACCATGCAAACGATGCAAGTTAAAAGCGTTCTTTTTGAGAAGATGCTCCCCTAAAGCGTCTTTACACAACGCTCCCAGCCCGCTGGAGGATTTGCTTCAATATTCTGAGCATCCCTCCTCTGGACCCGCCCCTCCTCCTTCCTCCCTCCTCCTCCTCCTCCCCATCCCGATACAGCAGCGAGGGAACAAAATGTTCCTGCACCGTGGTGGGAGGAGCCAGCGGCCGCCAGAGTTATTTATACTGCGCGGAGGGGCGGCTGCTGCTTGCCTAGCAACACTGTGGAGGTACGGGGTGAGGGGTGGGGGGGGGGGGGGGGGGGTGATGGGGGGTGAGGATATGCATGAGCTGGAGAAGGAGGAGAGGGGAGCGTGTGAACCTCGGCCTGGAAGGTCATCAGTCGTGACGGAACAGGAAGCACCGGCAGGTGCACACATCCACAAAACTCATCCATTCATTCATTCTGCTAAACTGCAGGTAAACAAGACAACCCGTCCCAAGAATAAAACAACATCACCGTCTAATCCCGGATTGTGCAGCGAAAACTGGATGGGGCAGTGGAAGAGGGGCGGCTGGTGGAGCTGAGGTTACATAACATGTTGAGCATCGGAGCGGCCTATTTACAAACACACACGGAAACCTACCATTGCTTGCTCGATCTTGTTGTCTATGGCCACCACACTTGCACCAGAAGAGCTGGAGGAGAGAAAGAGAGAGAGAGAGATGTGCGTTAATAACTACATGGAGGATTTCTGATGCAACATTGCGGATGAATCCCAGTGTGTGTGTGTGTGTGTGTGTGTGTGTGTGTGTGTGTGTGTGTGTGTGTGTGTGTGTGAGACATGACTTTCCGCGAGATGGAGAAAAGGAGGTGAACGTGTCTCCTAATGTCAGTGATTGTGACCAAAAGTCAGTTCCTTCACCCTGACGGGAGGAAATAAAACACATCCATGCGGGTGGAGAAGGGGGGGGGGGGGGGGGGGGTGGAGGAGGAGGAGGAGGGGGCAGATTTTTTTTACCTATTGTCAACCCGGACTGATGCACTCTCCTTCCCGAGCACAGAGGACAGAAACGAGATCGAGAAATTCCTCAGTTGACAAACGCCAAGGTCCATCGCCACCGTGTAACACTGGGAATTCATGCTAGCCCGGCCATTAAAACCCTCCAGCGCGGTTCGCGGGCGGCGCGGCCAGGATGTCCAGCGGTACAAAAGTAGAAAAACTGCGCATTATTGTCGCGTCGGGACGGCGGGTCTGCTCTCCGGTGCCACCGCGCCGCACGCAGCCGGGACGGAGCGACACAAAGACTGAAGCGGCGGGCTGCAGCGCCGCGCAGCTCGGCGAGCTCCGGGGAGGGCTCTGGCGGAAGAGCAGCCTCCTGATTGGCCGAGAGCCGCGCCTCATTAACATAATACTAAGAGATGGCAGCGCGGATTGGACGAAGCGGCTCATTAACATATTACAAGAGCAAACATGCGCGGATTGGCCGAGGCGGGCCATTACCATAATACATACATAAGTCCGCGCGGATTGGATAAACGGCTGCTCATTAACATAATATATTCAGAACTGCTCTTCATCTACCTGCTGCACTGTAAAACGCTGCATTTATATAATTAAACCACACAAAATCCAACTGTTATACACAATTAAGTGTGTTTCACACCCTCTCATTTGAAGTTAACCAACTTTAATTAAATAAAAAACTTAAAATCAGTAAAACACAAGCTGTTCAGTGAAACAACGTCAAAGTCTACCACACTGAGAAGAATGACTGACTCCATTTCATGGAACCCGAGTGCTCCTTATCAAGTGCCCGGGTGTGACCCTGAGGTAAAAGTGGGTGAAAGTTGACCTCCGCACGGCCCCGATGTCAAAGAGGGGCGAATACGACACTGGGAGAGGCAGAAGAAGATCGGCTTTGTGGTCCTTCTCTGTTTGACTGAGTGAAAAGGAAACTATCTGTTCCTTACACGGCAACAGGACCACCCTCTTTTCTCCAGTAATGATGTTGCACATGAAACTGTTGTGTGTTTGAAGACATTGAAGGATAATACAAAAAGTATTATGTACAAAATGGCAGCATGAAACGTTATTATTGTAGAAAGGTTAACACAATGGAAACATGAAACGGTATGAGGAGAAGAGAATAGCCAGCAAACAATCAGTCTATTTGAATGACAAGGCAAAAAAAAAAGTCCCAAATTCATTCCAACGTTGGTAATTATTTTTTCCGAGGTAATGATTATCACAATCAAAACTTTTAAAAGGCTTGAGAAGTTTGAGCTTTTATATGTCAAGTGTAGAAAACCATTAACATTTGTAATGACACCGTGTATTGTGTTATGTATAAAGAATCTGAAGCTTTCGCGAGACAAAAGTCAAAATTTACGAGGCTCGCTTCTCAGACATTTGATTGGTTGTGAGGAGGCGGGGCTTCATTCGCACTGTTGTTCTTATGTAACCAGTTCCGCATTCCCCGACCAACCGCATAAAAACTTTTCTTTCATTATTTAATCATAAAATAATCGACATGTAGGTGGACGTGTTAACTTTGCATCGGTGCCTTTAGAAGTACTTCTCGTTTAATGACATTTACTGGTGACATTTTCATGGCTTCTGCTGGGCGACGTGCTCTAAGCATCTTAGCAGTGTCGTATCGTCTCCGACTGAGAAGGACTTCGACATGTGGCCTGTGTGTCAACATGGGAATTACTTTGGACGTCAGAGACGGTCACCTGCTAATATCTGAGTGTCTTCACTTCCTCCGTCTTGGACTGTGCCGTCGACGCACTTTGAAGGGACAAGGGTGTTTTTAGAGAACTGGAAAAATAATGTTTGGAAGGACTTCTGCTTTCTGTTGAAATGTATGGGAGTTCATGTTGGAGCGACTCGCATTGAGCTTATTGGGTTTTGGGGGAGACTGAAGTATCTTTGTGGTCTTTTGAGGAACTGGAACGTGAAACGCCTGAGCGTTGAGATCGGAGGGGAGACATTAAAAGTGAATCCATCAATCACGCTCTGATGGCCTCGCACAGCCGAGCTGAGCTGCGCCGGGCACGCATGTGCAAGGTGAGAACACTCTGTCCTCGAATGCAGGAGAAGCCCTTCAGGGCTGCGGAGCGGCAGTATCAACATGCTGAGGTGGGCCGAGAGGAGCGCCGCTTCCTCATCTCCAGGCCCGGCTACGTTTCACCAACCACGACATAGAACAGCCCACGATAAGACAGAAACATCACGACAAAGCCCCCAGGCTGCTGCGATGAAACCAATACCCCCACCCCACCACCGCCGCCGACCCCCCTGACAAACGTGACAACACCACAGCCATCATCGTTACCTCTTCAGATGCTTCTCCAGCTCCCAGAAGAGCAGCTTTAGGGCCATAGCGTCCGAGCCCCGTGCTGCCCCTTCCCCGGCCAGCCCCTTCTCTCTCATTGAGGCTCTCGGGCTAAAAACCACAACAATCCAACACCACCCCCCCTCCCCAAACAAACCCCGCTACCACCAACCCCACCACCGCAACTCCTCGTCCTCCTGACCTACGCCCTTTGGCCCCGACCCCCTCGCTCCACTCAGCGGTCGGAGCTGTACATTGGGGGGGCGGGGGGTCTGACCAACAATAGAGACCAGGATGGAGCTGTGGAGGACGGGAGTGTGGGTGCATGCCACGGGAGCGCGCCTCAGTGTGTTAAATCCTCCCGATTGCCCTCACGCTAAGCCCGGATCACGTACAGACCGGGAAATGATTGGACGCGTGGAGTGGAGACGCAGGAGAGTCCGCCTCCTCCTCCTCCTCCTCTTATGTAAACTGTCAGCAGAGATTAGGGCGATGCGCCCAATCAGATGAGCTACTTTTGACCACACACCCCATCGGCACGCTCATCCGTGGCTCCAAGCCACTCCCTTTGCTTTGGCACCGTGCGTCATGCTCGTTTCCTGCAACAACCCGTCTGTTATGATCGTAAAGAACGGAACCGGAGATTTGATGGAACTATGGGTGAACGTAAAGATCTAAATAAAAACCCGAGCATCCCCCGACCCGTGTCCACCTTCAAGTTATCTCCAGGAGAACGGATAAATTGTAGCAGACATGCCTTTAGCCGTCCTGTCAGTCTACATCAGTGGTCACAGCGTGGGCGCAAACCTCACGTGGACCTCCACGCTACAGAGCAACACCGAGGCGCGTCCACACTCCGATGCCCGATAGGACACACGAACACCTGATGTAAAGATGCTCGGCTAACAAAACCGACAATGGTAAAGGAGACGAGGGGAAAGGGAACAAAGAGGAGCCGCAAGATGGCACACGCTAGTGTGGACGACAAAATGGCGGCGGGGTGCGCTCCCAGACTTTGTTGGTGGGATTGTGCCGAATGCACGCAGAGACATTATTAACCTCATTACATGGAGGTCACGTCTTCTTTTCTTCCCCCTTACTGTACGTGTCACAAATCCCCAAAACAGAATCAGTGGGTGACGCTCACGTCCGTCCCGAGACTTATTCCGCGAGATTCAAACAACCGTCATCGACCAATTATGTCATATTTATACACTTTACATGGTGAAATCTTCAAAACATCTCTATCTGTACATGATGTCCTTGCAGGACTTGGGGTGGGGTGGTGGTGGTGGTGGTGGGGGGGGGGGTCAAAGTGCGCATGCTCCTTGCAAACAAAGGGCTTCAAACTGGATGTAGAGACGGTTTGTGGCGGACCAGGCTCAGCCAATGACGGTGGACGTGGACATGGTGACATCACAGATGCGATGCTTTCATTCATTATATATCCACGTTCATCCCCGAGCCGGTACAAAAGGCTGACCCACATATTACCTTCAGCTGTATGTAGAGAACAACAAATAACACACACACAACTGCGACACCGACAGCTGGCACTTTCAAGGCAAGTTCAGATCTTCGTCATTGGCTGATCTGCCGCGTTCACGTTCCCGCAAACGGTCAAACTGAATTTGTGAGCCGATAAGCTTTGAGCAGTGGCCAAACTGTGGATAAAAGTGGACGGCTGCGCTGGTTTTAACTCCATCCACAGTCGTGACAGCATCTTTATCAGAAAGACCTCCGTGCAAGACGATCCAAGCAGGAGGACGTCTCCGCCGCACCCTGAGAAGATTACATAAGGGGGGAGGAGGGGGGGTGCGGTCGCAGCTGATGGGAACTCACACATGCTGTTAACGCCGTTAAAAATATCAAGTTTTATAGGGGAATTGAAAGTGAACGGATTGTTTTCAGGTGGGAGCTACAGAACTGTGGGGAGCAAATTTTGAAGCGGGTCTGATGGTGGTTTTAAAGGTGGTTTGGAGGAAGTCCGAGGGTGGTCTGCAGGAGCTCTGAGAGGTTTATAGATTCTCCAAGAGGTCTGTGCAGGGTGTGTATGTCGTCTGTAGAAGGTCTGTAGGAGGTTCAACGTAGTCTTTAGGCCAGAAGGTGGTCTGTAGGAATGGTTGATACAGTCTGTAAATCCAGACACAAAGAGACAAACAACAAGATAAAAGCTGCAACGAGCAGAAAATTGTCCCGATTTCGGAGAAAACTGAAAAATCAATCCCGCAGTGTATTTTCTGGAAAGATGAGGCCTCTCTTGGTCTCGCTTAAAGCACCCGGCTGAGTGGAAGTAACGATTTTATTGTGTGGTATTGAGAGAAAGCTGGAGCTACGGTGTGGGTGTGTGTGTGTGTGTGTGTGTGTGTGTGTGTGTGTGTGTGTGTGTGTGTGTGTGTGTGTGTGTGTGGTCCAAAAACAGATGCAATTCTGGCAGATCTACACACACTGAACACATGAGGTGACTGAATCCAGTCATCTCCAGACAAACCGAAGCAGGTCCGACACTTTTTAAACGATTCCTCACACAGCATCTCTTCGCATGCTGCCCGCCCTCCTCTCGCATCACTTCTCCTCGAGCTGGGAGGCATGAGCATGTGTGTGTGTGTGTGTGTGTGTTGGTGCAGACTGGCAGAATCCGGTTTGGGAGGCTTTGTAACACTGGGCCTTTATAAACCGCCAAGCAAAGGCTCTGTCACTTCATTTTATTTTCAAACAAAGTTTGAGGAATCATTCCTGATCTGGCAACAAGGATGAATCGATAACCTCTGTGAGCGTAATCCCCTTTAGAGCCAACACCTCAAAGCCCAAACCGGTCTCATGGCGTCACGTACCTCCAGGGCTGAAGCTCGCCGGAGCGTAAGTGAATCCGCCACGCACGCAACGCCTTACATAACCAGCCTCCGACCCATATGGGCCATGAAAGAGCGCGGGGAGACAAAGCTCCGGCATGTTGGCTGCAGACGAGATGGTCGATTGGGTGAACGCCTCGACTCACATGGGAATCCTTCAGGCAGCTCAATCCGAAGGGCGACACAAACAAATCTGGTCATTAAACACCAGGACGAGCCACAATTTGGCCCCAAAAAACCAACGTTTAAAGTGAGAAATCTTCAGCCAATATGAACAGGGGTGTCAAACATGAGGACCGTGGGCCGGTTATGGCCCACGGGCCTCAGAGGCTCAGATTCGGCCAAGTCAAGCAAATTGTAAAGATTTTTCAACAAATTTCTTGAGAGAAGCGGAAAGAACACAACACTGAGACCCGAGCGGAGGCAGCGGTGGAATCCAGCCGACTCGTTGGTAGCAAACGAGCCTCAACGCCAGTCAGTGTGTAAAAACAGCCGAGATGTTTCACTGTATTTTCCACTAGAAGGTTTCATTAAAATTGGCTTCATGTTGAGATTGGAGGCTTTTCCTGTCGTAATTGTTTGGTTTCTGTGAGAATATCGACATTTCCATCACCCGAGTAAATAAAAAGCTCAAAGTTTACATTTAAAGGTTATTATGTCACTGTTATCGGATTAAACTGTGCTTTATGTGGCGCCTGAACTAAAATGTGGCAGATTTTCTTTGCTGCGGTGCGGAGTACACCTGATGAAATGGTCTATATTCTCACAAAACCAAACAATTACGACACAAAATGACTCAAATCTCAATAAAAACCCAATTTTAATAATGCAAAATACAGTCAAATGTCCAAAGTACTTCTGTGGCTGTTGCATTATGGGTGTTTTTACACCCTGACAGCACGACTTTACAGCTAGTTTGATAGAACGCGTTGCACAACTCCACACAGACGACATCGGCCGCCGCCGCCACGTGGAGCCGCTTTGCTTTGACGTCGGCTCCCGGGATCTCCACCACGGAGGGCGAGAAACTTTGCTGGAGGCTCCCAGCGGCACGCAGGCTTCACGTGGCGACGCGGCGGCCTGTAAACGGCGGGGATCGCCGTGGCCCGGACACTAAAAACAATCACGGCTCGACCCTACGCTGAATTCGGACTGTTTTCTCTCGCCTTACTGGGAAGCGTCAGCTTCAGGAAGGGTAAATGTTTTGATTGAACGAGCAGTCCAGAGGTCGAGTTTCTGCGGGGGAGAGGCAGGGATGTTGCTTCACAAAGGACAGAAGGGGCCGCGCCGTGGCGTAGTGGTTTAGAGTACTGCAATCACCTGACGTCGGTTACCTGGATTACCGCCGATTTCTCTGAGGCGTGTCGGAACAGGAAGACATCGAAAGCATGCCGCTCACACACACACACACACCAATAACAGCAGCAGAGCGGTTTCACCTCGGAGTTTTATGGCGCCAACGCTGACGCGGCTTCAAGTGTCACCACGTGACACACGAGGGAAATTTCTCACAAGACCTCACAATTGTCGCGGCCGTCTGCGGTAACCGTTTGGTTTTTTTGTGAAAATATAGGCGTCATGTATACTCTCCTACAAAGAAAAACTTTCAATTTAAAAGGTTATCATGGTAATTATTCAGACTTCACTTGTTCCAGTAAGACAGATTCACTCTTTTAAATGAAAGAGAACGAAGCTGGTGTCCAATTACAAACACAAAATGCTTCGCGTGTCCGCCATTCTTCAGAAGTGTGTTGAAAAATGTTTTGGTCTTTCTGGAGACGATAATCGGCAGAAAATGTGCAAAAATCTAAAAGGTTGAAGGAATCAAACATGGCAGGCGTGTGACCAGAACAAATCGTTTCAAACCAAAAACCACCTCCTCTTCCGTAGCTCATGTTTTATTCCCCCCCCCCATTATTTCCTGAAGGGGGAAATAAAAAGGTGTGGGGCTTTAATTAAACACTCGCAGGTTCACACATACACACGTCCTGACAGTTGAAGACATGAATGCATGTTCCAGGCGTATATGACGAGCATGCACAAGGAGGGAAAACGTGACACGAGTCCACTCGGCGAGACGAGGACTGAATCCCACCCCCCCCAGCCAGGAGATCTAGACCCACACCTTCAGACACTCTTCGTTTCTCCTTCATTTATTGCGTGCAGGAGAGGACGTTCCCCCTTTTTTAGGTCAGTGATTTTCTGGAAGCACATCACTGTTATATAAACCAGTTTCTGCAGAGGGAGGGAGGGATTGTGAGCTCACGCTGCCACCTTGTGGCCAATCAGCTGCATTAGACTGACAATCGACCTTCATGATCAAAAAGGACTTCTTTTTTTTATTTATTTACTGATTTTCCACCAAATCAAACGGACCTGGAGCCGCAAAACACGTTTAACCTTTAAAAACACAAAGTTTCAATCACAGTTTAGATTGTTAAACATTTTCAGCTGGTTTCGTACCTGATTTTAACAGTTTCTTCCTTTTAGTTTTAGCATTTTTCTGACAATTTTGACATTTTAGAAGAGAATAGTAATACTTTATTTATCCCAAAGGGAAATTCCTTCAAGTATTGCTCCACAGAGAACAAGTAGAAAGTTGAATATCAACAAAGACAGGATAAACATTAAATAAGTAACTCTGATGATAAATAACAAAACACAGCAAAACACTATTTACAAGGAGATATTGAGTCTTATGGCCACATGAAAGAAGGACATTTTAGGGTTAGGGTTAAAACCTTAGTCTTTTTTTTTTTTTTATCCAAATAAGATCAAATGTAGACTTCGGTATAATTTAGTGAAAGCTTTAGAGAGCCTAAAAGGACCACATGTGGCTCCACGAGCAGCAGGTTAAACATCCCTGATCCAGAATGTCAAAGATAATTGACAGAACACATCCAACTCGCCTCAGGTGCGATTTATCGGTTTTGACAGTCAGGAGACACCACCCAGTGGCAAATTCAACGCTCTCAATCCCATTATATAACATCTACACATCCATAAGACAACACTGAGATGCAGATCTTTCGCACAATGTCAGTAAGACGTGACTTAAATCACTTGCAGACGGGCAAAAATGCATTTTTATCTGAAGAAAAACCAGGTTGTAAATGAGATTCTGCTTTAGATTTAAACATTTAAACAACATGCGCCACTGTGCGGTTCCAGCCCGACAAGGATAAAACAGGGCAACACGTGGCTCTATAACTAAAGACAGTAAAAATTAAAACTTCAAAGTAACCTTGCTCAGTTGATGTTTCTGTACACGGGGTGTGTTCACATGCCTTTGAACCCTTCACCGTGAGCTGTATAAACTCAACACTCATACCTGCTGCCTCTCCTGGGATCCCTAAAGGACGTTCCTGTAACACCCACATTCCCCGTGATATTAATCATCTGCGCCGTCGTCGGCCTCGTAAAGCTTTCAAACGGGACAAATAGGCGTGTCGATCGTAAATCACCTGTCAAAGCCGGTAGAACTGCAAGCAGAGGCTGACGGGCGGCTTATTATCGATAGAGGTGGAGGAGTGAGTCACACACTCACTGTGAGCACCAACAGGCCAGAGACCAGGCCCGGTTTGGACGACAACGCTTCCAAGTGAAAAAGCATCGTTTTTACGCTTTTTGCTTTGGAAAAGTTTCACATTTACATGGCAACGTTTTGCAAACGGTGTCCCGTTTCCAGGGAAACGGCAGAAACGCTGAAAATGATGTAGGAGTTGGTGCATTTTTGAAAAGTTGCATTCTCACTCTTGACGAAGATCTCAACTTTTACGGCTCCAAGGAGAGAATTCAGGAATACTCCCATAAAAAAAAATCAACATGTAAAGCGAATTCTTTCTGATATTTAAGAGACAATTGCGGTTTTTATCCTGTACAGAACTAAAGAAACTGAGCGGTGTTGCACGTCAAGCACAGAGAAGGATTTTAGTCGTGATGAATGGCTCTGAAACCTTTAACTCAGACATCGGAGGGATCAGGATCTCTGACAGTAGAAGAGACTTTGTGATCTGAGTCAGATCCTTTTATCTCATTTAATCTTGGTTATTGGAACTGATACGAACTGCGTGGCCATTTTTGGGTGAGGTGCTCTCCGTGTTGTCAATACAACCAGGTTTAAAGGGCGCGCTATCGTAACACCTATTTTGCTCACCGCGGCTCCAAATAGTGGTCGACTTTGCTTTACGGCTTCCTGTGTGCCGAGTCATGGTTCTTACCGAGCCGCCGCTGTTGACGGAAAAGGGGGCAAGTGTATTGATGTGACACAGACGGCAGGTGCGCGGTCTGCTGGGAAGTTGGACGTATGAAGGTCAGGACTGTTGTCCCTTCGATGTGAAGCCGCGCTGGCGCTCATCCAGGAGTCAAACTACACTGAAATTCAGCCGCGGGGGAAGCGGGAGGACACGCCGAGTAACACCAATGGCTCAAGACGGGAAGCCTGATCGAGCATTGATATGAAAACTGCCGAGTCCTCGCTGACTGAAGTGAAAGTGTACAGAAATGGTTTAACTTGCATTGGTTAATACCGGGGATGCACCAATACCACTTTTTCTTTTTTTTTTTTAAAGGGCCAGTACAAGTACTAACTTTTAGTTCCTTAACAGTAAGAGTACTAACTTTAAGCTAATTGTCGATACAAAGAACAGATAGGAGTACTTATTAAATGTAAAAACAAAACAAAACAAAAATTCATACACAAACGATATGCGTCGCTCACGAACCCCCTCTGCATCGACGACCTTCAACACTCTTACTTCCAGGGAACGGTACAGAGTACTCTGTGTACTGGTATTGCATCCCTAGTTAATACAAGGTGTGAATGTACAATTTAAGGTGCAATGTGTACTATTCTTTGATTTAAAAAAAATTGTCAAACTTCACATAATGAGCAACATGAGACAAAACAACAACCCTGACATCAGTGTAAAGACAATAAAGATGTTTGGGTGGTACATCTACCCACCGTCGACAGCTTTTCCTCATTATTTCAGCCTGTTTATCATCACACTGATCACCACTCACAGAGTATTCAATCGGAGAACAATATTGAGAGACAAGTGTCTGGAGACAGAAACACTGTGTCCGATCGCGGCACGACAGAGGCGAATTCATGAGGAGCTTGTGTGTGGAAGGCATGCAGAGGGGTGACATACACTGCTGACAAAAGCCTTCACACCGAGTACAGTCCCGCTCTGTCCGAATATCACTCGGATTACACCAACATCTCAGACGCAGCTGCAAATACAGCAACTGTGTGCTCCTCGGCAACCTGCTGGGATGAAATAGAAAAAAGAAAATCCCCCAAAATGGTGAATTCAATTAGCGGTGAAAGAAAACTACGATATCTGAGGACACGTTGTGGGTTTCAATATCTGGGTGAAGCTTAACAGTAGCCGGTTGACCTCCCTCCAAACCCTGCAGGCAATGTTGTTGTACTCACAACACGCACCTCTTGCTTCACTGGGACGTGGCTGCTACGACGAAACTGCCCCGTTTCTCTTGGGTCTATCACGTTTTTGCCACATGTAACCTTTACACCAGTAGCGGTGAAGTTCTTGGAAACAGAAAGCAGCGCAGTTCCCGTGAGGGCAGCGCAAATCAACAGATCCTGTGTCTAATAAAAGACTAAACCCAAGGAGAGGGGGGACGGGGGTGCGGTGACACAGAGGTGGACGGGTGATGGTGGTGGTGATGGTGGGGGGTCTGCTGAGTCATAGTCTCTGTCGGTGACTCAGCTCTGCTGCGATGGCAGCCGATCGTATGTGACATCAGCAATGAGAGACTTGTGTGACGACTGATAAGTCAACTGTGCCCCGATTACACACTCCGCTAACTGCAGGGCGACACCGCCAACCTCGGAAGCCATCAGAGAAACAGGACACTGGAAATAGTCCACAGGTTTAGGCCCGGTTCACACAACAATGTTTTCAAGTGAAAATGCAAAACATTCGTAGCGTTATCGGGGTCCATAGACATCACAACGCTGCATTTCCCTTCAAATGTTGCCGTGTAAACGGGGCCTTACAGGAGCTTGAAGTTAAAAGTGCCACGCTCACCTGTCCTCGTCTCCTTCAGCGTGCTGGCTCCTCAGGCCTGCAGCAGCGGCCACCATGAAGGCGCTGGCCTCCACCGACATCCCCATGTGGGCAAGCGATCCCACGGTGCCGCCGGCCTCCGCGGCCCCGTCTCTGGCCAAGACGGCCCCTCCGAGCCGGGGCAGGCTGAGCAGGCCTTGATGCTGCAGCAGGAGCTTCTGGGCGTCCTCCAGCTGCGAGGATGTCCTGATAGCGCTGGCGGGGCCTCGGGGGAAGGTGGCCCCCGGAGTGAGGAGCGGCTGGAGGTCGGCTTGAAGTGCGGTCAGGGGCATGTAGGGCGTCCCCTGGATGGGCATGTTGCCGGCGGAGGCCAAGTGATGCTGGGGTTGAGTCTGTGGCGGCCCCACGTTGAACGCTGGCTGGGCAGGTGGGGCGACCAGCTGCTGAGCAGCCATTAGCCCCGGTACCGGTGACATTCCTGCAGTGACGTGCGGCGGTGGAGGTTGTACTTGCGTCTGAAAGGGAGCCGTTGGCTGGATGAAGTCGGGCTGTCTGACCCCGGCGTGGAGCTGAGGGGCGGCGTACGCCCCCTGCGGTGGAGCCTGATGGGGATCCACAGCATAGGGCAACTGCTGAGGTATTACTGAGGGAGGCTGGCTGACGCCGACCTGCTGTGTTACTTGTGGCGGGACAGAGATCGGAACCACTGGTTTTTGTACATGAGCCCCTCCTCCGACGTCCTGCGGAGAAACGTACGCCATGGGGGCGGCCTGTGGTGGACTCTGCATGGCCTGTGGACTGGTGAAGTCCTGCGTCGGCGGCTGGTAGGGCTGCAGAGTGTGAGGTGGCTGCACAGCAGGGACGCCCGGACTAATCCCTGCATTACTCGCATCAGTCTCTGTAGTCACCTCTACACCTTTCGGCACGTCAGACGTAGCTGGGTGGGGAATCTCCTTCTCGTAATACTCCGTGCACGTCCACCTCCCCTTGCGGAAAGGCTCGGAGTTAGTATCTAGTTTGACAACCCTAAAACGAGAGCCAGTAGCTGTTTGAGTGTGCTGGTTTTGAGTGTTGGGGGAAGCAGCAGCAGCAGACGGGCCTGTTCCTCCTCCCGCAGAGACTACATGCGCCGTCACATTAGTGATGTCAAAACCTGCAGCCCCTGAAGGGAGGACTGCAGCAGCAGGGACAGAAATGTTCACATGTGGATCAGCGGCCGTCCCGCTAACAACGGGGCCTAATTGATGGCTCGCTGCCCCGCTAGGTTTAGTGTTATCCAACACGGGTGGCCTCTGGGTCTGTCCCGGCCCAGGTTTTGAAACTATAGCAGGGCTGGAGGAAGCCAGGGGGGCGACGGGAAGTGTTGGCAGAGCTGGTTCATCAGCGTGATGGTGGTGGGTCTGGGGATAATAGTGTTGATGCATCGTCCCGTTAACCAGAGACGTGTGGTGCTGAGAGATGGAATGAGGCTGCAGGGGCTCGTTGGGCGACACCAGTCCGGGCGTGTCGACTCCGTGGAGGCTGTTCAGGGTCTCATCTGAGGAGCTCCTCTCAGGGACGCCGGTGTCCGTGGCCCGAGACACGGACACGTCCAGCATGTCGGAGGACGACAGGTCTTCAGTGTGGGACTCGTCCATGTCGTCGTAGCTCTCCGTGTCGTCCGCCAGACTGTTGTTGCCGCTCACATTGATTTGGGCCGAGGTGACGCTGGTGATCTGGAAGCCGCTCTTCTTCTTCACCTGGGCTGCAGCGGCTTGGGGCTGGTGGTGGGGTCCAGGAGACGAGGTCCCTGGAGACGAGGTCCCTGGAGATGAGGTCCCAGCCTGGCCCTGGTGGTCTTCAGCATTGCTGCTGCCTCTCCTGAAGTGATAGGCAGCTTTCCTGCTCCCGGACCCGGGAGGATCTCCAGAAAAGTCCTGGTGGTGCATCTTTGACTGTAAAAGGAGCTTGAGGAGGCCAAGAAGGGGCAAAGCTTCAGTTTCTCCCGGCTAACACTCAGGCTAGCTGGGTCATGAGTGACGAGTCATGTGATTTCTGTCCTTTAAAATCCGGATAAACCTTCTGCAGGTAGTCCGAGAGTATAGAATAGAATTCCTCTTCTTATTGATCCAAGCTGATGAAACCAGAACACTGTTTTTCAAGAAGAAAATAGGAAAACACAAATATAGTTAACCCCCGTTAGCATTAAACGGACTCGTGTTTTGGATTAACTGGTTTCCCTGGTGACCGACTTCCTTTAGCGGCCCTTATTTGTTACTGCTCGTAAAAGCAGGTTTGAAACCCGACGGAAATCTGTAGCTATCCTGGCGGACGCCGTTTGATCAGGTTTACAATATAGTTTCGAAGTGTCGTAGAAATCGCGAGTCTCTTTATGACACCCGGCTGTTAGTGGCCGCTACAACGGCCGCTGAAGGAAGTCAGTCACCAG